>NW_028289023.1:4705677-5023855 GCF_059628265.1 Tinamus guttatus
AGAAGTTAAACAACTAAACTAGGGGATCAAATGTTAATAATGCATGTACTGTGATAAATTTAACAGCAATAAGATGGCTAGATAGGAAACATCTTGGAAAATGAGGGCAACAAGAAGAATACTTAGGACTGTAGTATCCAGAACAGAAGAGTCCAGTTTCAAGCAGAACCTGTTCCTTGCCACTAAGTATACAAACATTAAAACCATACAGATACACAGGCAGGAGAATACAGGGAAGAAGAAAGGAAGAGTTCTACCACCAGCTTGAAAACCAAGATTTTTTTTTTCTGATTCAAGACAAAAATGAATGGTGTCTAAAAAGAATTCAAATCACATTAGCAAGTCAACAAGAGAGAAGACAGGATTTGTTCATCCTTAGAGGAATCTCATGAGGTACAGGAAATTGCAGCTTTGGGAAATTAGTAGAAAAAGCCAAACATTTGCAAAACTGCTGAAAAACAAGGGAGATACCACTATTAATATAATTCATAAGCATCTGACACATGCTGACTGTCAGGGCGTTCCAAGAAAGAAAGAGACTTTTGGCAGCATTATCATGCACCTACCTGATCTGCCAAAGACATCACCTGAGGAGGAGGAAGGAGTTTTTAGAATGACAAAATGTACAATGGAACAGATATTCAGTCTGAGAACATGAACAGAAAATACTGATAATATGAAATGAAAATACACTGCACCTTCATAGGCTTCAATAAAGCATTTGATCATAGATGGCAAGGAATACTATGGGTTGTGATGAAGACACTCAACATCAGCAAAAGAATAGTGACAACTCTTGATGTCCTTTATTACAGTGTATGGTATAAATTCCTTGAAGGCAACACACCAAGTAAGAAGTTTCACGTAACAGTTGGTTTAAGGAAGTAATGTCCCCTATTATCACATCTCTTCAATTGTCTCCTCGAAAATGTTATGTGAAAGCACTCTGAAATCTTTGAAGAAGTACTATCACTTAGAGGTAGGAATGCAAGTAACCTATTCTTTGAAGATGATGTAGATTTGATAGGAGGAAAGGAGCCAGGATGTCCAAATATAATGACAAAGTTTGCAGCACTTCAATGAAGTATGGAATGGAGATCAAGACCAAAAAAAAAATAGAGTAAGGTAATGACAATGAGGTATAGTGACACTGAACAAGAAATATACATCAAAAGCAGGAAGCTGGAATCAATGGATTTATTCAAGTATCTCAGTACTACTATGATGAAAGATGGGAAATCTGAAAGATGAGAAATCTGAAACAGAAATGTGAAGAATGCTCTCATGCTATCTATGCCCACAGACCTAAATAGTGCCTGTAAAGACAAGAACAACCATAGTAGCTGCAAGAGAAAAAAAGGAAAGTTCTTAGAATTACTGTGTTCTCAAGAGCATGAACAGTGTGAAACTGGTGAAACTCAAACAACAGCAGGCAGAATGAAGAATTCAAGCCTTTGAATTCAAAGTCTCTGCAGAATTCTGCAAATACCCTACCCAGCACACAGAGTTAACAGCTCTATTACGGAGAAGCAGGATTTGCGGTAATTGGATCCCACGAGCCTCTACTCCTAGCAGCATAAAGAGATAAGTTGGAACAGTTTGGCAATATGGCTAAAGTGAAAGGCCTAGGAAACACAATCTGTAGTGAAAAAAAAAAAAAAAAAAAAACAAGCAAAAAAGAAGAGGAGCTGCTTGTGGACAACCTGATGTAAAACATCACCAGAAGCTGGACAGGAAAATCTCTGACACAGCTTCTTCAAGAAGTTAATATCACCTGAAGTGGAGGGACATTATGGTCAGCATCTCACAATGACCCAGCCAGCCAGAGGAAAGGAAAGAGATTGTTGCAGCAAGAATATCTGTTTTGAAAGAGAATTTTGAGGAAATAATTTCTTGCCTGCTCTATTTTATATATTGTTAAAATGCATCTCATTTCTCCTCACTCTCTTTAATCTTTCCTTTATTTGTATAGGAAAATCATATTACATGAACTATATAGGAAATTGTATAGGAAAATTGTATATGGAATTTTCTACAGTAATCATATCCAGATCTGCCCTTCCTTCCCCAAATAAAACAGAAAAGACTTGATTATTCAGTATAAGTGGTTAACCTTCACATTTTCTTTCCTTCTCTTCTGCTGAGTAAGATGGGAGATTGTATTTGCAGCTTCTACCTTTTATTTCACATTAATTTTAATTTTTGCTGCAGAACCAAGTTCTGTGAAGCATCTAAGTGCAGGTTGTGTCTCAACTTGTTAGAGCCTGACCCATATTCAGTTTGCATTTTCTTCTTTACTTATTTTCACCTTTTCTTCTGTAGTTGTACATTTAGCAACAGCCTACCATTGCTGTATTCATTCTCTCTATACTATTTTGTATCAGGAGAACCAATACAGTCATCTTTTAGCAATGTAAGGGAAAAGCTTCTGTCATAAAGAATGCAGGAAAAACTAAGAGTGTGAACATCCATGACTCAGACTGCTAGACTGAATTTTTTTTTTTTGAGCTCCTCCAACTCAGCAAAATTGTTCTGAGGCTACTTCTGAAGCTAGATGTCAGCTGGATTCAATATGGTGTCATGAAAACGCTTGGACAACAACAGCATTGCCTATATGATTTCTCTTCCTAACTTGCTGGCTGTATTTAGTATGAATTGAGCCTTCTAATAATCCCCATATACTTTAATTAGCACACCAGCACAAGGAATATCTATTTGAAATTCATGCTGAATTTTTCTACCTGCTGTGCTTCATTTCAAATTTGAATGCTCTTTCATCTTTGTACTATGCTGCATCAACTCACACAGAAATCTTGGGGGAATGCATCCAACCCCCCTTCTAATTTTACTTTAAAATCATTAGTCGCTGTAAGGGTCTATCTGATATGTGAACTAAGAAAATACATTATAGATTGCTTTTTCTTGATTCTTTGGTGAATGACTAATGATTACTAATGAATAAAAGGAAGTGAACGTTAACTAATCCACAACTAAAGGTTATGATCAGTCACCTAAATGTGGAATATCATTAAGCAGAAAGAATGAAAGAAAGAGGAGTAATTTATTTAATTTGGGCCTTACTCCTTGCTTTTTATCTACAAAAAAATGAAGCGAAAATAAGATATGTCATGGACTTTGTGTTATTTATGTGCTCTACCAAAGAATAGATTTGCATTTTTTTCCACAAAAATGGTGTCTGTGATGCATGTGGCGTTTTGTTAAAACTTAAGATTCTGATCCAAGATAGTCTCTGACCTTGTAGTCTTAAATTCCAATGATCCTTTAGCCTCAACAGAAAGTCAGCAGAACTATTTGTATCAGTAAATATTACTCCTGCCTGTAAGTATGATCCTTTTGTTGGCATTTGTGCTGGGATTGGATGGAAGAATAAAATTCTAATTACTGAGGAATTCAGACAGTGTGTTTCCCTTCTCTCTCTCTCTAGTTCAAAAAAAAAAAAAAAAGGCAAACCAAACCAACCAAACAACAACAACAACAAAAAAACCCAAAATAATTAAAGGAGTCAGAAGTCTGGAGTTTGTTAGTGGACAGGGAAAGAGGGAAAGCAAAAAATCAATGATAAGTTTTACTATTGATGGAAGCCAGACAGGAAAGGTTGGGTCAAAGATGGGACCCCAAAGGAGCTGTGAGAAAGAGAAGAGAAAATGTATAGCTGATGGCAAAATGTGAAACTTAGTTCACAGAGAAAGCATAGCTCTGTAAAAATAGAATCAACATGTTTCCCCTCCTTACTATATAGCTGAAAAACACCACTCCAATTTTATGTGCATACTGACTGAAATCTCCCTAGTGGAACAAATACTTAGTGTCTCTTTCCAAAGCAATGGAACTGATGCACAACTAGTGAAGTGCAAAATGACCACCTCACTTCCTGCAGATACCTGGTCACCTGCTTGTGTGGTACTCCTGTAATGGTTTCTTGTTCATTTGCACAGCTCCTTTAAACTCTCAGAGTAATGTTTACAGTCTTTCCTTATGTGCTATTTATCTCAGTTTTTTTAAAAAAATATTTATTTATTTATTTTTAATTCCCCAGATGGAGATACAAAAGCAGGAAAATAATCATTGGTGCAGGAATTATTTTAAATTAAAATATCCTTTTAGATATACAGAAGTAGGCATACTATATTTTGTTTTGGTTTAATTTGCTACCAGTGGTTTATTAAACCACCACAGGTAAGAGAAATATTTTCAGTGTCAATGAGTGCCAGGAATTTTTACAGTAGATCAACAAAAAGTTTTTCAGTACTTTATAAGGAAATTTTAAGGTAATGGGGGAATTCAATATGTTCAATGACTTTCAAGCTCAAATTCTACCTGCATACTTTGCTCTTGTAACTTTTTTTAGATAATAAATGAAGTAAAGCATCTAACAGTCTAGCTGTGTAACAATCTGAGTAACCTTTTTCCGTCTGTATGGCCTTTTTTCATTTCCTCCAATTTTGTTTTTTGTTCTTTCATTTTAATACAAATTCTGTTATTTTTAAGAGGATAAAGCAGATCTGAGGTAAGCTGGAAGTAGCCATAGGGTAGACTTGTTGGTAATACGTATTTTTCTCAAAGCCTATGATGTCTCTCAGCTTCTTTTGAATTTGAACTGCCTTTAAAAGTAGTGGTTCTAAATCCTATTTTATAAATAGTCCATTGGTTTAATGGCCTTCTGCTGACAGACATCAGCTGAAGAGCTGACAAAGGTTTCTGGTCGTAAATAACATTTTCTGCATACAACTGATTCTGTATTCTCTTCCTAAGCCTGGCAGACAGACAGAGTAAGCTCACATATTTGCAAGCGATGAAATTATTGCAGATTGATTGGATACCGATGTGAAATAAGAGATGAATCAGAGTCCTCTAACTATCTCTGCTTATATTACAAAGGAAAAAATTAGCTCATCTTGATGATTATACTAACCAGTACTATAGCAATGAGAGTGTCTCTGGTCAGTTGCTGTGGGTCAGAATGATTCACTATGTTGCAAAAATATGACAACTTACAAAACTGTGATTGTGTTCAGAGACAAGAAAAACTGGGTCCTTTCCATACGAATGATACATACGTGCTGAAGTCTAACACCAAAAATTTAAACATTATGCTTGTTGGATAATTTTAAATTTATTTATTGGGCAGGATCACACACATAATATGCTTACTCAATGAACATGCTAACATTAAGTTGGAAGTGGCAAGGATAAATTTAGCTTGCAGAGTATATCTGAGTTTCTTCTCTTTCTTCTCTCATCTATGTTTCACGATAATTAAAATCTCTTGGACAATAAAATTTTACACTTCTGATGGGGAATTGCTTTATTTTTGTATATGTTTGAAGAAGTATTTGCAGAAAACTGTTGTGACATATTCTAAAACTGAAACAATTAAAATTTTGCATATGATCGTAAAGAGAAAGAGAGAGAAATTACTTTCTGGTAGTATCGATGTCTTCTGGAGTGTTCAATGTTGAGGGCAAACCTCCTTCAGAACTTACCTGCACAATATGTCTCTCTGACCCCTGGCCTTTCAGTCACCCTGGTTGCACATTTGGGAAGGGGCTGTGTTGGTATTTGAGAATTCCACAAATGGGTACATTCTTGCGGTCCTAGACAGTGAGGATGTGCATGCTGTCGCTAGTAAGCCTTAATTCTGAGAAGAAATGGGATTTTATACTTAGGTTTCACATTAGTTCTGATGGTGTTATACATGGGAGGCATTAAAGGTGGCATCTTGTCCATGCATTCTGCATAGCTGGTCATTCCAGTGTCTTCTCTTTACACACACACATACCCAAATGGCATATGGGACACGGATACACACTCTGCCTCACTGCTGCCTGCACCTGCAAATGGGAAAGCAGCAGCCATGTCCATAAGCCTGGGGTGAAAAGACCCCCCAAGTGTCTGGGGCATGGGATGGGCTCTGCTGGACAGGCAGGATGGAACCCTGAGCCCTGGAGCACACTGGAGGTGACAGTCTCTTACAACATCTTCAAACACCTACATATTTTTCATCAGTGCTTACCAATATTTCAACACAGCAAAGGCTAGACACTGATAACTGATATTATACACAACTTAATATTATTTTCCTCATTTAAGGTCAAAATAATCACCGATGAAAATAGTTCTGATTTTTTTTCTTTACATATATTTAATCAATGAGATTGTTGGAGAGGATTTAGGTGATAGTCTGCTGGGCATTTTAGTACCAGGTAATCACTGCATTTTTGCATGCAAAAGATACTCACACTGCTTCTGCCTGTTCCATATTGTTTAAAACGGATCTCATCATTTCCTTGGCTTTCTATTCCCTCTAGTGTGCCTGGAGTTCTGATTAGTAATTTACCACAGAGTTCTCTAACAGTGAATACTCGACTGCTGCTGTTAATTAAATCTGTGCGGGTAACTATTCACTCACAAGAGACAATCATTGCAGCAAGATATTGTCAGGCCTGAGGCTTTGCACTAATAGATTCTGCACATATCCCAGAGGTGATATGTTCCATATCCGGAGAGGAAGCAGTGAGCCAAATCTTCTAACATATCCAGCCGGTGATTCAGGGAATGAATGCCAGGGGGACAAGCTTCAAAAGATGACATTCTTAAGACAGAAAGATGGGCAGAACAAGAGCAAAACAATATGGATATTTTATCGTTCTTGATATAAAGTATTCTCACAACATATAATTTAGCCCATGTTTCTTTTAACTTTAATTTGGGGCACAGGACAGACACAGAGTGCTTTAAGCTGTTAAAATTAATCATTTAGGGGAATGTCATACACAGTGACTGGTGCTGTTAAATTAGAAGCATTGATGAGTTGAAGAGACACATGGTAAAAGTGGCTTGTAGCAGGATACTGAAGAATTACATTAAGAAGCTTTAAAGAAAATACCGACAATTTACCATCATTTACTTTCAAAGGTGACCTATAAATTTTTCCTCTGTCAGATAATGATAGATTTTGTCATATTCAAGGTACCTTCTAGCATGTGTGAGGAGGTTATGTGCATTGCAAGCAAATGAGAAAATGAGAAAATTTAAAAGTTCATTAGCCTCACCACCTTAATGAAGGAAACTATTGCCTCCTGTGCACAATTGTTGCCTTAGTAAATCTGCATCTACTCCACAGCAACATTAGTTGCTTCAGCACATACACACACAACAGGATCCAGCCTATTGCTATGAAGGAGTTCCTTTTGTTCTTAATTAGCATTAATTGGCTTTCATGAATGGTTTAGGTATTATGCAAAACATAAGTTCTTTGTTTTTTTAACCTTCTTAAAATTATATAAGGCTGCATATTAATTTCTAGTTTACAAAGAGAAAGTTTAAAAATGACTTTTCTTTATGCATATGTAATTATACATGTATTTGGGGATTTTTAATAACAAGTGAAATAAATGATCATGGATGAAAGAAATGGTTGATTAGGAGATAATAGAAAGATTGTTCCAAGCTTTGCAGATGTGGTTAGGTTGAATTATGATTTTGCTTGTACGGATAATGCTAGTTACCTAATGCTTTGACTATTCAGAGAACAGCTTTTACTCTTTTATGCAAACATTGTTAATATTTTGTTAATAGACTATTTGGAACATGGTGTGAATAGTTTTGCTCTATGTACTTTAAAAATAATATATACATATTTAACTCATAATGCATATATTATATAAAATATACCTAAAGCAGAAGGCAGGTGGTTTAATAGACATGATTACAAAATCTTCAGATACGACCTCTTATGAGGTCTTGAAAACTTCAGAATTTGTTTCTGCTCAGAGTCTGGAAGGGCTTTGGAGAGCTTTTTAACCGCTGGTGACAGCTGAGTGATGGGCTTTTTGTGTCACATGAAGCACCTCTGTGTCAAATAGAAACTGTCAAAGGACAGTTGCTCTTGCTATGAAGTAGAAAAAAACAATGAAGAAAAGAATAGCTTTGATTACTTAATAATTTAGCTTTTGAAATTGTTGCAAGCGGTGGAATGGAGACTGCATGGGCTTTTAAGTGTTCAGGAAGTGTAGAGCTAAGCGCTTTTTTCCATGTCTACTGCTAAAACGTGCACACTTCAGAAGCACTTTGTGAAGAAACTCCGGTAGAGGCAGACTGGTAGAGGCTGGAGCTTTGGTTGTACTCATTGTTTTGCTTTCACATGGCTCTCATGAAATCTGCTTGTCTAGCACACCAAAGTCCACAAGTGTAGTAATACTGGTATTAAATGTCACTTGAAATAACAGACGAACATTTATTTAATGATCAGTTTATGACACCTATGCCAAAAGGGGCATTTCCATTTGAGCTGCCATTAGACATTAATGTCTTTCTGTGACATCAAATTCATACCAAAAGTGCTGTATATGCATATATTGAATATAGTTTGACCTAGATCCAAAAAGAGATAACTACCTATTTAAAGACTTCCAGAAGAAGATAGACACCGAAATGGAAGTTTTGTCTCTTTTTTTGGTCTCTTTTTTTGGTCTCTTTTTTTGGTCTCTTTTTTTGGTCTCTTTTTTTGGTCTCTTTTTTGGTCTCTCTTTTTGGTGTCTCTTTTTTGTCTCTTTTTTGTCTCTTTTTTTTTTTTTTGTCTCTAACTAGTAATTAGTAACTGTAAAATGAGGCCATGCTTACTTACTTCTTATACATATAGCTCTTGAGCTCTTAGCTCTGTCTCATTGAGAAAACTTGCAGTTGGTGGAGATGAAAATCATAAAGAAGAAAATATTTGTTTTACAATTATTCTTCTAAGAAGTGCTCTCTGTACATTTTTTTTTTTTTGGTAATAGAGACATGCAGAATTACTTACAGTAGAATACAGTAGAAAAAAAACCCTCAAGCTCTGCAGTCTTTGTGAATGCCACTGAATGTGATGTAAGGTAAGATCGATAACATGCAGGAGAAAAGCTGTGTTTCCATCTGAAAGTGAAAAATGACAACTGGAAATTATTCTGAAATTTTTGTTTACCCAGTGCTTGATCTCATATGTGAATTGACAAAATTAATCTCTGAGGTTTGATGAGTCATGTTACTATTGTCAAAAATGCTTCTAAGCTCCTTCCATTTGCAAAGCCTTCAGAGACGAGGAGTATTTCCAAACTTGATGCGTTCTGACTACCATTTCCCAGAACCAACCAAAATTCTGCATTTGTTTCAAACATCATAGCTGTGAGCTAATTCCTAAAGGATGTTCTTTTGAGTGCACTGAGTTTCAACTTTGAACTTGTTAGCTAAAACAAAACTCTTTTTTTTTTTTTTTTTTTAAGATGAATAACTTCTTACCTTGCTTCCTTGTTTTGGCAAGGAAGTTTCTCAGCTTTCCTTTTTGAATCAGATTAATTTCTCCACAGCATATGAGACCTCCATTGGACTGCTGCGGTGAGCATAAGGGAAAATCCATGCCTTAGTGAAAATGTTAATAAATGCTTTGTGAAATAGCTATGATTTCTGAAAAGTGGGTAGTAAGTAACAGGAGTTATAGCTTGATGACAACAATTTTAAAAATAGCTCCTATGGGCAAAATTTAGTTGTAAAAATTTGCATTAAATTTCATGAAAATATTTCTTTAAGGCATATATTTGATCCCAAAGAGAAACTGGTCGTATCTTAGGTGATTAGCTGATTCCAGTATAGCAAGCTCTACTTTTTGTGAAGTATAGGGAAGAAATAAGGTTAGTTCATACTTGTCTTTAACAGGCAACAGGTTTTTGTTAACCTGTTAACTTTTTCTACTACTTGAATATACAGAGCAGGATGACAAACTCAGCAAAGAATGAAGGGTGAAAAAAGAGGGAGCAAATCGATTTGCATTTTAGCAGAGAGGCCGAGAGAGCAAATCACACACATCTACTGTGTAATAGCATGTAATTTTTCCTTGCATTGGTTCTTTTTATTGTAAATTCCATGCTTTTAAAGAAATTCATTCATTAATGATAGAGGGTGATTATGAATCAAAGACTTAGCTATTCAGTAAGAACGTGTACAGGTAAATAAATTGGCTAAATTGTCTGCTCCATCAAGAGTTGGCCACTATATCCAGAGTCCAGTTTCACCAGGCCTTAGCAATGTGAACTAGTTATTTACTAAAAATGGAATGGATTCTCACAGACATTGCAGTGTAGTCCCGCATGATTCATCTGAAAAGCATAATTTTGAATGTCAAGTTTCATTCTGATTATTTTCTAGAGCCTAGTTATATTACTGAATTTTATTATAGGGACAATTACTTAGTTATGTTCTACTCTTGATGCCTTTGCTCAGATGAACCTTACATGAACACTTCAGGATCAGTAACATATGAAAGAAATTACAGTATGTCCAAATCATAGGAATTACAGTGCTGGATCATAAACAACCTCCTCTTGGCCCAGTGCTTTCTGTCTATCCAGCTGTATCAAATTAAAAGGTGCAAAGAAACTAAAATTAAGTGAACATAGAATAAGATGGCATCTGAGTAACTTTGTGCAGTCTATGTTATGTTCAGAAACTCAAAGGTTTTTCTGCTCTCCAAGATATCTGGATGTTCCTCTAAAATTTCAGTACAGTCACCCTGTATAATATCCTTTTTTTTTTTTTAGAAAAGCACTATTAAACTTAATTTGTTTTGATGCCATTACTAGCAGCAAGGAAATTTGTCCTATGTCACACTTGTTTTGGAGGAGTAAGTAGTTAGACAGATTCACAAAATTAAATCCTGTCTAATACATGAAAAGATTATTACTCAAAAAAAAAATTGAAATATTTCCTATTCAGTTCTAGGCGTTGTCTTTGGTAGCTGTTGAATAATGAGATAGAAACTCACTACTATGTTTTCCACTGGCTTTGATATGAGAACAAGAAGGATTTTGAATGAGACAGTAGAAAGCTCAATAATACTCTAGACAATCATTTTTGGTGCAGGTTCCTGCCAAATTTCAAGCAAATGACTGAGGTGTCTCATTAAGGATGGTGTCCATCTAAGCTACTGTGATATTTGCTGAAGGGGAGGGCATATTTAAAGAGTAGGCTGAATCTTAAGTGGTCTGATTTGCTCTCTAGAATTGTCTCACTTTTTTTTTTCTCCTTATCTAGGTTGAAAGCCAAGGCAATAAGGGTCCTGACCAAGCAGTTTGGTAGTCTTCTTCATTTAGTTGTTCAAAAATCCATGTGATATATCAAACTTTTAGTTTCAGATCTGTCTCTCTAAGATGCTGAGTATAAGCTAATAATAGAATAAAGAAGGTGGGAAGAAGGTGTCATTGATATCACTGAACAATTATTCCTTATTTATGAGCTGTCTGAAAATTCATTCAACATGTATACTCAGTAAGGCAATATACTAAAATAAAAGTATGTAGTAGTAGATAGAACCATAGCACATGGTCTTTGGTGTTCATTATGTGCATTTTATTATAGAAGAATACTTTATAAGAGTGTACAGAGCACACAAATGAAGCAAGAAAGAAGAATACCAAGAGATTCGAATCTGAAAGAAGGGAAAGCTTCTGGATGAGTTTGAAAGCAAAAAACAGACATTGTCAAAAGGAGACTTACTAATATGGGAAAAAGGGACTATATAGTTGGTGGAACATGGAAATGAGCAGTGGTGCACAACAAACAGCCACTGTGACTGCTGGACCCAGTACAAAGTTACAGTGGAGCATATCTCAGCTTGTTCTCTTCATGCTTGTTTTTTTAAGGCACTAGCAAAATAAAGTGATTGGGAAAGCTGACAGAAGCCCCATTGTAGTGTCAAAAAATATCCACTATTAAAGAACATTTTTGAGGAGGTAGAGAAAATCATTTAAAATTAGAAAATGCCTGAATTTGGATTGTCAATATAATCTGAACTGTGTCTCAACGTTCCTGTGTTTTATGATAGTTCTTGATTGCACGGTGACATATGCTCTGGTGTAGCCAACACAAATTAGACTCTTGCTGAAAAACCTAAAATTCAAATGCAGTACTCAACACTCTGACGATAGCTTGTCAGGAGATAGGTACTTTTCAAATTTGTTTCTACTACTGCAGGATCTGAATATTGCCTGGAGTGACCCCTCTTGCCCCCTTGACCTCAGAAAAAGTGGGAAGTGGGAGCACCTCAATTAAGTACCTGTAGGCTGATGGGTTGAATAACGGCAGGAGGAGGCCTGATTCGGTTCAAAGATGTATCTGTCAGAATGAATGGTGCATACTTAATGAACAACAAATCAATATTTGGCACTCTCTTTGCTGGTAAGTGGCCGGGCATGCCATCTTTGATGAACATTTCTAATATTGCTATCCACATAGAATAATTAATTTCTTCATTCTTATTTCTTCATTCTTATTTCTGTGGTGCTCCTCACTATAGTATTTGAGTTGTTTCTAAATAGTGTCCAAGACTGTGTCTGAAGTGCCTGCCTCACGGATCCGGCAAGAGGACTCTGTGAAAGCTATTTTGAGCATGTGTATCTGAGCCATCTTTACAGCCATGTAGTTAGCTGGAGAGCTAACCCTCCAAAACACAGAGCTCTAGCCAGTCCTATGCCTGTGGGAGTTGAGCATTGCTGTATCTCGGCTCACTGCTAACGCTATGGTAAAGGACATACGTGGCAGCACCCTGGAAAGGCTCTAAAGAGAACAAGTCTGCCAGGCTGACAGGCCAAGAGGTATAGGCGTAAGAAGGAGCAGAGATGAGAAAATCAATGTACTTAGGCCCAGGGTCATTTATGAAATCTTTAATAGCTCTAGTAAGGCATTAGGTGACATTAGGTAAACCTGGTGACCTTAAGCTAAGGCCTAGGGTTAAGGTTGAGAGAGAAAGCCTAGAGCCCTACAGAGAGTTGGGCTAGAAAGGGCATGCCAAAGGAAATGGAGCACTATATCCAGACTGGTGGTAGGACCATCTTTACCATTTAGCCAGCACTAGACCTGATGACCTCAGGATTAGGGTTAGGGTTTAGAGACAGAGAGAAAGCCCAGATGCCCAGGGGAGTGGGGCTAAAAAGGGCATGCCAAAGGTAATTAGTACCAATTTAATTAAAAGCAATTTCATCTCCATATGGGAAAGAACTTCTTTTTTGCTAGGGTGACAATCCTGTGCAATCATGTGCGTTGTGCCCTAGGTGTCCCTGCTTGACTAAAGGGCTTGGACTAGATGGCTTCTAGAGGACCCTTTCAATCAAATTCCATGATTCTGTGTTTCAGTTTGTACTCATTACCCCTTCTCCTATGACTAGCCACCACCAAGAAGAGTTTGATCCCATCCTCTTTACACTCTCATCTCAGGTACATGTTGATAAGATCTCCTCTTACATCTGACTTACACAGCCATAAATTGTGAAGTACTTCATAAAACAATTCACTTCAGCCCTTAATGCCCGTAAATGCGTAGCTGCAGCTAGCAGACATCCTCTCAAAATGTGTTGATGGAATTTCTTGAGACTGTGTTGAAGAACAGAATAAGTAGATGAAAGGTACATTGTGAAGAAGGTGCTGAAATGTCTCAATTTTCACTAGTTCAATCCAAGTTTTTAAACTTACATGTAGATCTGCCTACATGACAGGCCATCTGAACACCTTCAATGGCAGAGATGCCTATTCACTTTCTCCTGAGACTTTCTCAGGGTGTGAATTTGCTTCGTGAAAGTACATGCTTCACAACATTAAAAATGTAGATAATAGAAAATGAATTGTTCCTGGGATATTATATTATAACTAAGTATTTTTGAATAAATAATTATTATTTCTTTTTTAGTGCTATGAAGATTGACAAAAATTTGTGAGTGACTAAAACTTGTCATAGATAGTTGATTTAACTAAGCTAAAAAAACTCTGTATATAGTGACTGGCAAGTGGAATGATTTGTTATATTTAGTCTTTTATTGCACAGGATACAAAATAAATTTCCAAGAGAGAGTCATTTCAAGAGTTAGTAATTCCTTACTGTATACAGTTAATGTCTGTCTGATAGTGTATCATTTTAGAAAATATTTTATTCTAAATTATTACAAGATTTGCTTGATACTATTTACCATTTTTCACCATTATTCAGTTAATGTATTGTTTGATAATTATTTTCATTTTTTTCAGAAGCTCTGTAATTAACAAAGTGTTGTTAGGCAAACAATATCTTTGATGAGCAATGTCAGTATTCAGAGGACAGATTCTTAATTATTTGCCTGATGGGCCTAGCTATCATTAGTACCATCATGATACATGAGATGGAAATATCCACTAAACATTATTTTTGTGGCATTTTGACTTTTTTTTAGCCTTTCTGAGCAGAATTGAGGATGAAACACTTAAAAGTGTTTTTATAGCAATTCAGAGGTCTATTTCTTTACTGAAGAAGTCCCTAAACCTCTGTCGCATTTTGAGTGATTTAAGGACTTTTGACTGCAAAGACTGGATCAATAGTTCTCAACAGCTTAAGATTCTGCCACTTAGATAGGTTCATTGTGAAGCCTGAGATAAGACAATCAGCCTAGTTTGGAGTTAACAGCTCCTGACTGGTTTAAAAAAGGGCAGCGAATTCTTTCTTTAAGCCCAGATGCATGGCAGCTCTGATCACAGGAAGAGAAAGAAATGGACCACAGTGCTCTTAAGGCAAAAGTGGGTACCTGTCACCTTTTCAAAGAGGAAATGAAGGTGATATGTAAATATCTCAAGGGACAGTCAAGTTAAGGTTGGGACAAGAGTGCCACTCTGTCCTTGTTTAATGTGGGAAATCTCTCATTGTTTATATGTGTGATATAGGTAGTCAGAGAAGGACTGACTCAGTTTTCACTGTTTTAATAAAAAAGCTCATTGCAATTAAAAAACAAGTAAATGAAAACCACTTTATTAAAACTCCCATGACCACCTCTCCATGAATATTCATTAACCATGTTTTCTGCAGCACTAATTTTAAAATATTTGTGGCTTAATAATCAGGACTTTTTTGCCTAAACTTGCACTTTCTTCCAGAATTTTGCTTGTAAATTAATTTTTTTCTGAACCTCTTATCTCCCCTTTCTCTCCTTTTACAAAGTCCTTGCCTTCCTCTACCTTTCTCTCCCTTCACTTCCTTTCTCTTCCTCTCCCTTTTTACTTCTCATTTCCTTCAGTGCTTTGTCATCTAATGTAATGGAATCTAATCTAGTCTGTTTTGCTCCCCAAGCATTTTCCATGCTATTACTACATACTGTCATCTCTCTTTCATCTCCTTTGATGGGATCAGTGCAGAAATACTGTCACCATTTAAATGTAGGGGCTGAAAATCTCAGATGGTGAGAATATGTGAATGCTGCTCTCCAAATGAGAGTTAGTTGACACCTTTGAGTGTGCAAAGACTGAAATGAGCTTTCTGAAAGTATTTGTTGGCATGGTTTTAAGAAACTAGCCAAAAGAAAGAAGTATATATACATATAGAAAATTCCTGGATATGTTTTTTAAGGTAAAATGTGTCCTTTCTAAGTTCAATATGACGTAGGATAAACAGCATGAAATATACATATTAGATAAATATATATCTTTAGGGAACATGCTGAAATCAATTTAAATTTAAAAAGATGATAATGTGTGTGCATGTGTATATGCATATAAATATAAAAATAAGGGAGAATTTTCATTGCTGTCAAGAGCTTCCAGGTTCTTAATGAGATCTTTTTCAAATAATTCTTCAAACTGGTTCCAACTACTTTGTGCATTAGTTTGCCCCAATATTATGTCTGAGATTACAAAGTCAAAATGAGTACTGCAGTTCCAGCTAAAGTGATAATGTAGTTAGTTATTCTCCTCAAAGACAGAAAACACACAGAACCAGTCATGCTCCAAAGTGTGCCCAAGCAGAAGCACATTACAAAGATATTACCAGTATGGAATCTAGAGCATGGTAGTGGGCTCTGGGTTTGTGCTCAGGGGACTTCAGCAAAGGGCACGTGATTCATTCTGAGTAAAAACAAAACCGTTCTAAGATTTGAGGTAAAATCTGAAAGGATGACTAAAAATGACAGATAAATCAATAGTTCTTCAAAACAGCTTCTTACAGATTCCAAAAAGCAGGGTTTGTTTTGGTGGGGATACATAAACACAGAGCCTACCAAATCTTATGGGATACATTTTAGTTCTTTCAGGCTGAATAACATTCTTTTTCACTGCAAGAATCACAGTTGTCAAACTGTCAGTGGGCTGAAGACTGGTTGTAGTTTATCATAAACTTTCATGGAAATTTAAGCTACAGATTCTCTTTATTTAGAAGGTGTGTATTTAAAAATATTTTTAAATGAGAAATAAGTCACTTACTTGAAAATAGTGCAAAAATGAACTGAATAAACATGATATTTGGCACATACAAAACTGTGTATTCTCAAAAGAATAGTTTTGCTTTAAAATGGAAACAGCAGCATAAAGAGTATGTAAGTAGGTCAAACTCTTTATTCTGTCTGGTCCTGTCCTGTCCTATCCCATCCTATCCCACGCTATCACATCGCATTCCCTTCTACAACT
The DNA here is from genome assembly GCF_059628265.1 of Tinamus guttatus. Taxonomy (NCBI): domain Eukaryota; kingdom Metazoa; phylum Chordata; class Aves; order Tinamiformes; family Tinamidae; genus Tinamus; species Tinamus guttatus. Next base: position 4,722,136 of record NW_028289023.1, read on the forward strand.
TGTATCTGTTATGGTATTCCATAACAGATAGATTCTTAAACTTATTTATTTATCTCAAAATGCCTTAATAGCTTCCAGTACTATGACTGTTATCCTCTTCTCTTCAGAGAGAACAGGACATGTATCAGTAGAAAGTAGGAACCCTTACTTTCTTTTTTAGTTTTACGCTTTCTATCTTTTTATTTTTTTAATATACACCTTGAGATATATCTGATAGTGAGAGCAAGGTCAAAGAAATGAACCTGCACTGAGGGCAGAAAAGGATAAGATTCATAATGGCATATTTTTCTAGAGGGTGGGGGTTGGAGCATAGAGAGGGTAGGGAGTTCATTCTTGAATCAACCCCTAAGAAATGCATGTGATCCAGGTAGAGGAGTTTTACTGTTGTTGCAGAAACTTCTATTATGCCGGAAAACTAGATCTGTCAATGATGTTTTTCATTCCAGAACTGTAGGTTTTTATTCTCCAGATATCCTGGATATAAGCTATAAAACACTCTGTAGAGCCAAGGCCTTAAACTTAATCAGGTATTTTGTAGAATCACCACCAAACATGTTTTCATGACTGACCAGATTTGACAGTTTGGCTCTTGTTGCATGCTCCATTTAGCATAAGTTATTAAAACAGATACTGCCACTGGAAAAGTATTTGTATTTCTATGTAGATTTCATTTACTATTGCTGTTGCTGCTTCTGTACAGAAAGCAGTAAAGCTGGATGATTGGAAGAGGTGTGATGTGGAAAGTTAGGGCTGATTCATCCAGCTGCTATGCCGCATGAATGCAACTACACTGTTTTAGTACCGGACCTGGGCTGTCTGCTGTGTGTTAAGCTATACCATGTGGGTTCATCAGTTTCACTGTGTGCTGCTAGTCTCTCCACAAACTTTGCTATAAAGATTCACAGAAATTCTGTGATCTGTAGGAAGCCAGTGGAGAATGAGCTTGATGTTCTCAGGATGGTCTCCGTCGCTATGAGATACAGCACTGCATTTGGTAATAGCTGGAATTTCCTAGGCCTTGAAATCTTAACATAAAGGTACATCAGTAAATATCATCCAGCTGAGAATTGCTGAAAGTACTAAAGAGGAGGTCAGGACTTTGCCTGCAACATGGAAAGAAGCCTGCTACTCAGGAGCTGATGAACAAAAATTAATAACTCTTCAGACCCTGCCTTGTGACGCTGGTGAAAATAACATTCCTGGAGTCTTCCCTGAGCTGGCTAAATGTTGATGTATCTCTAATTAAATGACCCTTCATGATAGTGTCATTAGGACTTCTCTTCAAGCACTGGACCATCCTGATGGTCACTGGTATGATTGTCATATTGGTATGATATGACAGTGAAGGACTGATTCAACCATGTATCATTTTAAAATCAGGGCACCTGGTTCTAAGCCATTTAATTGGTTCAGGTACTGTGTCGCTGCTTGGACGTTGATGATAAAGTATATTGGAAATATGATAATTAATGTGGCAGTTCTCAGTGGTAGGGAGAATAGTAAAACATGGAAAGGAAAAGAAGGCTAATGCTCCAGGTGGAGTGCATCTCTGGATAAAGCACTCCAAACCCTTAGCACTTTTCTGCAAAAGATTAGACACAGTCTCGGTCTGATGGAGAAGCTGTTCAAACACGAAGATCTGACGACGTACACATGACTGACAAGTGCCCCCTTCAGCTGTCTGTATAGAGACAGGCTGGTAGCAGCAGAACATAAGAATAAAGCTGGCTGTGAATCCTGGTTTCACGGGCATATACTTTTCAGGGTCGTAAGCAGGCATCTACCACTGCCAAATAGACCACATTTTCCTTACTTCTTCTCTTTCATTATATCTGAATGTCTGCTAACCATACAATGCTACAGTGCCACAGTTTTCAAAAGCAAGAAGCACCAAGTAAGGGAAACTGAAAGCCATCATGGGATTTTGTTCATAGGAGTAATCTAGGGAAGTCAACCTGACCTGCTTGGAGAGTGGGGACTCCCGAAGTGCAAATTCTTTAGGCAACAAATTCCCGTTGTGGTTAAACTTGTATAGGGCAAGTCTAAACCCCATCCAGACATGAATAATGTGTTGAAGCAGGGGTACCAGGACCAGGCCTCACTGCCTGTCCTCCAGGTATGCTCTGCATTTTCAGGGCTAACTCAGACTGCTTTAGCTTCATCTAAAAGGGTTTTTGTCCTTTTAAAAAGACTTAACTGTCGAAGCCTGTACTTAGAAAAAGGGCAATATGTGTTTTAGTGCTGTCTTGGCAGGGACAATCCCCCACACTTGGATTGGAGGTCAACTGGTGAAACCAAGGGCTCTTTGTTTTGGTGCTGAGTTATCTTGTTGGGGCTGGGACTGCAGGTTCTTGAAATCAGAGGGTAAAATCAAGCGACTATGGTTGCATACCAGAATTCAACTCAAAAATGGGAGCTGAGGGGTTATCATCTCAGGATTTTTTTCATTGCTTTTTTTACTCCACAGTTGTTAAATATGAAATATATTAAGAGTCTAGGTAATTTTTATCCAGCCATAAGACTGCCTGTAAGTGTGCAAATATATATGTTCAGAGTAGACAAAATGGATTTTGAACATTCAAATGCTGCTCTGAATTTACTGAAACTCAATGATATAAATAGTTATTTTAACATTGAAATATCTCAGTTCTGTGGCAGATAGATAGTTTTCTGTAATCATGAATCCTCTTTGTGCTGTTCATTATCTTGGACTGATGGACTTGGGACTACAACATTTGCTGTAACAAATGAAAAGAGATGGGCATCTGTGAAGTGTGGTCTCATTTACCCTTCACTTTACTCAGGAATGATAATATATTTTATGCTCCATTCTGGTTATGAATGGTGAGTCTCTGGATACTTTCCGACGAGAATAAAAATAACTCAAAAGTTTTAACTGTGTCTTCATGTGCCATTTTATAGTGTATTCTGACAGACCTTAACTTTAAAAGGCAAGAAATCCCACTGTTTGCAAAAGCAAGTTGTTTGCTTGATTTTACTGTAATCACATGGATAAAAATCTTATGTACTAGAATGGCAAGGCAGGGAGATAGGATCTTTCAGAGGCTTACTCGATTACCTGGTCCAATTGTAAATCGATTGTGTTTCATGGTAAAATTAATTTTAGGGTATTTTCCAGGAAAAGAAAAAGAGTTTTTCTTTTCTGTTAACTTACATTTGTCTGATATTTATTCCAAGCTCAGCTACAACAGAATATAAATGGTAAACACCAAGCTTATTACCAGCATTCAGCTAATAATACATAATAATCATTAGTTCAGATGTATACAGATGTATACAGACTTTTCTCTAAGAAAAGTCAACAGTGCGTCTTTGATAACTGTTTGTTTTATTTACTTCCCTATAGACCAAATGAAGAAAACCAGAATGTTAAAGTAAAATTTCTATGGTATATCTCCATGGATGCAAAGCAAAATATTTTCCTTGAAATCACATTGTTTGAAATAATTATATATGTGTTTGCAGCACCAGCTACTGTTAGGCGGGAGTTTCAATGCAAGAAAACTATCAAATACAAACATCTAGGACTAATCAAATACAAATCTAGGATTAATTTACTAGCAATCATGGGTCTGATTTAACAGCTTATCATAAAAGTACACTGTAGCAGTTCAGGAGAAGAAAGTACTCAGTTTGTCCCTGCAAAGTTACCTACAAAACTCAATCTTGTGTAGCTGCTCCATGTTGTAAAGTAACTGATTAGTACGTGTTCCTTGTAGCGAAAATCAGACTTAAGTGTTTTGCTGCTGTGAGGATCTTCTTATTGCTCTGTGGATTAAAGTGCTTGTGTCTCGATTGCTATCATAAGAATGGAAGAGGCTTTTGAGACTATTGAATTTAGTTCCCTGCTATCTCAGGCTACGCATATCCTAGGGAGCTCATGGGAGCGCCTGCTCCTGGTGTAAGCTCTGGCTGAATGCCAGCATCATGCTGAGACCTGATGCAAATGTGCGTCTCCTGTCAACTTCTGGCTTTCTTCTGGGAGGATGTTGACTGAAAATAAGTTTTGGTGTGCCTCTTCAAAAGGGAAAAGTGAACCACTTAGAAAGAAAGAAACTGCATCTGTGGCTTTTACTCTGTATGTCTTAATGCTATTTTTTCAGATCACCTTTGTGGTCAATGCCAGGTACATTCATGAGCGGGCACCAATTGTGCAAAACCCTGAGGAATTTGAAAAAGAACTCATAGTTGAGGTTTTAATGCTTTCAGGTTAGAAATTTATGCATTTAAAGCACCAGAACTGCTCTGGAGCAGCATGTCTGCTGCAGAAAAGCCTATACTAGCTGAAGAACCCCAAGCGGCTTGCCTTGCATGTTGAAAATTCATTTTTACCACCAAGTTAGTGTTCAACAGATTTAACCCTGGAAACAGGTAGGCTGGCTGCTAAAATTGAGAAAAGTGGCAGGAGTGATATGTCTGCAATTACTGAGGGTGAAAGAGAGAGAGAACATTTCTTTACCTATCTTTACATAGTGGCCTACTTTTATTCCAGAAAGGCCCTTTTCTGCACAGCATAGCCATGTATATCCACCATCAAGAGCTGCGATATGTTCAGGATATGCTCAACTTTGCTACCAACCTTTTTTACAGATTTCTATGTGGTATAAATGAACTGGCTCATACCTTGGCTAACTGTGAGCTGTTTTTTATATGAATAGTGAAAATCCTAGCCACATAATGCTGTTATGTGGCTGTTAGATTCTTAAAGAGAATAAATAATCTTATAACTAGAAAGTTAATGTTCAAAAAACACATTTTTTCCCCTTAATACCCTCAGGTCTGGCAGAACTATTTCTGTTGAAACTTTCCATGTAGTTTCTGAATCTGAATACAGGACCCGTACTCACCCTGAAACATTTACTTCCACATATTAAGATACAGAGAAATGCAAAATCCCCAAAATTCAGGAAAAAAGATGTTGGGAAGTGCAACAGTACTCTTATTGCTTTTTACTTCCAGGGAAAAGCACTTAAACATATTTACTTTGATAAAATCTCCAGAGTTTATTGCCTTATTTTCTAGTGAATATTTTCTATGAACAGTGATGCAGAAACAGTAACTTCATTAATGGTAAATGTAGCTAATTTCTTGGCACAACACTTCTGAGGGTACCCATTGCTAGCAATTAACTTTATGCTAAAAATCTAACTCTTGTGCCAAGGAGAAAAATATGTCACAAGCAGAAACAATGGGTCTTTCTGTGCTACCGTCTGCCATGGTCGGTTGGTCTCCCCATTATTAGGGAAAACATGTCTCCTAACTGAGCAATAGCCCAGATACTATGCAGTTTGAAAACAGGAATCAAACTCAATGAAAATCTTTACTTGGAATGCCAATAAAATTGGCTTAGCTTCAGTTTTTGAAACTTGGGTTTATATTTGTAATCTAAGTTATCTTTATTAGGTCTGACAACTGTGTATGAATATAAGAAACTGTTAGAATGAGTGTGCTATCTGTTAAGGTGTAGTATAGCCTGCAAACTTTGTTTTCAAGGAAGTGATTAATTATATCATAACCCAAGCCAAAATTTTGATGGTGTTTTTGGAATAAGAACACCATGATTTTTCTGTTTATAAATTCCGTCTCCAGAGTGCTTACTGTATTTGCCTCAAACATGTTATCTAGTCTCATATTTGATAAGCTTTTCTTGTGCCTATATTTCTATTTTAGGTAAATTTGCACCCATTAATTCTCAATATTTCTGGCAAGAAGGACTGTGTAAGTGACCCTTCACTGGAGGCCTCTAGCTCCTTTCTCACTGGGCTGTGAAGACCCATCTCACAACTGTAAATGTCGCCTTTATTTCAAAAGTAGAACCTTAAAATGGATTTACCACACAACATATAAAAGTTTTTCATGTGTCTCCCTACAATTCTCACTTGCTCATTTTGATCACTGCAGTTAAAGCCCTTGGAGAATAGAAACCATTACCTGAATACGAAGCAGCTATGAATAGGTTTTGAAGGTATTGCTGCCTTACAATAATTGAAAGCTGTTTCCTAAAACATAATTCTCTGTAAAAAAAAAAAAAGCATTTACAAGGAAAGAAAGAAAAGGTCTAAATAGTATGTGGCCCTCAGCCCCTTTCACCACTAAATGTCAATTCCGAGGGTTAGTCCAAGAAATTAGAAATGGTAATAAAGGGGCAATTCAACACACGTCACAGACTGCAGCCTATAATGTCTATTTTCTAATTTCTCATTCAGTTCAGATTTCAGTGATTCTACTGCTTCTTTGGAAAAGCCATTCTTGTTTCATTTTTAAAATCTTTATTTACTTTGAAGCTTACATAAATGTCTCCAGTCGCTGCCTGATGAATTGAGCTAGACCTCTTCCTGTACAGAGATTCAGTTTGTGGGAAATTATTTTGCCTGTTCAATGTTCTCATTCTTCTCCCAGTGAAATTTTATGGAAGTCCTGCAATTAATGCCAGGAGGAATAGAGTCTAACAATAAATGAGGCTGTTGGAGGAGTCACTACAAGATAGCACCTCCGGTAGTGCTCGCGCTGACACTTTGCCTTTAACAGAGAGAAATAGATGTAATCAGCTTGTGGCCTCCAGCAATCTCATCAGAGGGTCCCACATGCACAGCAAAAGAGTGTCTACTTCATCGCTAAAAGACACATCCTTGAGCTGTGTGCATTTACAATAAGGTGTGAGTAAAGCTGGAGCAGATAGGATTAGTAAACCAAGTGTGAGGTGGGTAAATTAGCAGCCAAAGGGGAGATTTTGGTGGACTGTGCTGAAAGAAAATTAGTTTGCAGTCTTGCCATTTTAGTGACATTCCTTAAGGACTAGTCTTAGGATAAATTGTATTTAATGCTTTTATTAATGTCCTTAAAAAGTCATAACAATGTACTAATAACATCTGCATTTGACACCAAGTTCAGAAAAATAATTCAAGGTGACAGGTGTAGTATTATGACATAAAAAAAAAAGAATAATCTCAAAGACTGGAGATGCAGACACAGGAGAAATATAATATTATACAGTAGCAGATAAAGCTCTGAAATTTCTCCTGTTTTCAATAGCTGATTAGCTAGAAGCAGCAGGAAAAAATAAAGAAGTGGGTGCATTAGCTGACTACAAGATGTTTTGGAAAACAAAAACGTGAAAAAAATCCAGTGTTCAATGCTAATGTCTTTTGCAATGCTAGTTTTTCTTAGCTAGAAGAGCACATGCCACCTTCTCTCTCCAGCTGTTCTGCTTGCAGAGGTAATGAACCCTATCCTGTTCCCAGCTGCTAATCATTGTCTCCTTCACATCATGATATGAGTGCTTTCTAACTCATTTTAGTGAAACTGAGCCAGGTTATCTTAAATTGTTTCAGCTGAAGACCAAAATAAGCTATCGCAGCTCATTTTGCCTGAAATAAAGTGGGGAATAATCACTTGAACAGCTTGGCTGGTATAACATAAGCAGGTGAGAGTCTGTCAGCGTACTACTGACAAAAAGCAGAGCACAAAATTGTGTATTACTGTAGGTGGAAGAGAAGGTATAGCCATACCTAGGAGGTATGTCTGTGCAACGGGCTAAAAGGCTTATGCATTCAAGGGGCACTTTGTAGAAATTGCAAAATGTATATAAATTGTTAGAAGACCTGAAAAAGGAAGAAAAGTGACTGCCAGTAAGAAATGAGAAAACTCCCGGCATTGTAGAAGAGTTTGCTTGTCTTAATTTCTGGATTTTTTTTTTGATCTAATAATCAAACATATTTCTAAGCATCTAGAAGATAACAAGGAAATAAATAATGAACAATATTCATTTGTCAAGAGCAAATCATGTCAAAGCAACCTTTATTTCCTTCTGTGACAGAACTGTAAGAGCTGTGAGCAGCGTCAAAGTAGTAGATGTTCTATATTGAATTTAATAGGACATTTGAAACAGTCTTTTTTGACATTCTCATACACAAACTACAGAATTGTGGTTTAGATTAAACCTACATGATGGTTTAAACAGTTTTGCTAACAGTACCTACAAAATCCTTGGCAATATTTCAAAGCATCAAAAAAGAAAGAAGGGTCAAGTGGGTTCTGTCATGCATCTAGTTCTATTGCATATTTTTATTAGCAAATTGAACAGAAATTGAATTGAAATGGAAAATATCCTTATTAATTTAATAGATGTCATGAAGATGACAGACATTACAAGGATGGAGGTGGGAATAAAATTCAAAATGATCTCAACAAATTGGAGAAATGGTCTAAAAATTGGATGAAATACAAGGTAATGCACTTAAGCAAAAATGCTCTGTGATACAAACCCAGTAAGGGAACAGCAGGCTACAAACAGGTTTCAAAATAGGGATCTGGGAGTTGCAGAGAAACATGAATCAAAAAATTGTGTCAATATTTGTATGTTGCACTTGAGGAAAAAAAGTTGCCCAACTGTCAACATTTATGGAAGGAAACAAAGAGAATGATTGGAGGCTAGAAAAAAAAAAAAAAAAAAAGAGCAAGAAAAGAAATGAGATTATTTAGCCCACAGCTAGAATAAAGATAGAAAATGGTAAATGTCTTCAGGGATGCTAAGCATTGATAAAAAGAGCAAGTATCTCTCCTCCTTGTGAATAGGGCAAAGCAGAGTGTGTATTAAGCTGTGGCAAGAAAGACTTAGACATAGCCGGAAAAATCCTTCTAAGAATAAGGAGGGAAAGCACTGGAATACTTTGCTCAGGAAAGGTACGAAATTTCACTTGTATCTTTGTATCTTTAGCATAGATCATCTGACAGGACTGGCACATAGATGACCCTGCCTTGAGTGGTTTTTGTCATTCCTACTAAGTCTATTTTTGTCTGATGCTGTAGCTATATCGTACAATAAACAAATGTCCTAGAAATTTTGTCTCATAGTGATTTTATGAAGAGCTGAAGTTTTCAGTAAAACCCTGTGTGTACTTCAATAGAAGGAAACATCTCATTACAGAGATAAGGATAGGCAAAAGGAATTCTCAGTATTAATTTATGAATACTTCTTTAACCTGGAACAACATAATGTCAATCTGGTAGACTAAGTTAATGAAATGAAGGTGAAAGAGATAATTGGCTGTAACCGTAATAGACAAGAATTCTTTCTGCAGCTGCAGGAGACTCTCAAGGGTCAAACCATCCAAAATTTTGGAAATAGTAATAGAACAATATAGTACTTTCATGTTCAGGAAAGGCTGTTTAAAAGGCTGGGAGACAAAGTGTTCAGCCTTGCCAAAAGGTTAAATATGCCATGAAAGTAGTTTTGCTTTGAGAAACTTTATTAACTTTCAAGTCTTTATTAATGTCAGACTTGATCTACTTTAAGAGCCCCTCGCTAAGTGGTAATAATCTGATTAAACCTCAGAGCTTTTTCCATTTATGATATAAATGTTATTACCAACAGGTACAAGCCGCATGGTTCCTGATGTGGTGAAAATGTCACGAAGAAGACAGACTAATATAAAACGGTGAGAATAGATAGTAATTTACTACATGACAAATGTTCTTCTTACCAACCATTGTCAATGTGGATTTGATTCTAAGGAAAGCCAAATGAAGAGATAATTAACACTTAAACTTAGTTAACAATATTAATAGTTCAGGATTTGCAAATATTTTGTCTCTAGACTTTTACAGCTAGACTTAAGCAGCAAGAAAGATTAAAAAAAGGGATTAATCTATTTATCTGAAATTAGCTGAAATTAGTTGATCTTTCACTCCACCTTTGGTGAGAAACAATTCTCTTGACAAAACATTATTATTATTATTATAACTGTATTGGAATCTGTAATTTTCTTATTTTCTTATGGGAATAAATCTGACTGTCAATGAAAACTCCCTACAGTATGTCAGTTCACTTTATCCTTGCAGGTTTGGGCATAATGTTAACTGAGGAAGAACATTTTCTTTTGTGATACATTTGAGATGTCTTAATACTTCTGCTCAAATTTTTAAAATATTTTGCCATCTCTACTTTTAAATTAGCATATTATTTTTCTGTATATTGAAAGGGAGAAACTATACCTACCTCATGAGCATTAGCTATTTGGTTTCTAGAGTGAACCTCAAAGAAATCCTGGCTTTTTTTTTTTTTTTTTTTTTTTTTTTTTGTCTGCAGGGTTGGCAGGAAGAGTGAGAGAAAGGAGTTGAACTATTGGTAAATCAATCACAGCAGGGAAAAAAGATAGTTTGCAAGAAAGATCATATTAGCCTTTATTTATTGTTCATAAAGCTGGTACTATTTAAATAGTAGGTGGAACTCTTTTTTGGAAAGCCGTTGTAAGAAAAACATATTTCTTTTTCTCATTCCAGCACTGAGAATGCTAACTAGTTTTATCTTAAAATTTGACAATACCTGCACAGACAGCTGTTACGGTAGACACTCAGACTGATTGTTCCAGAAGCATTCTGTCATGTGAAATGTAGCCAGGAATAAGTTAAAATGTATTTTGGTGAACAAGAAAGCCTATGTTCACTGGAATGTGAAATTATCAAGTATTGTCTATTTCCTTCCAAAAATTTGCATGGCTTTCTGTTATGTTTGCAAGTTTCAGTCCAATAGTTGTTGTTTTTCCTCCTTCTTAAGCAAAGTGATTTTTTATTTTGTGCAATGAAGAAAATTATAAATGGCAGAGACAGCAAGATGATAGCAAGACAGACCAGTCCCGACACAGATTAAAAGCTGCACAACTGATTTAGAGTGTTACAGGTGTTTGGTCACACACTCTCCCAACATCTTTCCACAAACAAAATTGTCACTGTATTTTGTCAAAGCCACTTTACTTCCCTAATCCACCCATACTGGTGAAGAAGCACAGATACACAGGTTCACAAAGGCACTTCTGTGCTGGGTTGATGGTTTATCTTTAGTCTCTTTTGGTGAAATATATCTCGTGTAACCTGAGACAGCTATAAATAAACACTAGAACTGGGCCAGTGCTTTCTCCCTATTGGTAACAAAGTGAATAAACGAGTGTGTTACATATGACTCGCGATTCATTTTATACACCTTCTTTGGCACTAAAAATACTTTATCCTTTATGAGTGTAAAGAAATCCAGTATCTGAGGAATCCAATATCTGCAGCAGACATTCCTTCTGAAAGGAACTGATCCAGTCTTTTGAGTCTTGCCTTTAAAGTAGCATGGAAAAATCTGTATCCTGTTGCTCATACACTATGGACAGTTCTATACAGCTCTTTGAATTACAGGGCTGCTGCTCCTGTACCCTCCTGCCCACAGGGGGCTTCTAGTCTGTTATCCTCAAAGCCCACAGAGACTTCTTAGTCTTTTTAGTCCCATTCTCTCCCAGATCCCACTCCTCTCTCTAGAAGGCAGTCATGCCTAACGGAAAGTTTGCAACATAGGTATCCCCAAAATAATTATTGAAATTTCATGGAGAGTCCAAAAAGAGTTAGCATGTTATTTGAACTTTTTTTTAGGCTAAAATTTTTGGCAGATTCCTACTAGCAAATGACTGAACTTTTTTTTTTTTTTTTTTTTTTTTTGTCTTTTTAGGTTCTAAGATACAAAGTCACAGCTTGATATTATTCCCTAAATCAAAATATTTAGCTTTTGTTTTTTAAAATTGACTTTGTAATATTGATTTGCACTGACTAAATGATTATCTACACATAAGGAAACATGCAACTATTTTTATTTTTGAATCATGAAAAACCAGGTTGGCTTCTAAGCTATGTTACTTATGTCTGATATCGCCAAAGTTTCCTCTTCCACGTACCTTAGTAAGTGAAAGCAAAAATATTAAATGGAACTTTGTTCATTTTTGGTCAATATGAACCACTTTATCTCAAAATATGTTTTATAGTAACTATTTATGTATCAATTATTTTTTATTAATAAGTAATAATTAATACTTATATTTAAAAAGTAACAGCCTTTTAGGTTAAGAAATCCTGACAGTCCTACTGACTGCACTTTAAACAGAAGTGTGTGTACTAGAAAGATTGTAGTAGAAGTGTATGGTTATGGTCATCAATATCCAAGGCCAATTTTAAAGTTTCATTCCTTCTACAGAACCCAAGGTTGAAGTGTTTTAATTTACAGGAAGACAGATGCAATGGGCATCTGTTCAATGTAAATGAACATGACAATATAATGCTTCTAAATAAGAAGGAACTGATGCAGCAGATAAAGAATTGTTCTTCACTTCAGTGCTAGCAAAAAAAAAAAAAAAGGCTAGAAAAAAACTAATGGACACGGACTTGCAGCAGGGTAACTGCTCCCTCATGGTCTCATTCAGTTATGTGTTCTCTTTTTATTTAACAAGTATACTGTGATAGCATTTACTTTTTACAAATGGACATTCGAAAGCATGTAGCTTCTGTCACTATTCACTAAGGAAAAGAAAAACTTGCCTTTCTTTCTGAATAAATTATACAGAATGTTTTATTTCTCACCAGTACACCAGAAATCATATCAGCATATGATATCTGGCATAGGCAGAGCATAGGCATATCATACAATGCCTATGATTCAGAAAGGCTTGTAATATTGACATGTATTTTTAATTTTTAACTCTTATTGCAAAGGGTAAACCCACCTTCATTTCAATGCTCTATATTTAAAAGCAAATTTATTCCTTTCAATCAAAGGAACATTTTAGGGAGCTGTTTTAAATTTTGAAGTAAAATATTTCCCTTTTGTTCTCGGTCTCTGTGTGCCTTTTTTTTTTTTTTAAGCATCATTGGATAATATTTCTAATCAACTGTATGCACAGACATATTCCTGTCCACTTCTTTTAGCTATTTGCTTTAATTGCTTGTATGGTTGATTGTGAAATCTGTGTGCCGGTAAGATTTAGTGCATTTGCATGCAGTGTCTTTTTTTTTTTTTTTTTGGTGCTACATGGCTCTTTTGTTTTACCTTGGCATTGATTCAATGCTTTTCACAAAGTTAGTAAATTATATTTTCTTGTTTTTACTATACAGAACTAGTCCAATATCAGGTGAGGCAGGAAAATATGGCATTAAATAACTCTTAAAATTGTCTTAAATGAAACATATTGCAACATGTATCATCTGTTTCACACCCTGTCGTATAAAAAATATTCGATTTTTGTGTGAGAACACCACTGAATAAAAAACAGAGACACTTTCAGAACTTAAACCCCAAACTCGAGGTCCCATCCCTTTTCAGTGAGCTGCTCTTTTTGCCTTGTTCTTGGAAAACTGTCTTAAGTGGGATTCAAAATGTGTTCTAAAATTTGCAATACAAAAAACAAAAACAAAAACAAAAACACCACCACCACCAAAAAACCCTTTAAATCAGCATTGGTACTCCAGGGTGAAGAGCAGCTGCAGTATGCATCAGTCACCATATACGACACCAATATGTAATTTGTAATTTGGTATTAGTGTAAGTTTAATTACCTAATTTGACTCTTATTAGCAGGAAGGGTACCATTTTGTGTTCTTCATCAGCTTAAAGAGCATTCGACATTTACTGGGCACTGCCCCAGGTTATTATAAAGTAGTTTTTTATTGTCCCTTGGCTACTGGTTTGCATTATTTCTAGGGACTTCTGTGCATTAAACCTTTATTTCCTCTTCGTTTAAATTCAGCTTTACTCTAAGAGTAATCAGATATTTTGATTATTTTTGAATTCCTTGTGATAATGCCTTGGTTCCAAAGGTCATGTGCACTATTCTCACCAGCTTCTTCAGTATTGGTTACTACCTGTCCAGATACTACATACCTGAATAACTCCTTACAGGTCTATTGATTAAGGGATTCCACTTGCTCTTCTTTCTGTCTTTAAATGCAGTTTTGCTTTCAGAAAGAACCTCAGTTGCCATGAAGTTTAAGAAACATCATTTACAATTTGTGGTCTTCAGGTTGATTTATTTTGTTCCTACAGTGTTTTTTGAATCTGTTTGTAGTTCTTTGTATATTTTTTCTCTTTCTCTCTCAAGTTGTGGTTGTGGGACCATACTCTCCTGACAACTGTATTATTTTTTCAGGGCTTCCAAGGTCTGCCTATGTCCATCATAGCAGGAATTTGTCTGTTTACCATTTCTGAACTAGAAAAGATCTCCAAACCTAAATGCAGTTATCTGTATATAAAAAAGTTATACTGCTAAACCAAACTTAAGGCAGTGCAAGCTTTTGTCAATGTGACTGTGACAATAATAATAAAAAAGTTCATATTCAATATTAGATATTCCAGTAAAATCTTCCAATAAAAAACTGCTTTCAAAATTACATACTGTGTATATACTATGTATATACAGTTGTAGCCATGGTGATCAAATTAGTATGACCTTCGTTAGCTTTTTTCATCATAACTTTGAACAAGTGTCCTCTATTGTTTGTTTGTTTGTTTGTTTGCTTTTGAATAACAATACTATTGTTAATAGCATCATATTGTTAAAAGGTTAGTAAGCCCACTATACAAATTGTCTTTTGTTTTTCCAGTGTTGTCATTCTATTGGTTTCATTCACTCTGGAAAACAATTAGCCCAAACTGTTCATATATGTTGAACTAAATATGATTAACCTCAGATATGTGCATAAGATGTTGAGTATGTGTAAAAATTCACAGTAGTATCCAGTACTGTGACATGAGCTCTTTCATTACAAAAATCATTCAATTACATTACAGGGGAGGTTGCCTCTTTTCTGGATCTAGATCGTAAGGGAGATATCAACATAAGTCAAAATTACTTTAAAAGTGAAACATCTTAAAGTGATTTTTATGGATAAGGAAATGACACTGAGAGAATAACTATTCCTAGTCAGGTGAGGTTATAGTGCAGAATATTAAGAGGTGAGAAGACTAAGAAGTGACTAGATCTTGATAGAATTTTTTTTTTTTTTTTTAAGAGCATCATCTTCTTTGGTGGGCTCTTAAGTTAATGAAATGAAATACAGGTTGAAAACTGAAGCTAGACAAGCTGGAATTAGAGATGATGGAAAATGAGGGTAGTGACTGGAACAATTTACTAAGAATAATGGTAGGATCTCTAGCACTTGAATCATCACTGAGGCATTTTCCAGAAGATATTATCTAGCTCAGCCCGAAGTTATGTGCTTGATTCAGGAATTACTTGGTAAAAATAATAGCCTGTGTTATGCAGGGAGTCTGACTAAACGGTTAAAATGATTCTTTCTGGCCTTAAAATCTATGAAACTAAAACGTCCATTGATAATTTCATTGTGATTTGAAGGCACTTGGTGCACAGGAGTATCAACACACATAATAATGAAAAGATGTTAGCATGGCTTCTTAGAATCTAGAGTGGATGATTATAACGGTTCCTTTTGGCCTGAAGTGACAAGGTAGTGAAATTCAGAGGATAATTAATTCCTAAGGCTACTGTAAGTAAGAAAGAAGCTCAACTTTTCACTGCAGAGACCACATGGAGTTCTGTTGTTATAGCAAAAAACATTATTATTTGAAGTCCTACGGTGAAACTGAATTTTAAAAATTGCTTAGATTTTTCTTGCCTATTTTCATCATCAACATCCAATGACAGGACAAAGACAAGTCTGCATGCCTTCATGCTTATTTCTGTACATGAATTATGTTATGCATAACTACATTTCTGTAAATGAGAAGGTTTAGTTTTCTTTTTCAATTATTATTACAATCAAAAGATTCTAATGAAGGCTTTGGAGATAATGTAATGACCCTTTAATGTTTTTACTGCATAGTTGCTACTATATCCTATCAACTTTAACTTCATTTTAAATACTTTTTGTAAGAATATTTGCTTATTTTCAAAGCATTACTAAAAATACAGTAGACAAATTCACAGGGGATGCATCCATACAGTGTTTCTAATAATGAGAAACACACACAGTATAGAGCTGAACATTTCATTTAACTCCAAATGCGGTTCACAGGTACTCCAGAATAATGCAAAACTTGTTCAGTCCTGAAGCCTCACTTGCAGTGAATGCTTTGGTGTAAAGGACTGTAGTAGTGAGAAAAAGTAGGTAAAGTGAGATAAAGGTTGTGTGGGAGTTCACTTCCTGAACCAATACCTTTGTTCTTTAGGAACTACTTTTTTCATCTTTTCTTGCACGCCTTTTCACTCCCAACCACCCGCTAAGCACTGGTCACTGCTGTCTGAATATTTTCTGATTTCGCAATAGGCCTATTTAAGATTAAGAATATTAAGATTAATCCTTTATATATATATATATATATATATTTATGCAGCTATAATAATTAAAAAATAAACAATATTAACTAAAACTTACTGCACCTAATTTTATCATTAATTACAAGTAAGCTCTGCAGAACCTGTGTTACTTTAATTTTGTGGTCACTTGTCGAAAACTCAAAAATTACGTAGATAATAAATTTAATAAATGAGCCAATTGACAACAGACTCATTTGTAAATCCTCAAAAAGAATTATCATATTCTCAAAAGTTATATGTGGAAAGTCTGACAAGGAGAGAAAACTGTCCTTTCCAACATCCTGAATTGACACTTTAAGCGAAAGATGAATCTTAACTTTACACTTTAGTGCTACTTGTATGATAAAATGACTTCAGTCTCCAAATATATAATGCCTTTTGCATTTTGATGACTTTTGATCATTTACTTTGTATTTTTTATGTATTTATTGTCAAAATAACCCGTAATCAGATATTGCATGTTACTAATAATTGCACATTTTTCTTCTCCCACCAATCATTAACTTCATTTCTGATCAGAGACGAATTTAATATTAATAAGAAAGTATTAAAATGGAAAGCCAT
Organism: Tinamus guttatus; assembly: GCF_059628265.1. NCBI lineage: Eukaryota > Metazoa > Chordata > Aves > Tinamiformes > Tinamidae > Tinamus > Tinamus guttatus. Next base: position 4,738,857 of record NW_028289023.1, read on the forward strand.
GTTGGTTTAACTGTGGAGGCAAAAAAGCTTAACAGTTTTTCATGATGCATATGTTCCTCATCTAACTCCTAAATGTAATTAAATATTCACATCACAGCCTTTGAATGTTTCCTAGATTTCGAAAGTTTGAGGAGCATTAAGGCTCACCTACAGTTCACCTTCTTTAGCTGATTCCTATTACAGTAAATGGCATTTTCATATGTCTCAGTAATTTTCAAAGGTCATTTTATTGGCTCAAAATGCTTGCATTACAGAAATACATTATGTAATCCATTTGCATTTGTTCTGTAGTTAGTAACAGTCCCAATTACTTACACTTTACTTAAAATGCGTATGTATGGCACAGCAAATTATTAGGCCAAGCTCTTCAATTAAGCATGTATGAAATATGGCTCATTGCCAAGGTCTGTTAGAATTTTTTGAGACAGCTTGTTGAATGGTGACAGAGCGATGAAAAGCGTGGCAACTACAATATGGTAATATAAAAAATAAACGATTTGCAGTACATCATCTTTGTTCAATTTTCAACTACTGACTCTCAGCAGAATTATTCCTTTTGTTAACACATTCTTCTTTAAGGTTATTGGTCTAATAAAAACTAAAATAGGTATTTAAAATAAAAATAATCCCAAAGAAAGGTAGGTATATCATAAGAGTTTAATGATCTGGGGAGGAAGTTCTTCAGAAAAAATAATACTAATATTTAAACCACTAATAAAATTGGCAAGAGCAATGAGAATGAAAAACCAATAGCTAGCATTTTTCTTTTTCTTTGTTTCCCTTTCCCTTACCTTTCTCTTGTTAGAGGGTTTGGCTTTTCATTTTCCAAACGGCTTTTATATTCATTGCCTATTACTAAGAAATTTCACTAGAAATATGCTAGATACTTGATGCCAGTTGTCATTTATTAATGTAGTAAAATAACAGTAAGTAAAATCCCAGTGGCTCTTAGTAAATTGAAGCAGATAGAGTAGGAACATGAAATTCTTTTTCTTTTTGTGGGATAGTGAAGATTGTACTTTGAGGATATTCTTTAAGAGTGAGGTTTTACTTAATGAACTTAGCTTTTGATTCAGAGAGAACTTAAGCATAGACTTAATTTTATTTTTTTATTACTCTCTTATTGTGTAAAGGTAGATTTAACCATACACTTTAATGTATTGCAGTTTTACTTGCCATTTTTCATGCTACTAAGTGGAGAAATTACATGAGATTCACGGATGCAGCTGGCTGATGCTCAAGTTGCAACAGGCATTGTTTTTAATGGGAAGTTAGTTGAGTTGGAATATTGTTTTCTTTGTTCCAAAATGTTTTTCAGATTCTCAAAAGATTGCTTTCTCTTCCATCCTTTATTTGTATTGTAGTTCTAGTGGCTACCAAAGACATGTTGACTTCTTTTGTATCTTTCTGTTGAGCAGCTTCTTTACATTGTTAGAATAGAAAATCCAAAACAAAACAGAGATTTCAGTAACTTCTGTCTAGTCTCTACATTTTGTTTGTTCTTATTCTATCAAAAAAGAAGGAAAAAGAAAAGAAAAAAAAAGAAAGAAACAATGCTGTACAGAAAGCAACATCTCTTAATGCATAATAGCTTTTTTTTTTTTTTTTTTTTTTTTTAAGTGCCCACTGGGAAAGTTCAGAACCTAGCAACATAACAAGTCCAGCTTGGACTCATTTATGCTTAATGGGACTAACTTCAGAAGGGTCGATGAAGCGTTTATGTAAACCTCTCAGGCAGCTCATAATTGGCTATGTTACATGAATCTGAATATACTTTGAAGAAACAATAAATACTCAATGCCTTGAAAAAATCTGAGTGAACTTGTAAAAAGATCACAAGGGTATTTTTAGAAGTTTGTATTACTGCAGTATGGTTACAATAAACTCTTTGCATAATTGTAATAAAAAATATTGCTATGAACTTTGCAACTTGTTTAGCTGAGCTGCAAGCTGCCTGGAAGTGAGTTGTTCTGAGACCTATACAATAAGTTACAGGCATGTTCCTATAAATATGTTACTTCTTGAATTGTTTAAACATTTTTATTTAGAATATAGAAAAAGAAGTAGTACCAAAATATCAATAATCAGGGTAGGAGGGACTAGGATCTCTGATTTCTCTGTGATGAGTGAATTTCTCTGTGATCAGCTGAATAAATTCTTGTTTCCTTTTCTTAGCTGTGGAGTACCTAATCAGTTCACTAAATCATACTTCTATTTATCTTTACAGTTCTTGCAATCCTAGCTACTTAGGCAGTTACAAAAGGAGGAGAAAAAGTATGTCTGCCCAAAGTTTTAGTTCGAGGCTAAAGCATCTACCTAGAGGTAGTTCCCAAGGGAAAGCCACCAGTGTGTTGAGCACCTGAACAGCACTCTATTGTCTGCAGCCTGAAGAGATAGAAGCGCTCAGTGTGTGTTTCATCTCAGCTAACTTCAGAGGATAGCATCTATATTCATTTTCCCAAGCTACTTTGCAGCTAGTGGAAAGAAGCATACACCTTTAGAGCATGATTCATCTTATCTGCCTCCTCAGCCAACATCAGAATGAGATGGATTGCACCCCATTACTGCCAATATTACCTTTTTTTTTTTAATTGTAAAAGCAATTTTTTTGTGTGACTAACTCAGACATAAAAGTCTACATTATAGATTTGATCTACATCTGATCACAAAAATCTTATCAGCTTCATTAGATGTCTTCAATGTGTAAGCTTCAGAGAGAGATGGAAGATGGAAGAACTGACAGGCTTGTTTCCTGCATTCCCTTACAGAAGTGCCTAGATCTTTATTGACAATACTGGGGACTTTGATGCCTAATCTGTGTGCTGCAGAGCACCTACAGAAGCTAGACTCTTGATTCTGGTATTTAATTCCAGTACCAGAAATTGGTACTTCAAAAAGAGAGTCTGTCTGACTCATTCCCTCATGTTGTCAAGGTACTACTGGCTGATTGGAAATGTGAACAGAGACAAGCAAAGGCTATGTCTGGAATGTTCTAACAGATTATTTGAACCAGTTTCATCTCTATGTAATTGTATGGAAAATTGTATTATGGTTCCAGTAAATATTCGATGAGGGCGCCATATTTCAACCATCTTTCTCCTGCCAGATTTTTCAAGTTAGCATAATTCTGCCCATTGCTGCCAATAATTTTACCTGAAATCCTGGAAGAGATTGGAGAAAGGGTTCCCAAACTAGTGTAATACTGCACACAAGGGATAAATAGCAAGATTAGGGTAATGCTTTGCAAGCTTCTTTATTTAATGTGAGTTGAAGGTATTTGAAAAACTCCCTACCCTTTAGAAGGTGTTGCTTCGTTGAGAATCTAAAGCAACATGATATAATACAGTTTAAAGGATAGGTTTGCTGATAGGCTTTTGCTATTTTAATGATGTAGAATAACAGTGGACTGTGACATTAAAACTGTTTCTGCTTTAATGAACTGGTAAACCTGTATATTTTAATGAATATTTGATGAAAGCTGTCTATACAAACCTTCAAATTATGAACATCATCACCTGGGTATTAGTCGCACGAACACCAGATTTTGAGTTCAGCCTTGCCACGTTCGATTCTTGTTGTGTTGGCCATTTGGGTATTATCAGTGTGCCAGGTGAGACGCAGTGGGGAACCGTAGGGATAACTGTAACATTGAAAATGTTTGCTTAGTTAAGGTACTTAAACCTCACCATTCTGTGAGGTAGCAGGAGTTAACAAACAAACCAACCAAAAAAGTGTGTTTTGATAATTTGAGAACATCTTATCAACAATGTATTTATTATAAAAATCTAATCTAGCAATGACAATCAATCAAGCACATTGTATTTGCTTACATTTTTCATATATTTAAAATTTGTACTCATTGTGATCATTGGCTCCATTTAAGAGCTACGTTATAATTAAAAAATTAACAATCACTCTATGAATAAACTGATTCTTCAATATGAATTGGAAATCATGCAAAATTAAGGAAAAAGTAATTAGTATTGACTTTCAGAGTGTTAAAAGTTGTGTTACATTACAAACATATACATATACAAAACAATAACTGTTATCCTAGTGTTTAGCAGAGAAAAAAAACAAACTCTTCTTATCCAATTTAATAAGTAAGTCATTTGAGTGGCTACACAACAGTTATTCTCTGATTAATTTAGCTACGGAAGCAAAGTGGATATGGATGATTATGAATTATATGCAGTAAATAATTATCCAGATTTTCTGTGTGTGAATCAAAACTTAAAATGATTTGTGAATAAGAATACATCAAGAGAAGTAGCACAAGCTTAGACCATGCCTTGAGTCAGCTGCTGCTAAAGTCTATGAGAGTTTTGTCATTGATTTTAAGAGGTGTTAATAGATGGTGAAAACTCACCATCCATTTCTGCAAGGCTGCTATTGACCTCACTGGATTGTAATTGGTGTGAAACTAGCACCAAGAGTGGGAAGGACTTTCAGGTGTAATAACAAACTGCCCTTTTCATTCAGTTTGATGAGACAAAAATTACTCACCATCCCTTAAGATCATTTAAATTTTTGCTTTATATGTTAGCCTCCATATCTTCTGGCTGGGTCCAGGAATGGATTTTAGATGCTAAAGTAGCTCTTAAACAGAATTAAGCTAAATTCCATTCTATAGCACCCCCCCCCCCCCCGCCTTTTTTTTTTACTATTTAATTTAAATCACCTTCCAAAGATAGCATTGCCTAAAATACAATATGCTTTTTTTTTCCTCTTTTTTTTTTTTTCCTATTTAACATTACAATTCCAAAGGTTCCTGCCAACCCACTTGGATTATTCACAGAAATGTGCCAGTCTTAGCAGTGCTGAATGGCCGAGTATCTGTCACTGCAGGGATTCCAGATTTGTGAGTTCTACCACCTTTATTACCTTGAAAGGTTCAATTCAGGCAGTTTTCTCAGATCAGATTGCTACCGCTGCCTTCTACCAAGCAGGGGCTGAAGAGCTGCTAACTCACTCTTAGAAGTAACTTAGCAATTAAAGCACGAGCCAGGGAAAAGAGGCTCTGAATTCAAATCCTCTTTCTGCCTGGGGCGATTAAAACCCATCACACCAACCTCCAAGCTAACTATCATTCTCTCACTGCTCTACTTAGGGTTAGACAATTTTGTTACTCACCTTTCTTTGAAGCTCGTCCATATTTAAAGGGGGATCAAAGCACCAATGGGGCAAGAAAAAGATTGTAAGAGTGAGAGTGATTCTATGACCTAGTGATTAGGACACAAATGGGATAGGAAAGAAGCAAAGCCAACTGGTGGGCATTTTTATATTTCAGACTATGTTCAGATAAAGCATGAAAACCCTCTAGATCATCCTGTTTAATTCTTCTGCTTCCCTCTGTACCCCAATGAATCCTGAGGCACTCCAATGGTGTTGGACAAGTTATATTGAAAGATTGGAGAATGCAAATTAAAGAAACATCAAAAGGACAGCATAAAGAAGAGGCAATAAATGTTGTGCCTTCATAGATTCACTGGCCTGATACGTAAGAGGGCTAGGTAATAAATATGATGCCTCGTTTACTAAAAGCTGACTTTATCAAAACTTGCAGAATTATTTCAGATAACATCATTATAAACTGAGAAGTTTTTTTTTTTTTTTTGTGAAAACATGAGGTGGATAAATATCTTGGTGGAAATCTCTTCTTCAAGAAGTGTCACTGAGGTTTATTGTGTACATTGTTATACAATGGTGTACATTGTTATACAAGGTGTACATTGTTATACTTTTACTGTGGGATGGGAAATTTGTAATTGAAATAACTGAATGCAGTTTTCTCTCCTGAGTACCTCTAAATATCTATTGGGATATGAAACAAAAAAATCTCTACAGTAACTAGGAGAAAGGATGAATTTTATTAACCCTACTGCGTATTTCACAAAAAAAGTAGACAGGAATAATTTAGACTTCAGTAGTTTGTTCAGCAGAAGTACGCTATTCAAATACAGTTTGCAAATACTGACTGTTTAACCAGTAGAGGCTCTGGTTAACTGGGGAATATAGCATAAGCAATGTTTGAACTGGATATTAGTCTTATGTTGGCATCAGATATTTTAGATGCTCCGGCGACTGAAGCATCTATCATATGAGGAAAGACTAAGCAAGCTGAGCCTATTTAACCTAGAGAGGAGAAGATTGAGAGGAGATCTCATCAACATGTACAAGTACCTGAGGGGTGAATGTAGGGAGGATGGGGCCAAACTCTTCTGGTTGCTGGCCAGCGACAGGACAAGGGGTAATGAGTACAAGTTGAAACACAGGAACTTTCACCTCCATGTGAGGAAGAACTTCCTTCCTGTGAGGGTGACAGAGCCCTGGAACAGGCTGTGCAGAGAGGCTGTGGAGTCTCCTTCTCTGGAGATCTTCAAAACCCACCTGGATGGCACCATGCCACATGCTCTAGGTGTTCCAGCTTGAGCAGGAGGGTTGGACCAGGTGATGTCTAGAGTTCCCTTCAACCCTTAACCATTCTGTGATTCTGTGTGATTTTGGTTAACAACTTGTAAGGTTAAATTGAAGTAACAATATAATCTTTGTAATGATGTTGTAGAACTGATGTATGCTTTGGATGTTTTTGGATGGATGTTTTGTTGAGCCAGCAAGAAATTAGATTGTTAAAGCATTAACTTATATTATTTTAAAATGACCAGAAAACTAATCTATGAAGTGGAAAAATATGTGGCATAGCAACTTAGAAGAGTAACATTTTGGAATGTCGCATCTTTTGAGACCAGGCTCTCTTTTCCATTGAGCCAACTAGCAAGATCTGAGCATGAAAATAGATAGTAAGCTTCCGACATATTTTGCTTTGCAAAAAATGCTTAATTTTAATGTTAGCTATAACAAAACAACATAGTGCAATTGTCAGTCTGCTGCTGTAAACCTCCATCTTCCTGCAGTAATTTCAAAGTGACTGGACAGATAAAAACCTCGCAAAAGGCAAGTGTGTAATAGGCCCTGTCTAATCTAACAATCAGCACAGGCTTCTGTTTATGACCCTAGGAGCAAGGAAAGGCTCAGTGGATGCAGCTAAATCAAATCAGGAGTGAAGTGGCTTATTGATTTATTAACTACATGCAATAGACTGGAAATCAAGTGAGTGGCAAATATAGGATCAGTAATACAATGGACTGTGCTACAAATTACAAAATGGCAATGAGCACTGGCAGTTTTCTCAATACTCTCCTATAAGTGACCCCCAAAGCTGTGATCTCTGGGGAGCTGCATGGTTCACTTGGGCACTCCCAGCTGCTGCAGTGGGAGACGTGGGCGCTATGGTCCTGGCCTCTCTGCGTACAGCAGCAGGTAGAAACCCTCCTCAAGACTTACTTGGTTGAGTAGCATTATAGTATAAGCACTACTAGGACTAGCCCTTGAGTAGTAGCTTGTTAGCCACACACTAAGTTTTACGGAGTAGTTAGCCCTCCTGAGTCATAGATGTTAGAACTAGATAAAATCTAACAAATTTTCTAGGCCATTCTTCTGCTAGCACAGAAACATTCCCCAGGGTGCACTGTGTTGTATTTTCCAGCACTTTTCCCTGTCTAGCTTTAAATGTATCATGTAGTATGCCGCCTTGTTCATATCTGGTTTATTTTTTATGTCTGTTTTGTATTCAGGTACAAATATGAAACAAAGACAACAGCCATTTTCTGAAAATTCCTGGTAAACCTCCTATTCTCAGGCGTCTCTTTGACATGAATACAAAACACAATCAAACAGCGTAACAAATGCCACGATTGAAGTTTCATCTAATGTGTAGCCCTAGCAGAAGATGAAAGAAAATGCCTACGGCAATAAACTGCTAGCGCTGGGACAGCATCTGAGCAAAGTCGAACAGAAGAATACCTGTAACAGTTAGATATCCCCTAGAATGATTCAGGCAAAAACGGCTCTAGTACTAACATGCAGAATTATTTAACAAAAAGAAGCTGAGCGGGGGGGGGGGGGGGGGGCGGGGGAGGAGGCAGGGAGGGAAATAGAAAAAGTAAAAAATTACAAGTAGAAATAAAAATGACACAAAAAGTATGTTTATGATTGAATGTGGAGCTCTGCCTGCACTGAGCTGTTCTGTGGAGCCTGGGTAGACTCCAGTCACTGTGCTACCTTTGGACAAGCACACTCTGGTATTTAGCTCCTCACTAGCATATGTTGCATGGTGAAGTATTTCAAGCTTGAGACAGACTAGCTTCTATATCAGAAGAGCCTCTTCCACCTGAAGCTACTAGAAAGATCAGCTTTTGATTTCAAAGGAGGGAGGTACAGAGAAAACATCAGCATGGGCAGTTTGGGTGTAAAACTGGTGCATTTCATTCATAGCAGTCCTTCTGAGGGAACCTCTTTTCAGCTTAACATTTTTAGAATAGACATTCAAATTATGTTTTATAGATGAAGAATATATCTATTTTCAAATTGAGGTTCCTAAAGTTAGTATAGACTAGTTGTATGATCATTTCAATGAAAGCCAGTGTCCCGTTGGCTGAAATCAGTGTCCATTGAGTCCTGTGACTACTCTTGCAGAAGCAGAAGATATTTAAGCTAAGGATATGTTTGATTAATTTCACAAAAGACAACATATATATATATACGTGTATGGCATAAATCAACCTTGTTGAGAGGCTTGAGTCAATGCATTTTTGACATAATGACTATCTATCTTACCTATCTACCTATTTATTATTGGATTTGATGACATTTGAACTTACAAATCGAAGTCCTCCAAATCATCTACTTTTTTTTTTCTGGAAAGTAAATGATTATCCTATTATGTTTTTTTATTCATGAGGAGTGAATTCAGTTCCTTTCTCTATTAAAAAATCGGCAGGGAGTCACACAACCTCTGAGCTGATTCAGACATAAATGCTGTTTTTCTCTATGGAGAGAAATATTCTCCAAGTATTTGCCTCAGGATTATGTTACTAAAAAGTGAACTAAAATGAAAAGCCAGTGTAATTCTCTCTCTTTTTTTCCTTCTGTTTCACTGAGGAAAAAGGCTTGAAAAAATCCAACAACAAAACAACTCAGTAGTATATGTACAAGTCAAAAAAACGCTGCCTTTCCAACCTTTTAGTCACAGTTAGTCTCTTTCAACTTCTCTCCTAAATCCAAATGAAGCACACTCAAAAACCTCTCACACCCCAAATCTAACACTGAACCACAGAGGCAAAAAGTGTGCAGGCAATACTACAGCAACTTTTTTTTTTTTGTATTAATGGAGAAAACCAAAATACAGTAGAACTAAAAGTGGAATTGTTGCCTTGACCATGATCTCTTGAATATTTTGCACTTGTTCAATATGTGACATTTCAGATGAGGTGCGTAGAATGAATGAAGACTCTACCCCAGGGATTCAAAGTGAAAACTGAAGACAATCTTTTCCTTCTTGCTCAGATTACCCAGAAGCTTAGAAACTCAAGGTAAAACTTTGCTTTTCAACAACAAAATTCCCATATTAATGTGTATCATACTGATGGAGTAAGAATGAAGTTAAGCCCAATACAGCTGCAAATACCATGAAGTATTTGGTGATAGGCATGAAAATGTTTAAATATCCAAAATTGAATAGTGGTGTAAATACAATCAGTTAGCATCAATAATTTAATCCTAGCTTATTTCCTATGCTCTTACATAAATATCTTGCGTTGTGTATTGGTGGGCTTCCTTCTGTCTTTGTTCGGAAATTCTGAAGTCTAAGAGCACAAGGAAAACTACGTATGGTCACACCACAGATTTGTCTATCCCAATAGGTAATTTTTAGGAGTAGTACCCAGAAAAATCTTAGGTAAAGATTAAAGGAAAATAGAAAACATTATAAAAGCAATTTTCACAGTATATCTTATCAGTTTCTGGAAATCGTGAAGATTACAAACTTCTGAGACCTGGGTTAGGCACAGGGCTCATTTTTAATAGCCAGTGATGGACTTTTCCCCAAATACCAGACTAATCCCTTTTTCAATTCGACAAAGCATTCTGTGACATTCTTTTGTACAAGCTGAGTGTGCTGTCAAATGATTTTCCTGGTTATGCCCTTGTTCTAGTGTCCCAGGAAATAGTAAAAAACCATTCTCTGTTTTGTCTTCTTCACTGACACAAGTGGATGATGTCCTGCCTCAGTTGTCTCCTTCCCAAGTAAGGGGAGCTATTCTAGTTAGTCTTTCCTATATGGAAGTATTTTGCATATCTCTATTAATACAATCATAGAATCATTATGATTGGATAGGACCTTTAAGATCATCAAGTTGAATCGTAAGCTATTCTTAGTCATTTTCTAGTTTTCTACTGTCCCTTTTAAGATAGAAAGAATAAAACCACGTAGAGTTTTCAAGGGATATAATTAATCTTTCCTAGGCATTGCATATTTGTTTACAGGTTAGGTGCTTAGTCTCAACCAGCCATCTGTGCTCTTCTTTCTTCTTTGAATACACATTAGCAGCACAAATACCTTACTAGCTACACAATTTTGGATCGGATGACTTATTCTCTTTAGGTTAAATTGATTTTCTTTTTGTGGCTAAGGTTGAGCAAACTGGATTACATCCTAAATGCACATGTACAATATGTTTATACAAGCGCCATGATGAATATTTCTGTTTTGTTTTCATTGGTTTTATGAACATTATCTACATTTGCCTAGTCTTTTGACAGCTACTTAGTGTTGAGCAATTTCCATCAGAATGAGTAACAAAGCTGTGTTAATTTATATAATATATTCAGATTGGGAAAAAAAAAAAGAACAGACAAATATAGTATCAGCTATAATTGCATGTCTGTTTGCAACTATAAGTGCAAAGCAAGATTTCAGTGTAGCATCCACCACATAAATCTTAATAAGATCACTAAATACATGCTATAATAATTTTATGACAACAATCAATCCTTACAATATTAAGATGTATATTTTTATGTCTCTTTCTTAGAATATTTCATAGCTGATACTGAATTTCCTATCAGTAATTATTTGTTCTGTTCAATGTTCTGATTGGGGTTCTATAATTATTCCTTTTAGACTCGTACATACTATAAATACATATTTTAAAACAACAGTCAAGGAAAGATAACCTATGCTTTCTCATATATACTGTTACATCAAGATTCATGCCAACCCATATCAGGAAAGTATAATTTCCTTCCACATCATTAAATATAGTTTTAAGAGTTTTTCATGGGCTACTAGCCAGCAGCTCTGTAGCCTTAAAGCCTTAAACCATTTGTTTAGAGAGTGAGTGAGTAGTGTCTTACTTTTCAGGGACTATTTCTAGAAGCATGAGAGGACTTAATGGTTTCTGCCTTTCAAGCTTAAAGCTCTGTGTTTATATGGATACATTTCTCTGTTCACTGAATTAATATATGGAATAGCAACTGAAGAGTAATGCTTTTCGGTCATACTCTGTCTAAGCTGTACATGGCAGATATAGGCCTCCATAACTTAGTTCCATTCTATGATCATCTAATCCTGAACTGAACTCAGTGTGAGTTTGCCACCAATGTTTATGGGGGAGGGGTGTCCAGAAGAAGAGAAGCATATTTAGCACACGTAAATTGTTTTGGGAGATTAGGATCTTGGAAGAAAAAAGTATGTGGAATTTATGAAAGGTTTTGGATGAACTGAATTATTACTAAATTCTCTTTGGATGATCTTTTAGGTCTTAGTTCTGAAAAAGGATTCCCATTAATAAAAGTAATTTTTTTGGATTATGAATGAAGAATCAAGATTTTAAGATTTACATAGATCAGAATATAAAGGATAAACAACTGATCAGAATAATTTTGTAAACACTGTTTCAAAAGAAAAGTATAAGAATTATATCAAATTGCAGTGAAACACAAATGAATCATGACGTATTAATGGAAATAAGTGCTTTTTGCATTTTCCAAGTTTTTGAATACAGATGTTTTAAGATGACAGTTTTAAGGACAAGTCTAACCACAGTGGGATAAAAAGATATTTTGATTTTAATAACATTATTTCTGATAAATCCATTTCTGATGAGGCTTCCATGTAGCTGTTGTAATAATGAGGGAATAATGAGCAGGACAAAGAAACATTAAAGAATTTTAAAGGCAGGATTATTCCTTTTATAAAATGAGAAAATCATTAGCTTCAGAATTTACAAGTGACTACAACACAAATTTCTTCTTCTGAGGCATAGTGGACTCCAATATAGCCTTTCTTCTGAGGATAGTGAGGTGAAGGAACTAGGAATTATGAAGAGCATGTTTTATGACCAAAGATAAATAAAAGTCATGTCTGGTCTTCTGAGATGAACTGGAGAAGAACTGCTCCTTTTTTTCCAATACAAATGACATCTTACAAAGTAAAAATGTTGAAATATTTCTAATGAACAAGGGATCAAGATCAAAACCTGGACAGGACTGTTAAATAATGGTTCAGTGAGATCCAAATATGGGATCCAAAATAATCCTAGCTCTTTTAAACCACCAACTCTCCAATCCACTCTTTGAATTTTTCACATTACCACATATTTCCCAGTCAAACCTCCAACAGCAAGCACAGATCTGCTTCCTATGGCCTTCTTGATCAGAGTCCCTAATGTACAATGCTCACCTAAATTTTGGCTGTCATACAAAGAAAGAAAAATGGAAGTGAGTAACCATCAGAGGCATTTTAAGTTTTAAGCAGTAGCTTTGCAATTAATAAAATCCATTGTCAAGATGGTCTTTCTTAGTGTTTCTGTGAGTATCTAATGCTTGTTTATGATTTTCATCATGAACTGAAGTCAATTAGATTGGATGGCCTTGGCAGAACTCCAGACTGCTTGTAGCATATCACTTGCCATAAGCAGTTGCTTAAGTGTTGCAAGGAATACAAATCTTTTAGTCCTCTTGCTGTGAATGTCTCCCTTATCTAAGCACAGACCTGCTTATCCTGCTCTTATCACATTCTAAAGATGGTAATGTTCTTCATTCCAAACATTTCTTAATACTGATGTGTTCTTTCCCCACCACTCTGAATAAAGATTAAGTCACTGAAAAAAATATGAAAGGCTGGAATAAGTCTGGAAAAAATATGAAAAATGGTAATTTCTGTAGTAATCTACTGAGACAAGAAAACAAAACAAAATATAATACTGAAAGAATCTGAACACCAAAAAGTAAAACTGAAAGAATCATAGATACCTGCTATATATATCACTGTATAACATAGTCAAAGAGGATTTATTCAACAAAGGCACAGTATTCTGTGTAGTGAGAACATCTGCTTCATTAAGGTTGTCAAATCAAATGCTTTTTCAGTTCAAAAGGACTCATAAGTAACAGCGTAAAGGAAAAATAAAACACACAGAAACACAAACCTGATAGACGAGGGACAAGGGAGACAAAGACCAACTGTCCTTGGTCATGAACTCGTGGACCGTTAAGAAACTACAGGTGTAGCTTTGGACAAGGCCGTTGTGGACTTTGATAAGAAGGCAGATCTAAAATGAATGCTCAAGAGTGGCCTTTGGCACTGTATAACACGGAGTAAGGAAGGTTTGAGGAAGGAGACTGGGATACAAAAAAGAAGTGGCTGATAAAAACTGCTGACCACGTGTGAGCAACTGGACAGTACATTTGTCTGAGTGAAACCTGTGCCTGATCATTGCAGTCTATCCTATCTTCTTATTAAATGCATTCTTAACCCATTCTATCTTTCTATATAATCTCACTCTCTGCCCCATGTGTGAGTGCTGTGTACCACTGCAGAGTCAGAAATAGAGCGAATTTGGCCACAGATGAATGGTTCCTTGGGTTTGTGATGGCAACCAACTATTGGGGCAAGTGACTGTATTTTAGCCAAGGTATATATTCTAGAAAATTTTAAAGTCAACAGAGTTTTGTGTTTTTTTTTTTTTTTTCCTGTAATTCCTTTTTTCAAGCTCATATTTCTCTTTAACTCCAACAAATTGGGAAGGAAGAGAAAGAAGGGGAGAACAAGAGTGCAGCTTTCTATTGCTCAGATCCCTTTTTTTTTTTCCACATATTTGATTGCTATCATTCTTACATACCTTTCACTTTATTTTAGGTCTGTATTTTTCTAGCTTCAATTTCTTCTATATGGAGATTTTCTTTTTCCTTCCTACAGTATAGTTTTATTGCTACAATACTTGATATGCAATAGTTGGAACTATTATAGATTATATCTAAAGATTCTCAGAACCTTACTCTTGAAGCAGGACATTCTAACTACAGTCAAAATCAAAATTAGATTTATATAATTTAAAATTCTTGATGTTGAAAGGGGACTTGGGTCTGCTCACAATTTTGTGAGTAAGTTGGCACAGAAACACAAAATACATTTAAAAACATTTTCTGCTTGTACTATTAAACAGAAAGATTTCTGTGCACTGTAAAGTAGATGTTATAGCAGTAATACAAAAGCATGTGATATTTATATTTTTGACCCATCAGAGAGATTTCCATGATGAAATTTTAATGCTTTTGGATTCAGGATTGGAACACAAATCATCCTTTCTGTCTAGATAATTAAGCGTTTTGAAAGAACTATGAGAAACCCGAGAGAGGTAAAATTATATTCTCACTTGTCCTTTTTTTAAATTCTTGTATATCTCATCTAATATAACCTTAATTGTATCTTAATTGTGCACATTGCCATTTATTGAAGTAATACAGTGCAGCAAGTCTGGATATGAAAAGAAATCACTAAAACATGCCAGCAACAGACAATGCAACAATTTCAAAGCAAAATCTGCATCAAACACTGGAATCCATGTGAAGGCCAATATCTAGCTCCAGTGGTTTTCTTCAGAAAGTATGCACATGAACATTGTTGATTAAAAATAAATAAATAAATAAACTTAATGTACTTACACACATACACAGGCACGAATCATCTTTAGATGAAATAGGAATTAGGATTTTATCTGTGGTGAGCACCAACTATTCCCATCTCTCTTGCTTCTAATCATTAAGTGTGACTCAAAGCAGGAAATTTCACTTTGGTTTCCTTTATGCCAGTTGACTTTGTTAATGAGTAGGCTTTGTTAATGAGTAAAGGCCCATTGTAAGAGGACTGGTGGGAATGGTTCTACTTTGGGCCATTTAGTGTGTGTGCCAACTTTGCTTAAATGTTGAACACTACCTGGTTATCATCAGGAGTTGGTTGACTGCTTTATCATTCGTAGTCATTTTTAACTTGGATCTGAGAAAATTTTTATAGTGAAAATTGCATTAGAAGTAGCTTGTTTGGACAAAATATTTTGTTTCTAGAAATCTATACCTCCTGTTTAAACAATTAATGGAAAAATTCTTGACCAGATCCATATGTAACTTATAGTAAAATATATTTGCCTATATAGACTTTATTGAATTACACTGAATTTGCTGTGAACTCTTGAACTGAGTTTATCTGATTATTTCAGGCACATGTAATCAAGAGAATATTGATGCTATCTCTAGATTCTCTTATCTGGTTGACCTCTGAGATAGTCTATTAAATAACAGTGCACCAAACATTAGTCATTTAGGAACTAGGACCTCTGTTTTATATTTCTGCTCACTGACGCGAATAAAGTAACTGGATTTTCAATCTAGCAACAGGAAAGCCAGCAAAGAATAACTAGTCCTCAGTTTGAATATAACTATTAAATATATAACACATGATAATAGTGGATGAGGCAGAGGATGGAAGAGAAAGAAGAGCAGTAACAAAAATTTTCACAAAAGGAAGAGAGACACATTTAAAACCTCTCTTTGGCAACTGGTCCAGATGTGGTAGGGCTCCCATATAGTGAACTGATATGAGAGGTGTTAGACTAAGATTTTAAAATGCTTAAAGTGAATAGGAGTCTTCAACTGGTAGAGGAAATCCTGCTGTTGATCAGCACAGAAGCAGCTCATTAATTTTCACACCACCAATTTGCCAACCTATGTCACTTTTCTTTTTAGCAGAGAATTAATAGCAGATCAAGGCAGCGGGGAGCCTCATATTTCAAATATTTCATTACTTAAGTTGTATTTTTGAACATAATGCAAAGTGTTACCTTAAGCACTTGAAAGTAGACTACAAGTGTCAGACTACAAAGGCTACATTTCCTTATACTGTTTTCTTGATTTTATTTTCCCCTCATGTCTGTGTTTGCTTTTTAAATTCATTCTTCCTCTGTTACATTCAGGTGTAGGGTTTTTCCTCCTCTTTAAATCAGCTTTCATTCACAGTTGCACTCTTCTTGTATGCCATAAATCCCATACGGAATTAAACCACTGTGAAATTGGAGTTAAATAACAATCAATCAGACTCTATCTCATTTACATGGATACCATGTATGCTAGTTTTATACTGGAATTTTACAGATATTGCAATCTCTAAGTAAATATTTGTCATCAGAAAAACCCACACTTTTAACAGTTCATTGTACATTATAGATAACTAGTTCTTTCAACTTTAACTCTTTTTCACTGCAGTGTTTCATCATCTATCCCCTTTGAAACATTGCCATGTTTTAAGCCTATGTTCATATACTTCAATTAGATAAATTAAGAATAAATTCTTAAAGACCATTAATTAAAATTCTGAAGGAAATAGAATAGTTTCAGTGATTGTCTACTTGAGCTTTACATGTAATAGAGCTAATCATGGTGATATTCAAGGGGAGTTATTTTGTATGTTGTTACTGACAGAGACAGTTTATGAAGATTAATAGACACAATTAACGGGATAAGGTACAGCAGGGTATGCTTTCACTATGTTAAGTCAAAATGTATCAGTTTGATTAGAAGATTTATTGGGAAGAAAAAAACATTTGTTACCACAGGTAGATTTTAAGCATTGGCTTTAATTTCATGTGCATTTTAATACAAATAAATTGTGTCTACTATTTGCATTATCAGGAAGCTGTATTGACTCTAAAGAGAAAGTACTGATATTAAATGGCTACCAGGAAATCTAGATATTTTAGACCACTAAATCTGCCAGATTGGTGTAGGTGGTAAGTCCTTCCTGCATGTCACCTGGTACAATCCAAAACCGTATGGACACAGCAAAGTATAAAATAATCTGATTTTCTACATTATATGCACATTTTTAATTAGTAAGACAGTCTTGTACAAATAGAATAAAATTCCAGAGGAATTTACATGTGGCTTCACAGAAGAGCTTGGGCCTGTTCTGCTTGATTTTGAAAATTCTCCTTCAATAAGAACCCTCTTCTTAATACAGGAAAACTTTCTATATGAGGATATAGAAGATGAGAAATTTACTTGGCTGCAGAGATCTCTTTTTTTTTGTTGTTTGAGGAGAAATTTTATATATATGCATACATAAAAATATGTATATATGTATAATGCTGCTGGGTTTTATATACAGATGGATACAAGAAGCCTGACTCTGAAGACAAGAACCCACTGTTGAATTTGATTGTTTATAGTGTGAAACATGAATCTTTAGAAAAACCGATGTTGAAACTGTCAGAAGGCCCTGAATCACTGCTGCATAGGATAATGCATTATTTTTATCTGCTTCTCCTTCAGTAAAAATAATGACATAAAAAGAGGAGAACTTCACAGAATATGGGTGTTAAAAGCCAAAATGAATACATTTTACTACCTTTTCTGAGCTCTGCTACTTTGTAAGTCATTAATATTTGAAAGATGTTAACTCACAAAACCATAATTTTATTTTTCTTGTAGTCGACCATTTTCTTTTTTTGCCAGAGTTCTTTTGGACTGACGCATGCTATGCCAGTCTGCATTTTAATTATCTGCTGAATTATAAGATCATAATGTATGAAAAAATGCTATTTCTTAGTCACAAAGCAGCTCAGTGATTTTTAATTCATATAAACCAGGCTGCTGAACAGGAGCAATGAGCTAGATTGCTACCCTGAATAACTGCATAACATATTTTTTCCACTTCATAGTTTTTTCTATAAAATGGCTATAATAAAGCTATTCCAGAGAGCTGAAGTATCATATAGAGCATTTTTCACTCTCCTGAGGGGTTTCAACCATTTTTTTTGTTTTGTTCTGGAGTTCTCAATTTTACCTATACAACTGATTATCTTGTGATAGCTATACTTCCCCTCCTGCACCTTTTGCTTAATCTTGCAAGTCCTTTTAAGGTAATCTCTGAGATGTCTAATTGCATCGATCCCACTGTTGGTGCTCACTGTCTCAGTTGGTAGTTCTTCTCTGTGGATTTGAAATTCATAATGCAGAAACTACATGAATTATTTCTAAATATATCTTCTGTTTAACTATAATTTTCTGAGTCAATATGATTATTAGAACCCTCATGACTGAAAGCTAAATGCTCCCCTAATCCTAATAAATTAACAAAGAGGTATTTGTTTTGTCCTTTATTATGGCATGTTTTTAGCCTAAGACCAATGTACTATAGTTGGTACTTAGATTTTTTTCCAGTGTTAGAATTATTTCAAACAGCACCACTGTGGCCTGATAAGTGGTAGCCTCACTGCAGTCCAGATACCCATGGATGATCACAAAAAAAAAAAAAAAAAAAAAAGTAAATTAAAGCCAGAATTAGCCCAAAAAATCTACTTCCCAGATTTGTGTCCAATCCATTACTGCCCTTTAGAAAATTACATTTCTGGAAAAGATTTGTTAGCAGGTATCAGGAGGTTACTATCCGTCAGAAAGCAGGAGGGTGCTGTGGCAGTGTATGGGATATGAGCGCTGGATATTCTCTGACAAATGTTTCATAGAAATGTGAGGCAATGTTTGGTGTTATTGCTAGTAGCTATGTGGACTGTCTTAGTGAGAACTGAATGAAGTGCTTTACAAGCAGTTACTCTCAAAGGATGTCACCAAATTTACCGAATTTGTGATGCAACATTACTAGAAGAAATAGATAGTGCATATACGCTAAGTAGTACACTGGGAAAACAGTGGATGACCTCATATAAATATACATATCCTGTTATATTCACACTATAATTTTAAGTAATATCTGTCCTTAAAACTATTAACAGAAGTAAGATTAAAAAAAAGATTTTCTCAAATAGTCTTATGCATTAAATATTCAGGTCATGCTCATTTGATTTAACCAAGCATTAAAAAACAAAGGATTTGATAAAGGGGAAGATGTTCCTACTCATGATTCAGAGAGGAAGCTGTAGTATGCTGTTTGTTCCTCTATTCTGCAACTGAAAATATTTTTGAAACTTTGAAAATAGCATTAACCACAAGAGCTGAAAAAAATGCATGCAGGAGTTGAAAATCTCCATGAACATAATGGTAGATATTTGGATCATAAAGATTTGCAGGACTGTAGCAGTAAAATCAGCTATTATAGTACATTTCTAGTTTCAAGGCTTTGGTCTTTTTACAATTATTCCAAGAGCTTATGACAACTTTGCCTAACATTAGAAGGATTTCAAAGCTGTGTTTAACTTTTCAAGACTGTGTTTGAGCAATTTACTAGAATGTTTAATTTTCAAAGAGAGTGCTTGTTAAAAGCACTAGTGGGGCAATGTATGCTAGCATTGGTTTATTAGCTCAAATCCAAGGTTCAAGTGAAACTCAGGAAAATAAAGAGGCGGAATATTTCAAACTATAATCAAAATGTGAGTAAGCTACATTTTCACACTTTAAAGGCTTGAAATCACCACTTTATCATAGCTGATCACTTTTGTCAGTTTGTTTAAGACAATTTAAACACAGCTGTTGATATTCAAATGCTCAGCCTACCACCAGATAACGAGCAGCAGTCATTTGTATCATTTCCAGGTAGCCTTTAAATTAAGCTCAATGAGACACAAAAAGCAGACTAAATACTTCCAAAGAGAGAAATTTTTCCTTTTTTTTTTTTTTTCCCTTTTCTAACAAGCCCTGTAACATACTTCCTCCTCTCCATTTTCTTTTATCAGACTCTAAGCTTTCTTTGGACAGAGACTATTTCTAGCAGCATGGGTGCGCAATGCCTAACTCAGCGAGGCCTGTATTTCATCCGCAACCTCTGGGTCTTCCAAGCCTGGAAGTAAAGTAAGATGGAAGTTAACCCATTAAGCAAAAGCAGGCTATGAAGCAAAGGCATAGAAAATAACGGAGTGGAGAATGCCTGCATTTTGCCTTCGAGGCTCCCCTGCAGATAACTAGAGAAAGGGTCACAGCTGAGCTGTCCACTGGGAACTTTGGCACCATGCCATGGACAGACCTGAACTCTCAACTCTGGGCCTGTAGCAAAATTGCTTATCTGCTCAGTCAATGGACCTATCAGTAAAACCGCTGTAAAACAAGTAATAAATAACATTTTGAATAATTAATTATTCCTGGAACTGTATTCTCTGGATAAGAATACTTCCTGGAATGATGCTGTTGCATAAGCAGGCTGTTCTCTATTTGCTAGCAGATGCAGAACAGAGGAATCTAAAAGGTTTGAATTTCTATCAGTACGCAGATATCCACTGCCTTGAGTTTAGTGAGGACAAGGAAAAGGTCGTGCAAGGAAGCATAAGGATCTTGTGATTTTTTTTTTTGCTGATAATCTTTCATGCAAAGGACTTCAAATCTATTTTATTTTATTTTATTTTATTTTATTTTATTTTATTTTATTTTATTTTATTTTATTTTATTTTATTTTATTTTATTTTATTTTTTTCTACTGCATCTATGCTGGCAGCTCTGGTATAACAAGTGTCCTAAATAAAGAAAAGAAGAAAAAGTAACTGGCTCTGAATATTTATCTAAAACAAAAAATCTCAAGGTGTTGTTAAGGAAATTAGAAGATTAATTTGTACCTCAGACTATTTCTGGAAATGAGGTTTGCAAGCAATTGCTGTTAGCTCCCCTGCTCTTGCTTGTCTCTGAGAGAAGTCTTTAATTCTTTTGATTTTGATACATATAGAGCTGTAAAAACAACTAAAATGGAATTTGTTATCTAATAAAAGTTCCTTAACTATTTGCAGTATCGTGGCACTCTCTCTGTGTTGGCAATCTATTGGGACCAACTTACCGAAGCCTTGTTATTGAGGTATTAATCATATTGGACTTCCAGCCATGTCTGTCAACTGCTCAAAATAAGTGTAACATTATTCTTTTTCACATACAATTTTTCCAAGTTTCCAATTGTCAGATAAGAAAGGAAAAAATAAAAGATTTGGTGCTCATTTAGAATTTAAATATGCTACTAGATTTAATTCCTAATCTCGTACTTTTAACACATGGTGAACCTAATTCTCTGTGAGTGTGAATTAGTGCAACCTCACTTATGTCTATAGCAAGATGGTGATTGATGTTATTTGAGAAGACTGCCCTGCAAACTACAGACAAAAGTAAAACCCGCAAATTTGCTGAAAAGTAGTACCCTTTCACTTCTTAGCCTTCATTTGCAGGTTGCAGGTTAGGCGCCACTGGCACTCTGACAAAGATTCCTTTTGAGTGAAATTTAAGCTTTGTGCTTACCTCATGAGGGACAGAAAGAGTGAAAAGAGGAGCAATGAAACGTTCTCTAAATGGAATTATAAATGGAATGGCAATATCTAAAGAGAAGTTAATTTTCTAGATAATAGAAATCAATTATTTTTGACACTTTTCATATAATAATGATTATTTAAAATAAGGTATTTTTATCTACATTGAAGGAATTCAGTTTAGAAACATGCTGAATTTTAATTTGAATGTCTTCTTTCTCAGGATGACAAAGGTACTTCTTCCAAGTCCTTCTTCCAAATTTTTCATAAAATTCAAGTCTCAGGTCTGCAAATACTAGAAATGGACTCAAGGCATAACATTTAAAACATTCAGGTTTAAGTTCTGAGTGCTCCTAAAAGTTAGGAATTCAGTAACTGACAAATAATCAATTTCTTTTCTCTGCCAAAGGATTTTCCTATTTTGCTTTACTTTGACTCCTTCTAGCTGGTATTATCTAACTCTTACAGTTTCTTCCACTATAGTTTGCAGGAATTCTTTGACAAAGCTCCACAATTCTTTCCACAAATAAATAAATTAAGTGACCTTCCACCTGTTTGCTTTTTCCTGGTATGCTTATTCCTGAATGCTCGTGAATGTTACTGATAGGGCAGTCTACCCACATTCAGAATAGTACTGAGCAGCATGTGTGTGGCATGGTATCTACTTACGCAGGTTGATGTGTGTGCTCCTCTTGTTTGCGAGGCTGGTAGCGCCTAGAATAGATATTCCAGGTTTGTGTCCTGCTCCTGCTGTCTATGCAAGTTTGCTGTTACACAGTCGTTTTCTGTCACCACATCCTAAAGAGTACTCAGCTGCTTTTATGGGGTAGTGCTTCAGAGTTTTTCTCCAAACAAAATTAGGATCAAAGGCTTTTTGTTTTACAGGAAAAATTTGTCTCTTCTTCTAATTTTTTCCCCCGTGGACAGACG
Source organism: Tinamus guttatus (assembly GCF_059628265.1). NCBI lineage: Eukaryota > Metazoa > Chordata > Aves > Tinamiformes > Tinamidae > Tinamus > Tinamus guttatus. The sequence continues at coordinate 4,761,188 of NW_028289023.1, forward strand.
GTAGTTTTTATATAACTCATTATTTCTACAGGCTTTCGTTCAGCAATGATTGTTACCTCTAAAGAACAAAAATGTTTTGTAACAAGATGCAGCTCCACTTCTACTCCATTATCACTCAGCTTCTTCACTTCCCATATGAAAGGTAAAATTCACAATGAAAAGCTGCTGCTGGATAAATAACCTTTCAGGTTTGAATTCACCAAAGTTTTTTTGTTACTGTAAGTCTGAGCCGACTTCAGCTTTCAGAGCTGAATACCGTCTCATCAGCTTGCCATATAGCTTTGATTTCCACTTGGACAGGTCACTCTATCAGATGTGCCTGATTCTCAGCTTTAGCTCATGTGGACTATCTACACAAATCTGTAAGTGTTTGTATAACCCAGCATCATAGAGCTTCCTGGTATTTTCTCCCGGTGGATGGGATGAACAGTACATTTTGATAGCATCTATTATGTAGGCACTTATTCTGGACCCTTAGCTCCTGGACAAACTCATGGATTATTTATTCAAATCAACCACAGCTCAAGAAAACAGTTTCCTTGTATATTCATAAAATATCTGAAAAGTCATGCTTTCCTTCTGGGAAAGCAATAATGAGCTTCAAGAATTGGAGCGATACATCACATTTTCATATTTGTACATCCGGAAATCACCTCTGGAGATGCATGTACAATTGCGGGGCCATGATCTCATTGCAATTACTTAGACATGGTGGGGCAGCTCTCATGACTGGAATGTGGCTATGGATGGCTTTAAGCTTTTCAGGAAGGCCAGGCCAGGAAGATGAGGTGGCAGAGTTGCTCTTTATGTGAGAGAGCAACTGGAATGTATGGAGCTCAGCATAGGGGAGGATGAAGCGCAAGTCGAGAGTCTGTGAGTGAGGATTAAAGGTAGACCAACAGGGGTTACATTGTTGTGGGAGTTTACTACAGGCCTCCTGACCAGGGAGAAGAAGTGGATGAGGCCTTCTACAGGCAGCTTCAAGAAGCCTCACAATCCCAGGCCCTGGTTCTTATGGGGGACTTCAACCACTCTGATGTCTGCTGGGATAATCACACAGTTAGGAACAAACAGTCCAGGAGATTCCTGCAGAACATTGCAGATAACTTCCTGATGTAGGTGGTTGATGAGCCAACAAGGGGAGAGGCGCTGCTAGATCTGGTATTAATGAACAGAGATGGTCTAGTGGGAAATGTGATGGTTGGGGGCAGTGTTGGCAGCAATGATGTTGGAATTCATGATCCTGTGTGGAGGAAGCTGTGCAAGAAGTAGGATTACAATCCTGGACTTCAAGAGAGCTAAGTTTAACCTCTTCAGGGAGCTTCTTGGAGGAATTCCCTGGGCCAGGGTCCTAGAAGGAAAGGGAGTCCAGGAGAGTTGGCTAATATTCAAACACCACTTTCTCCAAGTTCAGGATTGGTGCATTCCTACAAGAAAGAAGTCGAGCAAGGGGGGCAGGAGACCCCCCTACGTGGATGGGTGAGGAGCTGTTGGATAAACTTAATGAGAAAAAAGGAGTGCATACATAATACGGAAAAAGGGCCAGGCCACATGGGAAGAGTACAGGAACATTGTCAGAGAATGCAGAAATGCAATGAGGAATACATCAGCAGCAAGAAGAAGACTAGGGAAAATGTTAGTCTGCCACTGAATGGGGAGGGTACCTTGGTGATGGAGGATGCAGAGAAGGAAGAGTTACTAAATGCCTTCTTTGCTTCTGTCTTTACTGCTAAAGCTAGCCCCCATGAACTACAGAGCCCAAGATAAGAGGGATAATTAGGAGAGAAGACTTTCTGCTGGTCAAGGAGGATTGGGTCAGGGATTATCTAAGGAAACTGGACACCCATAAATCTATGGGCCCAGATGGGATGCACCCAAGAGTGCTGAGTGAACTGGCAGGGGTTACTGCTCAGCCACTCTCCATCATCTTCCAGAGGTCGTGGAGGGCAGGGGAGGTGCTGGAGGACTAGAAGAAAGCCATCGTCACTCCAGTCTTCAAAAGGGCAAGAGAGAGGACCCAGGAAATTACAGGCTGGTCAGACTTACCTCCATACCTGGAAAGGTGATGGAGCAGCTCATTCTAGACACCATCTCTAAGAATGTCAAGGAAAAGAAGGTGATCAGGAGTAGTCAGCATGAAGTCGCCAGTCGTGTTTGACGAACCTGATAGCCTTCTACGATGGGATGACTGAGCTGGATGGATGATGGGAGAGCCTTGGATGTTGTCTACCTTGAATTCAGCAAGGCTTTATACAGTCTCCCATAACATCCTCATAGGAAAGCTTATGAACTGTGGACTGGACGAGTGGACAGTGAGGTGGATTGAGGACTGGCTGGAGGGCAGAGCTCAGGGGGCCGAGTCTAGTTGGAGGCCTCTGGCCAGTGGTGTCCTGCAGGGGTCAGTACTGGGCCCGGTGCTGTTCAACTTGTCCGTAAATGACTTGGATGAGGGGACAGAGTGCACCCTGAGCAAGTTTGCGGAGGATACCAAACTGGGAGGAGTGGCTGACACTCTAGAGGACTGTGCTGTCATTGAGAGGGACCCAGACAGGATGGAGAGTTGGGCAGAGAAGAACTTCATGAGGTTCAAGAAGGACAAGTGCAGGGTCCTCCACCTGGGGAGGAGTAACCCCAGGCACCAGTACAGATTAGGGGTTGACCTGCTGAAAAACAGCTCTGTGGAGTCCTGGTTGACAGCAAACTAACCATGAGTCAGCAATGTGCCCTCGTGGCCAAGAAGGCCACGAGAACCTGGCTGCATCAGGAGGAGCGTTACCAGCAGGCCAAGGGAGGGATCCTCCCCCTGCATTCAGCTCTGGTGAGGCCACACCTATAGTATTGTGTGCAGTTCTGAGCTTCCCAGGACAAGAGGGCTGTGGAACTCCTCGAGATGGTCCAGTGGAGAGCCGCAAAGATGATTAAGGGACTGGAGCATTTGTTGTATGAGGAAAGACTGAGTGAGCTGGGCCTGCTTAGCCTAGAGAAGAGAAGATTGAGAGGGGATCTGATCAATATGTACAAATACCTGAGGGGAGAATTTAGGGAGGATGGAGCCAAACTCTTCTCAGTGGTGCAGGACAAGAGGTAATGGGTACAAGTTGAAACACAGGAAGTTCCATCTCCATGTGAAGAACTTCTTTACTGTGAGGATGACAGAGCCCTGGAACAGGCTGCCCAGAGAGGTTGTGGAGTCTCCTTCTCTGGAGATCTTCCAAACATGCCTGGATGCGACCCTGTGCAATGTGCTCTAGGTGTCCCTGCTTGAGGGGTTTGGACTACTTGGTCTCTAAAAGTCCCTTCCAACCTCAGCTGTTCTGCAATTCTGTAATATGACTAAATGTAAGTGTGCAGCAAGATGCCACCTAAGTACCAACTCTGTTAGCTGAACTTTTATGGCTACAAATACCATTCCCCACTGCAACTCCTTCACTGCTCTCCTTCCTTCTCTTCTACAGTCACTTATTCATTTCTTCACTGTCCCCCTTTTCATTCAATCAGTGGTTCCTCCCCTTTTCTTTAGGCTCTTGCCTCCTCTGCATTTTTTGTGTTAACTGTGCCCTGCAGTGTCAGGACTCTCACATTTCCTTGGGACTGGTTTATATCGGAGAGTTCTTTTCTTTAATCTTAAAAATGTTTGTCTTTCATGTGACAGTTCTTTTCCATTTTATTTTCCTCCCCCTTCCCTTCTTTTTCATAAGCACTTTCCGTCTCCCTCTAGGAAGTATTTCATGCTGCCTGTACAATCTACATTGTCTTACTACAACACCCTGCTGTTCTTCCTCTTTAGCAGGCTGAGCATTCTGCCATAGAACTGCTCAAGAGAAATGTGAGTAATAAGGATCAGAGAGTCAAGGGATAGTTGACAGCTTCAGAAAAGTGAATGCGCTTATTTTTTCAGGAATCCTGAAACAGAAAATGCTAGATGAGAAAATTAGATACTGTTGGTACGTCATACACTACCTGTAAAAGTAACAACAGCAAAGTATGGCTAATACACACTGACCACATCTGAGGGACTATGGACACATCAAGCTAAGCCAGTCAACTGCTCGTTGCACTCATATAGCTTATAGGGTTGGGCTTGAATGCAAGCCAGTCTCTGCCGCTGTCCCTCGACAGTGTTTTCTGCTGAGGATCCAGCTGGCTTGTTTCACAGTCAAACAGAAGTACAAGTCAACATTGTGGACATCGGTGAGACTCAGGATTGCATATGAACTTGAACATGAGCTAACCTGTCAGAATAACCTCAGCCAGAAGAGACACGATGAGGGAAATTTCTTAAGGGGCAAATTTGCAGTGGCAGTTCTATTCTTGCTCTTGTGTTGCAGTTCTTCACTTAATGGAAGGAGTGTAACAGGTCCAACTGAGAAAAAGACAAGACTTTGAAACTCTTTTTTTCTTCCCAAATATCAGAAAATACACCGAAAGTGAATCCAGTATAAATAGTGATCTTGATATCACTTTTCAACAGGAAATAAGATCTGACTTTGTTATAAAATTGTGTATCTCCCAAATGTTATGACATGTCGGCGTCAATTCCTATATGAAATCACAATCTCTGACGCTATGCATAAATTTAAAACATAAAAAGATCTGAAAATAAAAACTATGCACTGTGCAAACAAAAACTTCACAAAAAAATTCTTAATATTCTGATTGTCCATCTTAATTTTTCTTACATGACTATGGTAAATGTATAATTTTGTTTTTGAACACTTTCTTATTTTTAACTACTATTATTCACTAATTGCACTATAATTTTTGCCAGCAGCAGATGGGATAGACTGATAAGGGAAAAATGTTATTTTCTATAATAAAAGTTATAAAGCAGTGTTTATATAGCTTTCCCTTTTTTCATTTCTATAACTTAATTTAGAATATGTTACTTAGTGCTATATAATGTACACACATGTGGGTTTGCGGTTTGTTAATGATTCTCAGTGGATACGTATGCACACAGTGCTTCTAAAATTCTATTTGCTTCTACCTTCTCACTAAAATTTCCCTCATTCAAATAATCTGTTTTTAACATAAAAAGAATGACCTTTGTTATTCCCCATACACTTGCATTTATCTAAACAACTGAGAACTTTATTCTTGTTTTCCATTTCCATTCTAACTTGTAACCTGGTTTGTAAAAATACAGCATGTTTTACTTAGAGAATTGTGGGCATTTATGCAAGGGAAGATAATAATATCTGCATTACAGTAGAACCTTGTTAATTTGCATTAATGATAGGGAGAGCTATGGTGAATTAAGAAATTTTGCAAATTAGCATCAAAGTGAATAAATAATGAAAACCAGAGAGTAGTTAATTCTCAAATGTTTCATTAATTCATTTTAATGGTTGTAGTTTGGCTATAATTATTTGTGATTTTGTTATTCTTTAGTTAAGTGCTGACAAAATATACAAGCTAAAAATGGTTCTTGCCCCAAGAACTTTATAATCATGAGAGCATCTGCAGCAAAAAGGGATCATACACAGGTGGCAACAACCTGTACTTCTTCATTATCCTTTTTCACATCTCACTCCTTGATGGGATCTTCCAGCAGTGAGTATAATAGTGTGTGTGTACATGCTGGAACCTTGTCTATAAAAAAGAAGCCTTTTCTTATGAAAACAATTTGCAAGTTTATGTATATACTCTTAAAGAAGAGAGTGGAGGAAGCCAAAGGGAGTTTTGTGCAGCTCATACAATACACAAAGAATCAGATTAGTGAGGTTTTGATGTATGATACCATCAGAATGAAACATATCAAAGAATATTTTCTCTCATTAGCTTATATTGTAGGGAAATTTAGGTGGGATTTGAACAGGATTTAGTAGCATGAATTTAACTCATATCCTCTCGCAGATAGGCCTGGGATCTTAAATGACCATAGCAGCTTAATGTACTTTTACCACCAAAGATGATATTTCATACAGACAGGTATGCTGCCCATTTTAAGCACAATAATAGCACAGAAAGGAAAATGACAGGATTGATTTTATTTTTATCAGAAATGGTAAAAAATTATGGCTCTAGCAAAATGACAAATGCCCCCTTATACCACTTAATTTGTAGTGGCTGTGGACATTCATCAGGAGCTTGCTTGTATCGGACCCAGAAATGACAGGTACATTTTCTGGTTGTTTGCACCATGTGTACAAACTAGAAGTGACTTGCCTTGTTTGACTTTTGGTGAAAACTCTGACCAGTTATTGTGCTGGGCACAGCAGGTCACAGTAATACAGATGGCATTGACCACACTGACAAACAAATATCAGTGCTACCTTGCTTTCAGCTTGATCAGAGCAATTTCCTGCCTTTTCATTAAACTTTTCACTGCCTGATTGTGGATTATCACAACATCGTTTAGTGGGAAAAAGCACAGAAGATATATAGAGGGTATAGATAGCTAATTGGATGCACCCCCATTCTTCTTAATAATCTCTTTTCTTTCCCAGGCTTAGTCTCTTGCCTACAAGATAGTTAAGTCACAGGCTCTCCTGGACTAACCAGTTCCTTCTAAGAGGGGGTCTACTCCTATAGGCATGTGGATAAGATGATTTGTAGCACTTTCTGGGAAAATAAATCCCTGACTGAGGAATCTGTTTAAAAGATGCAAATCCCAGATCCCATTGTCTGACAATTCTACTCTTTTGTAGCTAATTATTTCATAGCTATGAAGTTTTGGTATCCTCTATATTTGACATGTTTTTTTAGAGCCTTGTTACAGAAAAACATGGGCACGCCTGCAGTGTGAAAGTTCTCAAGGTGTGTAAACTCTGCATTATCTCAATGTTAGCTACTATTCTAGCAAACTCAGATGCATTTGAATAATCTGTAGTGCTCATAGCAGTTCATGTAGTTCTATTACTGCAATAGTATTAGATGAGTCACCAGCCAGCACCACACTGATTACTCATTGAACTATATTAGTCCAGCTCCTCAACTTTTTAATGAAATACAGCACCCATCTCATTTGGATTTGGGGCTTTTCGACCCAGCTTGGGAGTCATATGAACTTCTTGAGAAACCCTATGAGCGTCTACTTCCATATGTGGAAGTTCTGGTGACAGGACTGGACTTTGCATGTCTATATGGTGATTTGGACCTACTCCATTGCCATAGGTATTGCACCTCAGAATTGCTGATTGATTAATGGGGAATCTGTGAGACTGTATCTGCTCCAGCTGCTTCTCCTCTGCCACCTGTTAAATAGAACTGTCCAGGGCCCTTCCACCACATGAAGTGAACTGGTTTCCAATCAAGAGAGTAACACAGTAAGGACCCTGCGGACAGGTGCTAAAAAAAAAGCAATAGTGCCATTTGTAAAGAACTGTGATATTAATTTGTTGGTTATGCAGTTTATCTGGTTTTGTAACATGCCCATGCATTCTGGAGTATGTGAAGCTGAAGAGTAAAAAAGCATGTAAATGAACAGTACCTGCTCTGATATCAGACTTGGAGTATGAATATTTTGAGCAGCACAGATCATAGAAATGGACTAGAATGAAGGGAGTGCTTGGAAAGAGTGATGGAATAGGCAGAAAATGAAAAATACCTGCATCAGAGAAGCAGGAATCAGATATACAAAAGCATATACAGGCTCCAGGTATATAGGTATGAAGGACAGAACAGGATGGAATTTGCTCTAGACAGATTTGATCAAGCAGCAGTCTCTGTACTGACATCTTCGTTTTATAAAGGATTTCAAGACTCTCAGTCTCCTGTTGAACCAACAGCTCCCAGGAATTAGAGCAGATGCAGTAAAGCATTAAAACGGAGGTTCATTTGATAAGGATTTTTCTTTCCACTTTAATGAGCCACTTCATAAAAACCTTAATGTGGGAAACACAATAAATATGTCAGTCATCATAAAGCTGTTTTAAACAATGAGAATGTAGTGACATAGCAGGGTGAGTGCAGCCACTAAAATAATATACACTATAATTCTGATTTCTCACCCACGAGTTGAAGTAAATGTGGTGGTATTATGATTACGATGGCTCAATCACCTTTGTTTTATTCATGCTTCATTGAAATTAGATACACCAGGCCTGTATTGCACATTTGTGTTAAATAACTGGCAGTGTTTTAGTAATGGGGATAGCTATACGTGAGCTCATGATTAAAATTCCCTTTCTTTTCTCAATGTTATTTATACTTCACACCTTCTCTTCATGTCCGCTCATGCCATAGCATGTGTATGTCATCCTCAGCTTCCTTGTTTTTTCAGTGTATTTTCATAAGTTTTTATCTTTGATGCCTTATTCCAATCTGTTTATCCCAACCCTTCAGCTTGGTCCTTCTCACTTGAGTCTCACTCAGTGGGCTGTTTCCTCTCCTCACATCTTTTGCTTTACTGTTTCCTTCCTCCTGTTTTGTTTTCCAATCCCCTCTCTTACATTCTTTTTTTTTTTCCTAGCCTCTCCAGTTCCTTTTCAGTCACCTTTCCTCTTTTCTTTCATCACTCTTAGCTTTTTAAATTTCTCCTTTTCCTTATTGAACCTTTTATGTTTTTCTCTCTTGGTTCTCCTACTGTTTTCTTATTTAGTTCCTCAGCCTGACTTTTTTTACTGGTGTTTTTTTAAGCAACCTCATTTGTTTTCATATCCATTGACATATCCTAAAATATACCAGAATAACTGCTTCTGTATCATTGTGAGAGTTAAAGAAGCTAGTGACTTTACTGTAGAAACTAATGGGAAAGCAAAACAAAGAAACTACTACCTAGATGAGTTATCAGGGACTGAATTTGCTTTCCTTTTCTCTGTATTTAAAGTGTCAGCCACAGGATTCTGCCATAATATAAAGATCTTCCAGTTCTGTCTCCCCTTCTGATGGCCCCTGACTTCTCTGGAGGCGTCATAAGGAAGTGGTAACTAGGTAACTTAGAAAGGGGCAAAGAGTGAAGCAGTGTATAGGAGAACGTGATGGTCAGGAGGAGAGATGATCCGTTTACAGACTGAAAAATGTTGTCCATCAAGTGATATATCACATGACCTATGAAGTACCATAGATTTCTTCTGCAAATGAGGTCTGGGTATTACACCTGGTGGAGACGGACAGTTCTACCTGAGAGCCCAGGGCTCAGTGCTGCTGTTTCTGCAGCCAACATAACAAAGCAGAGATATCCAATTGTGCTTGTTGTTGTTGTTGTTGTTCTGTTCTTAAACTGGCCATAATGTCTCTGCATTTTATTTTTGAATACTTTTCTTCCTACTACTCATCATTATGAGAATACTCTGTATCCACTGGAGTTTTGTCAAAATGTCATTCCAAAAAAAACAGGATCCTGACACACGTGCGTTTTGCAGTAGTAGCTTAAGATGTTCCTATTGTTTAAAAGCATCTCACTCTCATTTTTTGGAACTTATGACCCAGGTAGCAGAGCTGGCAGGAAAGAACAAGCTAGACCTTTTTCAGGTGCTTCTGGGCAAAGTCTAGGAGCTAAACTTAAACCTTCTGTCTCTGTCAGCTTCTAGCAAGGCAGTGATCTTTGAATGAAAGTGAGTGAAAAATATTTCATGTTGATGGCATCGTTTTAGAGACTATAGCCTCAGGGAAAAGGCATTAGTTGTTGGGGATAGCAATGATTTTCCCCCTACCAGTCACTTGCTGTGTTAATATGTATCAGTACCTTGATTTTGATATTTGTAACAGGAGAACACTGGACAAATGATGCACTGTAAAACTCCATGAAAAGATTTTACTCTAGCAGCTGAAACACTGAGTGAAACTAGGGAAGTTTCCAGCAAAAGCTTTAAAATACCATGTAGATGAATATTGATACAGTGGTCAACTGAAAATAAATCTGTGGTTTAATACTGGATCTGAGAGGAATAAAAATGCACTGTAGCATGCTAGATATAAGTAGCACAGGGGCATTACCTCTGCATATAGCATTACTGAAATCAGTTCTAGAATGTGTATGTTCATGGTACATATTTTCATTTTTCCAAATGTGTGTGCCAAACATTTCTGATACGAAGGAGGTTCTTAATCTAATTCAAGAAGACAAAGCCTAGATTCAGAAGTTACAAACAAAACAAACCCAGACAAAACAAAAAAAGAAGAAATTTTTAAAAGTTAAAGAAATTGAATTCTGTTTTGTGTCTCGGGGCAAAGATCCATCTCTACCTGGCTTTACTTCCATACATTACAGTTATGTTTACCTACAGTTCTGCCTACTGAGATTTAATGATTCATCTGGAAATAGTTTTCACTGTATAAATGATACATATTATTATTATTACTGTGCTCATAAAAGGGCATAGGTTATTGTGAAAAGTATATTGTGGAGTGAGTGAACTTCTTGCTCCAACAATAACTTTGCTCTGGACTTCTCAACTCTTCAATTCAATATTAGAAGCATTCAGACCACAAGTAAATTTAGTTGCAGGAGACAGAAAAGCTCAGGCAGAACAACTCAGATTTGCCCAAGGGCTCCATTTCCCTTTGGGATATCCATTTCAAAATTATACATGCTGCATGGAGTGGGACAGAGCAGTAGCAGTAAACTGCCTCTGACTACCAGAGACTCTATTTCAGTGAGCAGAGCTTTAGGATGTTATGCTGAGATTAAGACTTCTTCACAGTAATTAACTAGATAGCTATTTGGACTTTTTAAAAACTCATTTATTCATGTTCTCAAAATAGCTCTTTTCCTGCTTTGATTTTTTTTTTTCACAAAAATATGCCTATTATTTGTAAGATAGTGAGTGCTTCTGCATCGAGAGAATGGCCTCTTGGCCTCTTGAATGTTTACTGGAGAAGAAGGTATTTTTAGGAAGTAGGATAATGTTCTGATAGGCTGAGCTACAGTTACATTCATTGGCAAAAAAAATGTACTCTGTAGCTAAAGGACTACACATAAATTGATCCCAATTCTTCTTGATGGTATTATTATATATGTTATGCTGCAATATTAAAATATGTTTCCATTTAGCAGTAAATGTGGCAAAAGTTAAAATTCATCTTTCAACATGAAGTATGCTTAAACTTGGAGAACAGAGTAATTTCTGTTGTAAATTTTCCAAACCTTCACTCAGGAGCTCTCTGAATAAGTAATCTACTATTTTCACTTTTTAACTAGTCTTAGATACTGGAGCAGCTAGAGATTACTTTGAGGGGGATGGTGTGTGGAAGACAGGGGGTGAGAGGTGGTGTTCTGGATGGGCTCAGGATTCGGCAATAATCACGCCAGAATGAGGTGACTGCATCAAGCATTTATTCAGCTGAAAGCACATAAAAGAAGCAAAGTGTGGATAACTGCTCACGAGGAGATACCTGCCAGCGGGATACTGGGCCCAAACATCCTCTCAAGCTGGCAGATCAGAGCGAGAGAGTTGCTGACCGACTCCCACAGAGACAGCGGAGGCCTCAGAGTGAGGAGCTTCTCCTTCCCTCCCGGCCGCTCTCTCCTCACTGTCCTCTCTATGCCCGGTGCATCCTGGCATGTAGGGTCAGCCCGACCCAGGAGGCAGCCCAGGGGGTGGACAAACTCCGCCTCGAGTTGTGCAACTCTCCCCCCCTGGGTGCGTGGGTGCGCATACCAGCCAGAGGTCCCAGCCCTCAATTCGAGGGTCCTGCCTTCTTCCTCTTCTTCCTCATTTCCAGGTGTTTGACGTCCAAAGCTAGTTTGGAGGTCGTCTGCGGTTAAGTTGGCCACAAGCCCAGCCGAGCGGCCGGTTTCAACAGGTTTCCCGGGGGGCTGCCTGTGAACCGGGCTGAGCAGCTGCATCCCTGCTCCTTATCGCTCAGCCTAGGCAGGCAAACATCTTTTTCCTCAAGGTCTGGCCTCTGCTTCTCACAGGAGATTTTTATGGATCTACAGATCATAGAAATTTCCATCTCCAATACAGGTGGGTAGTTGTATCTGTACTTATGTGGGTCTTCCAATGTTTACTTATAACAACAGTTCAGTATATCACTCTTCTATGAGGTTGTGCAAGATCCCTTTATTTGAGAATAAAATAGTGATAACAACATTAATATCAATTAACTGTTGAAGTGTAGTTTTTTGAAGATCATATGACTGTAAATTTATATAAGGACTGTGAAAATTACAACTTAGGCTGACTATGAAAATTGCATTGTCAAAAGAATCTCTTGAAAGATATGTGACTTTGTAGCTCTGTAATTCCTATTTTAAAAATAAAACTATGCAAAATCAATGATGTGACATGCACTAAGTGAAGTAAAGACAGGCTAACTTAGGCATGTCAAAAGATAATTGTTAATAGATAATCTTCAGATTCAAATGAGATTTTTTTTCCTTGTGGGATAATGAAGGAACTTGTCTTGGCCCACTGCCATTCAGTGTCAATGTCATAGAAAAGAAATGAAAAATGTTGCTGGCAAAATCTTCCAATTGTGAACTGTGAATACAAAAGAGCTCAGGATAACTATACTGGGAAGGGAGACTCATTCAAACAATGCACATTTTAAAATATCCAAATTTAAAATCTTGGATCTAAGTCCAAAGAATGCACATTAACTTACACCATAAACTTGTGCTTGTATGATTTTGCAACTCTTTATGTTCAGACCTTTCAAACACTATAAAAAAATTAAAGGGAACATTCCGATCAAATATTTGTTTTTTTTTTTGGATCCATCTCTCCTAGTTTGTTGGATCATATTCTTTGTAAAAACATGAAAAGTAGTAGAAATGTCCTTTGATGACTGATGATGACGAGAAAAACTCTGTCTTAAAGCAGAGTAGTAGAAAGCCAGACCTTATAGATCCCGAAGGATTTTGTCATGCTTCTTAATCTTGATTTTACCATCTAATTATGCATGTCCTTTCTGCCCTTTTCTACTGAAATACAAAAGTTCTTTTGTCTCTGAAAAAGTCCAACTTCTGTTTAAATGATCAACTTGCACAAATCCATCACCTTCAAAGGAAGTGTCACAGTTAGAGTATTAAGTGCTGAAATTGTGTTCTGCCCTGTGAGAGATGTGGAAGAAAACAAGGCCCTGTCACCTGGAACTTACAGTGAAGAAACCTACTTCAACATATGGTTCAGCACCTTCTGTGAGGGTTTGAGTTTTCAGTTGTCTGAGACTTTCATGAGATAGTTCACAGACTCCTTAAAATGGAGAGAACTCTGGGGGAGAAACATTGTTTGTGATGTACTTAGCTAAAAATATCAGCTGCATTTTATTCAGTAGTTTCTTTCTGTTTAAGGACTCAGTCAATGTCTTCCCATATAATGATGTAGAATCAAAATCCCATTAATAAAATATTGTACTCCCTTCATCATAAAATTTAATGTTTATTAAATACATATTAAAAAAATTCCCAGATACATGCAAAGCTTGCTGTGAATACCTGAAATGCTATTAGCTAGGACTACATTAATCTGCCCAATTCTAGTAAAGTTTATTTGTAGAACATATCTTACTACATGGCATAAGATATGCTATATTGGCACCTCATCTCAGAATTTTATTGTGATGATTACAGCTTTCAGTAGTCAAGCGATGAACTCCATAAAAAAATACTCTGAAATTGCACTTCTGAAATTCCATCCCAGTCTACAACTATAAACTAAGAAGAACTGAAATTTCAATAAAATAACTCAGGAGTATTTAATTTTCTTCTCCTGTGGATCTGCTACCTTATATCTATTCTGACAGCTATTAAATGTTCGGTCCTGTAAAACTTGTACATGATTTTCAACATGCACAAAGACACCAGGAAAGAAATGACTAGAAAAAGCATGAAAGAGCAGAGGTACAGAATTCTGCTGGCTTTGTTGTGGTAGATATGACTTCAAATGAGAATACGTGGTCTGACTGTTTTTTTGTGTTTACAGTAAAGGAAAGGAGAGAAGAAGGAGTAGAGTTGATTTAACTGTGCAACCACCAATAAATTTTCAGACCAGGGGAAAGAAGCCATTGCATAAGCAATAGACCATTCTCTGGTACAACCAGCTTTGTATAGAAGTGGCTCATCATTGCATTATGGCATAAAATCAATACCTTGCAAAAGTCAGAAATGAGATCATGAAAGAGCAAGGTGTTGTATCTACAAAGGTTACATACACCCACTTTGGTATTTAGGATATTAGACAGAACAAAAAGAAAAAAAAAGAAAAAGCTTTCTCATTCAAATGTGTGTAACAAAGTGTGACAAAATAGTCTATTTAATAAGCTTCTATTTATGTGCTTATCAAGATAGATGTGGATGGGCTTGAAAAACTGTACTCTCTGCAATAATCACTTCAGTAAAGTGCTTAGAAAATTATGTTTTAGCAATATTTCTGTTGTGACAGTAATATGTAAAATGAAGCAAAATTGAAGAATGCTTGCAGATATTTACAAGGTTATACTTACTGCATTTCAAACACATTTTTCAACACATTACCTGTACAGCCCTGACTCTGTGTGTGGGGCCATGGTGATCAGCTCCCTTGGACTATACTGGAAAAATATCTATTAATTTATTGCATCTTTTGGGGTCTTAGCATCATGTCAGCTTAAACTGGACATAATTCTATTGATGCTAAGGGGAATTTACTGTAATAGTGTTATGGAAGTGTCATCATCAAAATCTCATTAAATCAGGTGTTTACACAGAGTAGTGGAGTTTTGCGTATCATTTTTTATTGTATAAATCAGACTGCTATTTGACGATATCAGAGTAACCTATTTAAATTCAGTTCCACTGTACTGGTGTAATTCAGAATGAAATTGGGTTTATTTCATTTTTTTAACATTGGTTATTGGAAGAAGGATTGGTTTCATTAAGTTCATTTTCTAAATGTATAATATTCCTATGGTCTTATGCCTTTCTAACTAACTATCTCATATGACATAATGGACAAAAAATAGTTTTTTCTTCTTTGTTTTCTCAGAGCATTTACATTCATGTTTGGATGAAAACTAGACTTTTAAAATTTAGAAAAAAATTAATCTCCATTACAATGATGAGGAGACTTATTTGAGATGTGGAAGATCCAGGTCTAGAACCCTCGTTTGAACTTGTTGAGCAAGATTTGAACATGTTCCAGGTGAATGCCTTCATCACTGAAATATTGGCTATTCAGAGAGCAAGTAAGATCTCTTCTCTGCAGTCTGATTTTGATCAATTCTTTCTTGGACCTGAGAAACTTCTAATGTCAAAACTCCCTCTGTAAAGGAGTTGGCATTTTTGTATGAAAATTTTCTGATTAGTGCAAATATATAGCCAGAGCTACAAGGGCTGCTGTCAGATCCAAATCTAGGCTCTGTTATATTGTTTTCTAGCTACTGTTATTATCGACATTATTTGGTCCACTTAAAGATTCTTTTAATTAGTCTGTGCTAATTTGGAATATTAACTCTTATTTTAGCCTTACAATGAAAATGGAAGAAATGTAATGTCTTCCTTGACATATTGATTTACAGTGGAAAAAATATATGGAGTATATGTTAAATGGAATAAGGATATACTCTAAAACTGTAGATACGTAGCAGAAACGTGGCTTTAAAAATCCTATTCATAACAAGAACATTGTGATAGTGATTATGAGAAAAAAATGAGATAACTTCATATGGAAAGCAAAATAAAATGAACTGAACAGTTTTATTAAAACCATTATCAAAATATATCCAAGATTAAATAAAAAAGGAAATGGGAAATCGAAAGGAAATATGTGTTATGGGGACAGATTTTCAGGCATTGACTTTGTATCATAATCTGTTTTTAAAGTGTCATAATTCAGAAGAACCATTAACTGAGAATTCCCCTAGGGCAGAATTTATCCCTGAGTTATTTTCAGTCCCCACAGAAAACAGGTGTGCTTGTTGCAGAGCCTTGCTACAACATAGAAATCTTTGGCAGCCCTGGGGTCTATTCACAGATATGGCTAAACCAGTTCGAAAGTATATATATGCATAGATTAGATTAAAGATGCACATTTGTCCATATGTCATATGATGCTGAGGACATGTGCATAAGCAATATAGTTGCATGGGACAGAGTAGCTAAAAACCCTAAGCCTTCATGAGGTACATAGTCTTCTACATCAAACAGTCTAATGCATTTTTATAAAATAGTTGCCCTCAAATTTATGCTGCAATCTGTCTTCCCAGCAACAAAACTGTAATTTACTTCTATTGTCCTATTAGCTTCTTTCTCTTCAGTTCCTTTTCACTATTAATATGACTAAGAATTGCACAATCAGTGTCAGTAAATAGTTTATAGAGGGGAAAAAAAGAAAAAGATTAATCCAGAATTAAAAGTTCTGATCCCATTTGTAAGATGTGTCTGTGAGCAAAGAGAATGATAAATTCAGTAAAGGGATCTATAAAGCAAAATTGGAAAGTCTTGATTACAAGTAGTAAAGATTCACTATTACCAGATTTAAAGTAGCGATGAGCAATATTCTGATATTACAGCAGTACTGAATTCTAACAGAATGTAGTTTGACATGATTAGCATTTGGTCCTGCAGTAGAACCTCAAAACCAGTGTCAGCTCTGCCCTGTGCTGAAGCCTACAGCACAGCTCAGCCTTGCCCTGCTCTCCCTTGCTACCTGTAATCCTGCCAGCCTCAGGGCTTTTGCTCATTACTGGTTATAGCAAAGTAGCCCTGAGACATACTTGGATCAGAGGCAATGTGGCTTAAACAGATGCAATGAATAATTTACTCCCATGTTTGTTTGTTTATTTGTTTGCTTTCCCAGGTTTGGGGTTTGTTTCCTTCTGCCTTCCTCCCTGCTTTGGTTATATCTTGGCCAGTAGATTTGGTATTGAAGACTTCCTAATTACTATATTGGAATTAAAAGCTTGCAGAAGCAGCTTGTAGAATTGATGGAAAGACAATAAGACACCTACGAAATATTCACCCAACTATCCTTTGGTGAAAAAACTGCCAAAAACCTTGCCTCCTTCAAACTTCAGATGTTGTCAGTGAGAGGATGAATGATTCCACCGAAAGATGGCTATTCCCTGGGTACACAAGGGAAAGAATGTTCTTTATCTCAAAACTGCCATGTGTAAGGTAGGAGAAAAGGGAAAAGTAGAAGGAATGTTTTTTCCTGAAGCAATAGGTCTATTACTCCCAAATCCTGGTAAAGAGTTGGCAATGTAGTGACCTCTATCCTACTGTATAATAACAGCTTTAAAATCTGGGGATATGATATGCTTTGTTTTTCTTTTGACATTTGTGCTTATTTATGAATGTAGCCACTGAATGTGCATGAGAGTCTGAAAATGGCTATTTTTCTTCTTTTCATTAAAAATAAAAATGAAAAACATATCCAAAGGAAACTAAAGCTCCACATTTGGGGAGAGAAAATACTCAAAATTTTTGAGAATAACATGTTGACAGTTTAACTTTGTCTAATGGGAAGTCTTTTGCCTAACACTAGTAAAAATATATACTTGATTAGATAGACAACAGCTCTAGTGCAGAGTAGTAGTACCTATATTCCTCCTTAGTTTATCACTGTCGCATTTTTCTGGATGAGTGGATCACTGACTTTTGCCACAGATTTCAGGATATCCTGCTGTTGGCAATGTCAGGAATATAATAACAGGTGAAAATTAAGAACATAGCGTACTGGTTGACCAAACTCTCTTCTGACCTTCCACATCGACTGGGTCTCACATAATGAACCAGATATCTGCACTGTGCCCTCCTGGTCTTTTATAAGCTTCCTCACTTTTTCCCTTTATTGTGTATTAATGATGCCTTGTGTGAGAGAGCTTAATAAGCCATGTTGAAAACAATGGTCAACTTTGCAAACAGTTGGGAAACATGATGCCACTGAGGCTTTATGGAAAGAAAAGGGTCTAGGTGAAGTAAACAAATGGTGAAATAACACCATTAGTAATAAGTACAGTTCTTTTTTGAGAGGGATATGCTACTCAAATGGTAAAATCCTTTTTTAGCAGAAGATGAACCTTAATGTATTGCAGTAGTATTCCTATTGTATTATTGAACCCTACTTCATTGCTTACATTAAGTGATCTCTTGATGATCTGTTCACTTTCCTTATTCTGCTCACCATATGTGACTATTGAATTTGAAGCTTAGGAAGTTGCAGATGATTTTGCATTAGTAAGTTATAGGAAGAATCTCAGCAATAATAACATTAGATTGCTCTTTTGGCTGTCCTTAATGGTCATGAAGCAATCATCTTTTACTGACACTTTCTAATCTGTCACAGATTAGAACAATATCTCTATTTGTCTTTTGGCTTCATTTTGTTATCATAACAAACAGCCTCATAATATTTAACTATTGTCTGTTGTCTCAGATAAGACTTTCCATTAGCTAACCCCAATATCTGCAGTGTTCAGGTTATTTTGTACTATGTGCTTTGGAAATACAAGGAAACATATACACAGATAAAGGAAGACAAACTTTCCATTCAATAATCTTGATTATAATTGGCAGATTTGATCATACCTTTTTTGCCCTGAGGTTCAAATAACCTGTGATCTAACCTTCCACCAAACTTCAAAAAAAAAGTTCAGATTTGGAAATTACCAGAGTGTTTATTAATTTTTTTCTTTCTCAAAGTTAAGAAATTGATAATAAATTTCAAAATGATAGACTAGAATATGGTATGGCTGACAAATCCAGAATGAATATTATATAGTCTGTTGACTTAAACTAGAAGCTTTAGATTTTTTTAACCTTTGTATTGAACTTAATTTTGTATTTTAATATTTTCTTAAGTGATCACCTCAAGGGCAGAGTCCCTTAGATGACCTGTTCCACAGTTCTGCCATTTTCAACCTTCTTTAATGCTTATGTTGAACACCCAGGTCTGTGTTTCCATTAGCTTCCAATCAGTTGTAACAGTCGCTGAAATTAAAATTATACTGCTTTAATAAGCAAGCATATGTGGCAGGGAAGATCAGACCTTTATATCAAATTGAAGTATATGTACCTGTACAAGGCACTGTAGTAATATCTTCAAACATCTCATAATTAGGAGATATCCTTTACCCTTAGTTTATGTTGGTAATATTTGGGTGGTGAAAAGATCAGGTATAATAAGGTATTTTTTTAAATCATTACACATCATATTTCAAAACATCATCAGAAAAGAGATATTGGAAGATTTTAAGAAATCCCTTTACATATACATGCATTCACTCACAAATTGCCTTGTCATACACAAATATTTGTCAATTCTGGAAGAAATGCTTTGAAATCAGGTAGACAACTCCAATGTATGTGACAAGTATTTAAATAAGCAACAGTGGAACCATAAGTCACCTGACTGCTGATACTTGTAAACATTACAAATTCAGCTGTTGCAATTTTGCACAAATGCCATGGGGATTTGGGAAGGTTGCTTTTTCTTGTTGTTTTTTAATTAATTCAGTACTTTTAAGGAGATGATTTGAATGCAGATACTACTATGAGTAGCATACAGAGAAATTAGATACAACCAAAATAAATGTAAATCCACCTTCATGTGTCTAGTATAACCTTCTGTCATTCTCACTACAAAAAATAGTGTGATTAACCATGTGAAACTACTGGTACTTTCTCCTAGCAAGTGTGACGGGAACCTTAATTGCATAGAAATTGGATGGGAAAAATGCTATTTCTTCAGCACCAGACTTAACTACTTCTGAATGAAATATTGGATGAAGAATACGGTTTCATGTCTGCTGTAAGGATGTTTTTTCCTGTAGTTTAGTTGCTTTTCTTTTTCTTCTTCTATTGACAGAAGATTTAAGTATGCAAATATTAAACTTAGTTCATATAGTATCTTTATATCTCTGGCTTTTCTATCCTACTTTCCAACCAAAAACCTAAGGATTGATATACAGGGCAGATTTTTGGACTTCAGGATATATATATAATGATTCTAAGCTGCCTTGTGTTGAATGTTTATATCAGAAAATTTCATGTAGTTCTGCACACTCAGAATTTCTGGTCTGCAAAAAGGTCCCTGGCAGATTTTCAAATCCTTCCCATTGTTTGCAGGAACTAGCAGCAGAACACAGATCATTCCACCTTTAAGGTCCACTTTTGGGGTCAGAAGGATAAAGTAATAGGGGGGTCACTTGGCTGAAGAGCAAGAGTTGTCAATGTCTTGTAATTTGCTTATATTGTGATTCTTCTTGTCTTAAGAACTAGCAGGTAGTTAAGGCAAATGAGTGGAAATGGAAGTGGACAGGGAACCAGCACATGGAATCAGCTGCATGGAGAGAGGGCAAGGCAGTTAGTGCTGGAAGGTGGGGAGACCTAGAATATGAGGGAGAGGAATAATGAAATAAGGCAGGAAGATGGAGTTCTGGAGTTCTCTCTCTGGAGTACCCGGAACTGGACACAGCACTCCAGATGTGGCCTCTCCAGGGCTGAATAGAAGGAAGAAGATGAAGGAAGGAGCCCTTGACCTGCTGGCAACATTCTGCCTAACGCATTCCAGGACAGGAATGGCCTTCTTGGCCAAAGGGCATACTGCTGACTTACAGTCAAATTTTTCTCCACCAGGATGTCCAGGTCCTTCTCCACAGAGCTTCTCTCCAGCAGGCTAGCACCCAGCCTGGACCAGTGCATAGTTTGTCCTCTCTAGAGTGAAGTAGTCCATGCTTCCCTTTGTTGAACTTGATGAAGTTCTTCTCTGATCACTTCTACAGCCTGTCGATGTCCCTCTGAATGCCAGAAGAGCCAGGCCTCCCAATTTTGTAACACGAGCAATCTTGCTAAGAGTGCATGCGGTCCCTTCATTCAGGTCACTGATGAAGCTGGATAGGATTGGACCAGTATGGAACCCTGGGAGATACTGCTAGTTACAGTCTTCCAACTAGCCTTTGTGCCGCTGATCATAACCCTCTGAGCAATCAGGTTCTCAATCCATCTTACTGTCCACTCAGCTAGCCTGCACTTCCCAAGCTCTCCTATGAGGAGATTACAGGAGATACTGTCAAAAGCCTTACTAAAGTCAAGGTAGACGTCAGCCACTACTCTCATCTACCCAGCCAGTCATCCCATCATAGAAGGCTATCTGATTCATTAAACATGATTTACCCTTGGTGAATCCATGCTAACTACTCCCAATCACCTTCTTATCCATCATATGGCTGGAAATACTATCCAAGATGAGCTGTTCCATCACTTTTCCAGGGAGACAGATGAGGCAGACTGGCCGTAGTTCCTTGGGTTTTTTTTCTTGCCCTTTTTGTCTTTCTTCCAGTCTTCAGGCACCTCTCCTGTTCTCTATGTCCTTTCAGTTATAATTGACAGTGGCCTAACATGATGTCCACCAGCTCCCTCAGTACTCATGAGTGCACCCCATCAGGGCCCATGAACTTGTAGGTGTCATTTTCCCAAATGATCTCTAGCCCAATCCTTCTTGACCTAATGGAAAATATTCCTTTCTTCAAACCTCCTCCCTGCTTGGAGTTCCTGAGGGCTTGTCTTAGCAGTAAAGGCTGAAGCAAAAAAAAACATGTCAGTGTCTCTCTGGAAGTTCAGTAACCCAGAAAGGTAAGTGTCCAGGAAGTTAAGGCAGCTGGAAAATCCACAGAGCTAGTCAGCCTGAGGAAATATGGAGTATGGCTGTATACCAGCTGCAAAGCCTGTGAAGAATAGGAGACATCTAGCCCAGGAACTTGTCCAAGTAGGTGTCCTGCCAGCACAGTGAGCCTGTGAATCTGAGAGCCTTAAGGAATCAGATGGTATTGTATGTGATGCCATGGCATAAAGCTTGATGATTTGGCTGTCCCTCATGGATATTTTGGTTCCACTGAAAACCATGAACAACCATCTAAATTTGTTTTTTCGTTATATCATTAAAGGCACTGTGGACAGTCTAGTAAATTATACTGAGATGTCGCAGACTTGTGGCAGGATCAGGAAGCTTAAGACAATGTAGTTCTTGATAGTGTCACAAAAAATAGTTGCAAAAAGCCTTCTTGGCAAGCTGAATCATAGCCTGAATAGGAACCCCGTTATACCCAATTCTAAAAGGTAGTAAGGAGGAAGTAGCAAAGTCTCCTCAAGCACTATTTTTTTTCCAGCCTCCCCTGCCTACTCTTCTGATTGATAGGATATAGAGAGCAAGGCTCAGATATAGATGTTCCTAACCCTAAAGTAAAAGGAAGTGGTGAACTGGAAAAAGCAGAAATTAAGTTGTCATACCAATGCCCATTTGGAGGCTTTCAAATCAACAATACTTAAGAAGAAATGGCATCCTGCTTTCACGAACATCAGTCAATCAAAACACATTTGGAAATTACTGTAAACATCTCCTCTACTTCAGCTTCTTCTTATACTTTATAGTGTTCTGACAAGGAGTCCAGAAGACAATTTATTCCTTTTCTTTTAACTTGAGCAATCCATTCTGCATGTATACATTTATTTTCATCTCAGCCTTTTCCTGATTTTTTAGACAATTTTATGTAAGAGCCTGAACCAGCGTTGTGATTGTGAACTGATATTTGTTAGCTTGGACAACTTAGTACACAACCTTTTACACAATATATCTCTAGAAAAAGAATGAACTTTTTAAGTGCATCAGCTGTAACAACTGATATGTGGGCAAATAAATGTGATCAAATAAATGACTTCAGGGCAGTCACAGTTCACCGAGCATCATTCATGTTTTCTGCAGACTCGTCTAAGTCATCTTCTTCCCTATCACTCCCCCATAAGGTCCCAGTCTCACAGTCATTTTTACAGACAGGTTGCCCTTTCCAAGTGCTGATTCCAGGAAAACAGCATATGGCAAAACAAACAAACAAAACCCTCTTGGAATGATTGGGGGGGAAGAATAGCTCACCTCAAATGGCTTTTGCTGTGATAAATACTTTTTTTCATACCATGGGACTGCCTATCTGGAAATTCAAAATAGAGAATGCCATATATGACTTCCAGAATCCCTGAACAAACACTGTCTAGGAAGAAACAGAGTTATGAATATGTTTTCTGTCTGCAGCTCACCTTTTCTGCTCTGTTTTCTGTCCCCTAGTGAGGAGGGTGTGCTTCTGAAGCTTATGTCAGACTTACCCTGCTCTGACCATAGCTCACTCAGGAGCTGTTTAAATATACTGTCTTCTTCCTAAATGGCCATATTCTCCATTTTCTGTGTTATGTGCCTGCTTCTGCATGTCTCTTCTGTGGATGCTGCACCTTGTCAGTATAATTAAACGTTACAAATGTTCATTACAATATATATTGGATGAGAGTACTCTCAGCAACAGCGCCAGATGCAGCCCTTCAGCTCATATCGCTGTAGTTAATGCACAGACCTTTCAGGGACTGGCAGAACTGAATGTATTGCAGTTCTCATTCACTGTGCTGTATCCAAATGCCTTGTTTCCTTTGGCTAGCTTGGACACTGTTTCTTTTCACACGGATATTTCTCACATGGCATAAGATCAGCTGTCTAGAAACAGTCCTCCAGAGAAGAGATAGCTGGCAACTGTTAGTGAGGCGCAATCACAGAAGGATCTAGATATTACGGAAACTGGAGTTATCAACAAGGTGAGAAACAGACTTATCAGTTGTGGTTGTCTAGACAGGAATTTCTCTTTACTGATCTGAAACATTACTTGGAAGGTGACTAGCTTTTCATTGTGCAGTGTAATTTTATGTTTACTTTTTAGAAGACTGAGGTAGCTTCAGAGGAGCTTAATTTTACCGTAGCCCCTAGACTTCTAGACTTCACATGAACTTTATGGATTCTTTTTTTTCCCCTGTGGCAGGATAAATGACCTGCAGGCTGCAGACTCTGTGGGAAGGGGTCACATAAAAAAAATGCTACATGCAATATTTTCATTGCTGAAGTGAGATGGTAGTTTGATGGATGTAGCTGAGACATGAACTTATATCTGAACTTAATGAAGTGTTTCTGTTTCATTTTCTCTCTTTCCTTAAATGTTACTTATCAAAATAAAAATGTTTAGGGAAATATTTGATGAAATACAGATCTGCTCAGTATAGAAATATGATATTCTGGGATGCTAAAAAGAATATGTACAAAGAAAGATGTGTTTCTAACTCATTCTTAATGCTACAACTAAAGAAAGAATGATGATGAAATGGTGAGTAGCTAGGATCAGAAAACACATATGTTCTGTGATAGTTCTTGGATATATTCTTGAGAAAAGACATGGTTGTATATTTTACTCTTCTTATTCCATGATCTACCACTCAGCATAATTGCATCCAATTGTTAGTCTGTGTCCTTCTGTTATAGTAGATGCCAGAATGGTACTTCATGGAGCTGCTCCAGTCAGAGGTTTTCTCTTCTGATAAGACAATAACAGCAGTTTCTGACCAGGTTGTAGTGGTCAGTAGTTCTCTTGAGGTGACTGACTCTTTTCCAAGGTAGTCATTTGAAGGAAAAGGGAAGTCATTTAGCCAAAATTAAACTATACTTGCTCTGTAGGTGTAATTTTCTTGTGAGAGAAGACCTCACATCTGCAAGCACTTAAAATACTCCCCAGAGAAGATCAAAGATAAAGCTTTTGCACTCAAAAGCTTTAATTGTATAAAACCTCTAGTATCAAAAAAAAAAAAAGACATAAGTAGATAAGACTGAATAAAAAAAAAGAAAAAAAGAAAGTTTATAAAATCTCTCTTCTTGACCACTATGTTCAGTTTCAGCAAGCCCAAAGATGATTTCTCCCAGGTCTCCTTGTTGTGCTGCAAGCTCTCAGCTTTGGTGTGACTCCCTGCTCTTTGCTACTTACCCAACATCCCTTGAATGTGCTCAGTACATCTCTTGGGATGGGCCAAGCTCTGCTTTCCTTCTACTCTGTGTATCCAACTCAGGCATTTCCTCTTTGAAAAGAACAATAATAATAAATGAGAATAAATTATGTAAAAATGCTGTCCCCTCTGTCCTAACCCTTCTGCACTATCATGACAGTCTTGTGTTTCACCAGGTACCTATTACTCTCTTTCCTTTACCTTTACTGTTGTGAATGTTGAAAGGTGATTCACACTTTTGAGCCAAAATTCACACTTTTGAGCTAATGTTTCTTTGTCTAGAGACTGAAAAGTCATGTATCCTTCCTTCTAACATCTGTCTAATTGTACATTGCCTTTTCATTGTTTCTCATAAGCTGGGATTCTACAAAATAAATTCAGGTTTGAGGCAAATCAGGTTAGGAACAGTTCCTAGTTTGAGAATGGCTCCCTATTCCTGAGAGCAGACCTGTGTTTGCACTAGCTCTATTTACAACAGCTTGAAAGCTTATACCAGCTAGAAAACAAAAAACAAAACAAAACAAAAAACAAAAAACCAAAAACAACAACAACAAAACAAAACAAAACAAAACAAAAAAAAGCAGGTGAAACACCCTATCTGTGCTTTTGGCATCATACACTTTCCCCTATGCTGGGATCAAGAGCGAAGTGGTGCACGAGCACCAGGCATGCCCTCTGAGGAGGCAAGTGTCCATGCAGCAGATGTGGCTGCATCCCAGCAAATCTGCGCAGCAGGCCCAAAAGGGCAGCACATACCAGGGGGTTTGTTCAGAGAATGCAGAAATATGACTGAGCTTTTGCTTCAACTTTATTTCTTAAATTTCAGTCTGCTTTTGAATTAGTGAGTTGCAGGTGACTATTTTAAAATAAAATTTCCCCATCTTCCCACATATTTGTGGCATGAAAAACTCATCTTATGTGAACCAATTAATGAAATATAAGCAATAAACTTATCTAGTTAAGAAATCTATTTACCTTTTGTCTCTAGAAAACTCCTGCTATTGTAAGAACTAGGAAGGAGGGAGGATTACCTGGAGCAATTTGTATTTGTCTTTTGCGGTGCATGACAGTTTTAAAAAATTTAAAGCCGCAAACTAAGAAGGTTCATTTAGGCAAACTAGTAAGCCTTTTTCATCAGCAAAATGTGCATCATGAATCACAGTCTGTGACACAAGAAAACATCTTCCTGTAGATCATTTGCTGTATTCACTGACTGCCTAATATTTGTTCTGTAGTGCTGTCTGCCTGAGTTTTGCTAAAGCAGAATTCTAGGTGCAATAAAATTTGTCTCAAGTTCTTTCTTAAAAATATATGTATAGCATTAAATTGTAAAGCTTTTGCTTTTAATTATAATTTATTTTGCTATTGTTTGCTATAAATAATGTAATTTTGTAGATATACTTATTTTTTATATTTTGTAGTAGCAAACACTTAAAGGCAAAATAAGTCAACTTTTTCCTAACCACAGATAGCCTCCATCTGAGAATCTGTGAACATGCTGAAAGCATCCACATCAGCAGCTAACATGCTGAGATAAATCTAGGAATAAAAAGTACTAGATAAGCACATGTGTACTGTGCTGGCTAAGTGAGAATTCTTTCTTTTTCTCTTTTCCCAGTAGCCCACCGCAGGGATCTCTGTGTTGATAATCTCTAAGTGTTGGTAGGTGCTGTGAAAGGATGTAGTTAAGGAGATCTAAAAATGGAAACTTCTCATGGCTCTTTTGGCCATGCTGCATGGCCTTAGGGTGAACCTGCTCTTGCAGCAACTCCTGAGCTCATTGAAGAGAAGTTTTCCCTCCTGAGAGGAAAGAGAAAGAAATAATTATTTTCCATATTAATAAAAAAAAAATCATGTTTCTGAAACTTCCCCCAGTAAAAGCATTTAACTACTTACAGAACAGTAGAAAGTTTTATAAAAAGATTTTTTTTTCTAATTAGTTAGTAGGTTATCTTATACCTTGTAGGACCACAGTCATAATGGTAATAAAACAGAAAGAAAATACAGTTTTGCATGGCATCTCTAAGTTATGCTCCTCTCAATGACTTAGATGTTTTATGTTTGCAATACTCAGATCACTAACATACCTTGGAATTTAGAGACCTATTATCTTATTGTATTGAATTATTTTCTGCTCTAGCCTTCATTCATTTTATAGGATGCAGGATGTTGTGGATAATTTCAGTCTTCTATTTGTACTTGGGAGGTACTCACTTTTGTCAATGTGAGCATCAATATTTATTCAACACAAAAAGCAAGTTCAATAATATGCAGTGTGAGACACAATATAAATCTTGATGTTATTCATAACATGAATGCAGTGTGTGCTGAATATGTCCACAATAAATATTTGAAAATCTCTCTTTGTGATCCATCTAATATTTTGCGAGGAGCACAATGAAGCCACAATTCTTAGGCACAGTCTTCTAGGCTTGATCTGCTTTGGTGCTGGACAGCCTGAAGTAGCATTACTGGTAGGTCCCCAGCAGTTCGGATTCTCTGTGTAATACCAGCACACTCTGTGATATCTGAACAGGAAGCAACTGGTTAATTAGAAAACTCAGGCTGATAGAAAATTACCTGAAAACATTGTCAGATCCAAAAGGACGAGGACTGAAACATGCTGCCTGTGCAGTTGAAAATCATGTTAAGTGAGTAACACGAAATAGGTAAAATCAGTCGGGCTGTTAAATTTCTTTTTATCTCTCCTTTCTATGATATTTCAGTGTGAGAAGCTATTTCAGTTTGAAATTACTTTCAACATTAAATATTATCTTTATTATTTTGAGATTATTGTTAGCCAAATTAGAATCCTTTCCAAGCTGTGCCCTTGGCAGGTGGTAGCCCTGTGATTGGAGCCTGGGGGAATCATCTCATACAGACCCTATATCTGGATTGCTTCCTTGCAATCTGCCACACGGAAAGCGGGGCATCCCTGCTGGGACACACACTGGGGGCCATTCCTCTTTGTAGTCGTGGCCCGTTCTGCATCAGTCTTGGAGTTTCTCAAAGGAAATGTCATGAGGGCATGCTGACCCTGCAGCCGATGGAGCATGCTCCTCAATACAGATTCTGACAGGCTCAAGGTACTTCACATGAGGGTCACCAGGAATCCTGGCACCTTAAAACAAGGTGCCCTCAAGACTGCACTCCTTGTGGCACCAACTAGGGTACTGTCATGATCCATTGGGTGCTCAAAGGGCCAAGCAATATTTCTGGTTGGGGAATGTGGCCTTAAAGTGCCCTCAGGGTGAATCAACAGGACAGTGTACATGCAACTACTGGCACCTGGCATATAAGCATACTCCTGAGGACACTGTTATCTATATTTATGCTTACTTAATGCACTACTGCCATATTCATTAATAAACTAGTCAACATTATACTGCATTGGCATTTGCTGGCTCATCAGGTGATTGTTTTTAAAAATCGAAGCTATGATTTTATATGCTGGTATTTAATGTTACATTCTGTATCCCTGCTGCAAATTACCCTTGTGCCTTGGTCACTGTTTTACATCTGTTTATATGCCAGATATCCGTAGTCTCATGGTGAATAGAGGACAATTCACAAGCTATTTGGTAGCACCATAAATTTTGTCAGGAAGCTCTGAGGCAGTATTTTTAGTGTATTTGGCTGGAGTGGCTCTTGTTACTACAGTCTACAGGTTCCTCCTCTCCTGTTTTGCAAAGACAACATGGATTGAAAGTATGTTTTTAAATTAGGCCTCTGGGAAGGGAGGGGAAGGAAGGAAAGAAGAAAGGAAGGGATCTTAAAATCTACTTCTGACAGCCCATAGTTCAATAATCACATTCCTACTTCTATTAGCCTAGACAATGCTAATAGAACTGGAAATTGTATTAGACATATCTGTATATTTCTATCACTTTCTGTCTATTTTTATTTTATAACCTTGTTATACCGCTTATTGAGATTATGATTGTGATGTTCTTTCTTTATTACATGGTCGTCTAACCTTTGAAGTTTACAGAGCTTTCACAGATTAAACAATAAATTTTACTATAACAATCTTATTTAATTCCCCTATAAAAATGATGCTTCCTGAAGCTTATTCGCTGATGTGTGCTATAAATGGCATCCATAAATTTTAGAATTTAGTCCCATGTGGTCCATGCAAACAATAATGAAAGACTATGCAGTAAGAAGGGGTAATAAGAAAGGATTCACTGTGTCAATAGTAACTCAGAGTCAAACTCTGCTCCACAAATAAAATGTATCATTCAAATATGCCTTGAATCACATCATTTCCAAAATTACATTTACAGTATGATCAATGGCTAAATTATTTCTTTTGCTGTTACTTAAGGACTAGAAGGTGCTGGCAGAACACATACACTGAGGGAAGGGTAATGAGGAATAAAACCTCTGTCACTGCACATATGAGTTATGGACCTGTGTGTGAAACAGTAAACAATTATTTATTCTTTTCACCCAGCAAGTAGGTAGAGGTAGTCATGTCTTCCTCAGCTGACAGTGAATACTGTCCTGCCATAGGGATATATAATTAATTGACAACATAGCCTAGCACAGAGCAAGGAAGAGAAAAAGGAGAACAATTTTCTAGAACTACCTTTCTGAACTGCCAGCTCTCATCAGAATTTTTTGATTACTGAGCCTAAATAGAAGGCTAGTGTTGAGCTACATTTTCTTATAGTTTATTGCTTGCCTCTGGCTACCAGGTGCGTGCTTCTAATAAGAATAATAACAAATCACAATTTCTGATTGACACTAATGATGCGATTGTTAACACTAGCAGTGTGGCTATATATATGTAGGAGGCCCACTTCACTTTATGTTTAGCCCTGGTTTGTTTCTGCCCAAACTGAGTGATAGCCTCCCCTTATCAGCTGCCTTCTGCGATATTTTTTTTCTTCCTTTTTTTCTTTTTGAGGTCTGTTGTTCAGTGCTATACTGAAGTGTTTTACAGCTTGTTTACATAATCAGCATCTAGAATATCCATGTCTTAAAAAGATATCTGGAAAGAGAAATATGCAAGGTATAAAAATAAAAAAGGGAAGAAAAGCAACTTTGTTGATGATTTTTCGAACCCTTGGCTTCCTTCTTCAGTTATCTCAGGTTTGTTACATGTATAGTTGACAGGTATATATTTTTATAAAATAGTAAATAGTATTTTCAAGTTTATCAATAACCTCTGGATTTAAAAGACTGAAGGGAAGGAATAAGCTTCCACAAGAAAAAAAATCTTCTTCGTCAGATTCTTTCACCAGTTATGTTGGCTGTTTTGCATTGTAAAACATAGATTATTCACCATAAGATACACTGAAGAAATATGGGATTCAGAGATGCCAGCACCAGAAGAATTGGTCTTTTCAAAGATAATTATATCTCTTCATTTTTGGTGCAATGTCGTGTCTTACAAAACCATGGTGGGAGTGAGAATCCAGGTAAGAGTTTGAAAAAAAAAAAAAAAAGTGAGCTCGAAGATTTAGAAAGTTAAATCAACTAAAATTAGATACAGATTAGGTTTGCAATAATTTCATATGTAATTTATGCTCACTGCTCAAAAGTTGTAGCAGTGAATGCTGCAAAGATAGATGAACTGACAGCTGGATATGAAAAATCAGAAAATTAGTTTAAATTTCAGAATTTATGTGACTTAATCATGACAAGCATAGCACAGGAATGCATTACTTATTTAGTTCATTCAGTCTAGTTTTCATTATGAAAAATAAAAATATCAGTAGACATTGGAAATCTCAATGCAGAATATGAGGGCATCAAGTTGTCATTTGATGATGCAGTAGAAGAGCACTAAGAATACACATATTCTGCTTGGTGGAGTAGGGGTCTAATTCTGAAAATTGTGTAGCTGGTTTAACAGGTTTATGAAGTTGTGCTATTAGATTGACAAAATCACTTTTAATATCATCATTTCAGACTAGGCCATACTTCAAGATACAAAGTATGAATTTTCTTCAAGTATGAAGTGAAACAGATCATATGAAGAACTACCTTAAGCTTAGACCTTTATCAAAAAAGGTGATATGAACTCCTACTAAAGTCTGATATTTTTCAGTTAAAACTCACATTATTGTTCTAGTAAAATTATTCTGCTTTATTCCAGCTGGAATAAGAGGCCATTGTATTATCTGCTTCATGGTATGATGGATTTCAAGATAAGCTCTTCTTTTAAAAACAGAAGGCCGCATAATTTCTTATGTCTTAAATATCATCCAATGCCAATCATTACTATTCATAAAATTTCTTTACATTCAAAGAAACTTTAGCAAACTGGTAACTATTGTAGATGAATTGCAACAAGATGACTTGATTTTTTTTTCAGTTTTTATTATCACGTTAAGTTGTGATTCAGTGAGGTTTTTGTTACATACTTGTCAATTAACAGAATTTAATTTGTCAACCATTGAATGTGCAGAGTGAGCTATGAGTGTTCTTTATATACTATTTTTGTTCACTCAAGGAATCCCACAATGGACTCCATAGAGACCTTTTTGTGCTTTATATGCTTTTTTTAGCATAATAGATACATTGTGTTTTCCATAGTTTTCAGAGTAGAGAGTATTACCAACATTTCTCTTAGTCATTGTGCATCTGATTTTGTTTCCTATTCTCTCTGGTTCTGTTCTTCACCAATTTAATCTCTTAACCTTTTCTTTGCTGATTTTGTGTCAATACTCACAGTAATTTTCTTTCATTTTTCTCTGATGCTTTTCTCTGGTTTCTTCTGTTTTGCTATTTGGCATAAAAATGTTAGATTCTCCACTGTTAGATCCTTCCATTTTAATATCTGTTCATGGACCTTCTTGTTCATATCTAGAAGCAATATACTCTGTAATAAGAATCTAAATATTCTAAAATTTAGTTGTTGTTTTTTTAAAGGATATAGTATGTTCTTTTTCTAGTCTTAGGGCTCTGAGCACCACTTTCAGTTGCACAGTCTGTGTAGAAACTGTTTGGTACAATCTCATCTATTGATCTTTCTCAGTGCCCTCCACTCCGAATTCTTAAACATCTTTAATAGTACAGCGACCTTCACACCCAGGTCCCATTTATGGGGTGCATGCATACCCACACCCATGTATGAAGGTGCATGCTCCTGTCTTCGGCTTCATAATATATTTGGCTCTGGAAATCAAATCAAAGATTGTTTGATAAAGGTGTACCTTAGCTCATGGAGCTCTAGTTTTGTCCTCCAGAATATTGTTTTCTGCAACAGAAACAAAATTGCTAGGGTCAGGTATTGCGCAATATGCTATCATCTGTAGAATGCTACTTACTACATTTTTATTACTTCACTAAAGCGCTGTTCTTATCTATTTAACAGATTTTTTTTTTCTGGTAATTCTAAATGGATTCATAAAACACTCCTTTGCTAGGCTAGGAACTCCAAAAAAGCAAAACTCTGTCTTTAGCTGTAGCCAGCACGTCATCCCATGTCCCTTTCCTATTACATTTTCCAGGTATGTAATACCTCACCATAGACACAGAAGATAACCTTCAAGAGACCTGATATTTCTAAATTTGTACTGATTACTGTGTAGTAGTGTGTTGGACATAAATTGCAACAGAATACTCTTTTCTCAGTGTGCCATTTCCAATTTGAAGATAAGTCTGAGGCATCAGAAGTTATATTCATGAATATTTAGATATATATACCTTGAAACATAGATACCTCTTTTCATTTTTAGAGGACACTACATAGGGAATAGGAAAGAATGTCAGGAATAAAATTATAATATACTTTTAGACACTTTGAAAACAGAAGAAGCTCGTCTTTTTTGGGTAAAGTCTGGATAAACATGTTATCATTTGTGTGCTATCCAGACATAATGAGGTACTGTGTATAAGCCAGAAATGAACTTTTGGAGATATTGCATAAGAAGTTAAAGCATTGTGGGAATAGTGTGAACATCACAGATGAGGAAAGAAGCTCTAAATATGATGTTTTGTCAGGCTAAATTTGATTTTGACTACGAACAATCCTCATAACACTGACAATCTAAAGCAAAAATAAATGCAGAATAGAAAAGAGAATTATTTTTACAGGATGCAAACAAACATATTATTTATTTTAAAAAACATTGAGTAAGCAGGAATGTTTTTGGACAAACCAATAAGCAAGCCGCTTCCTCCTAGGTGAATATTATATGTATTTTATTTATATAATATATATTTATGTGCACATGCACATATAAATATCTATACATCCTGAAGCAGTAAATGAGGTTTGTTTGTTCTTGGAGCGCATACTTGGATATACTGCCATCAGTTAAAGATTTTTACACCCTGTTTTGGTTGACAAAATGGGCACTCAAATGGCAATAACTCTGGGTGCAACTTTTCAATGAGTCTACAGGTTTGCTACTTACCCAATGTCACTTTTGCATATCTAATTAAATATTCAAATAATTTCCACTTCTTTGTTGACCTGTTTAAATGCTTTATAAAAAGTCAGCTGTTCTGTGTTTGTCTCACTTTCCTTTTTAGTTTCTCTGTCTCAATTTGGTCCTTATAGGATTTCTAAAATATGTTGTTTTCACAGAAATTCACGGATAAAATAACTCTCACAACTCTCTCTCTCTCTCTCAAAAAAAAAAAAAAAGAAGCTATCATTAGTATGAAAGTAAATCCCAAAAGAAAACTGTGCTGGTTAAATATCTTCTGGTAAATTATGTTAAAGAGGTGAAACAATTAGCAGGAAAAATGTGGGCACTAAAATCTTTTAACTCATTCAGGTAGAACTTATGTTGCAATAATTCAGCCCATATCATCCAATAATGTCCATTTTCAAACCACATTTGAAGTACACAATTTGATTATTTTTCTTCTTTTAAACCTTCAACTGAGCTGCAGAATGATATATTGCTGTTAATAGAAATTTAATAATATTCCAGACAGATCGAAGTACTGTGATGGCCATTAAAAGAACAACATTTACACTAAGATGATATGTCTTGGAAGCTAGGATATGTTGGGTAAACATTGGTTCTGCTGGGTAATTAATCAACCGTACTTTTCAGTAGTATCAAACAATGTGAAAATATGGATCCTTCATGATTAAAATTTTAAAAAAAGAAGTACCTTCACTGGAGTACTTTCAATGGCCCAATGAGACTGATATCAGGCTTTAACTGCTGAACAGACTTTAAAATTGAACACACAGTTTACAGAAGATCTTATTTACTTTCTGTCATCTGTCAGATCACATTTTCACTGATCTTAAATCTGCTGTTTTAAAGCACTATAAATCTTTACAAGACATGATAATTTGACAAGTCACTTGGCTACAAAAGAAAAAGAAATGGCTTCCATTAAAACAGTCACTTCAACATGTGAAAAGAAGCAGTAAGGCAGATTGAGGGCTGTGGGGAAAACAACAACAAAAAGAAATGCAAACAATGCCTGTTGGTGGGATTCCTCTTCCTAAAATTTAGCCACGAGAAAGTTTGACTGCTAACCTGGACAACTTCCATAGTTATTGGAAAAAGACAGTAAATAACTCTTTTCAACCAGCTCAGAAACTAGCTGAGAAATGTCTAGTCAGACTTAATAAAATATAACTTGAAAGTTAGAGTCAAGCTTTCTATAAGATACTTCCTCTAATAGGAAAAAAAATCCCCACCCCCCAAACAAAACAAATAAAAAAAATCCAAGAAAGGTCTATTAATGTTCTTCAGTGTTCTTATTCTAAAATTTCCACTGCTGGAAAGGAAGTAATAAGGGTGTCGTTGGAGAATTTGCTAAATAAAATAAAACTGATGCTGACGTCTGTTTATCAGATTGTAATGGGCTGAAATGACCTCCAAAGGTAAATACTGCTTTCTCTAGCCAGTGGATCTTGCAAGCTCCTGTCTGTAGCGACTCAGGAATGTGGCATAAATCTGTGATTTAGTCTTGACTGAGATTATAAATTACATCCATGTTTTAAGATGCCCTTTTCATTGAGAAAAGGAAGTACATATGCACAGTGATCCAGTTCCTTCTTGTTATTATTTTTTAATAAGCCAAGGTGAACTCTAGAAGATTTTCCCTAGCTCCGATCATTCCTGTCCCCTGCTTTGCATGCTCTGCATAATTCTGAGTTTTTCTGCAGTTTAGAAATATCAACATGTGAAAAGGCTTGCGAGGCAGCACAGAGCAAATAAATAGGAAATAAAAATAGGTGAATTTATTTGGAAGAAGTCTAATTCAAATTTTTCAACAAAAGATTTTTAATGGGATTTGTAGAAACTGAAGAATTCAGCAAGCAAAACTGAACAAAATAAATATTGATGTTATTGATATAAATTATTGATGACAGCAAGAAATTCTTGTTGACCACAACAAATTTTCCTTTATGTCATGGGGATACTATGAGCTATATTTTGCAATCCAAATTATAATTTTTGCATGTTACCCTCTACTACTTGACTAATTGTGTAGGTGATGTTATTGGCTGCCAGCAGAAAAGCCTTTATTATCCATGAACCATGCAAGACAGAAAATGAGCAAAGACAAGACAGCAGTGGCTAGTAAAAATAGAGTAGGAAAGCAACAATTCCAGTTGTAACTAATAATCTTTCTAAAACTTCATTAGAGGGAGTGCCTGGTGCAAAGAACTCATAGCATAATACACAAAACTAGAAAAGGATAGGAGAAAAAAAAAACATAATGTGTCAAAATGTATGATGCATCAACAGAGAAGTTGAAAATAACATTGTAATCTTACTGTATTTCTCTGTCCACTTCCTTTTCTGGGGATCTGGAAGAGGAACTTACTCTTCTTCAGGGCTGTATCCTGGCAAGGTAGGAGATCTACTGAAAAACCCAATTTTGTCAGTTTTAAATCTAAGGCTGTATCATCTTTGATACCTTATAAGGTATTAATATAGATGGGCCAGTAACTGCTGTTATCTGTGGCAGTACACCCATGAAATAAGAGCATCTGTTAGTGTGATGGGATGTGTACATTTTATAATAAATCTCATAATATTTGTAGAAAAGGGAGGAAAAAAACAACAGAAAATCAATGGCCAAAATTTTTGTTCTTCAGCTTTGTTTAAATGACTAGAACCTCTATAGCACACTGCCAAATGTGAAAACTTCTGTTACCAGCTTTTATTAGTTTTAAACAGATTTTTACTGTCAAAAAACATATTTTCTACACAGAACTGCTTTACTTTATTTACTATTCAATGAATAGTGTGAAATTTTATTGGTAATGTTTCATTAAAGTCACCTAAATGAAGTAAAAGACTGAATCTTGCATTCATGAACATGATCATTCCTAGAGTTAATGACTATGAGCCATAAGTACTCATTAGTCCACCCTTTCCTATTACAGTGGTAGCAGATCCACATGAGGTAAGAGGCTAATCCACATGCGTGAGGTAAGAGGCTAATCTGAGACATCCCAACCATGAAACTGAAAACACGATTTATGCTTTTCCACATTGTGCACGACAAGCAGTAAATAGTCCTAATTAATTAACAGTCACCATCATCTATATTCACATACTATATTTACCTTCATGTATGGGGAGAGAGGGAGGGAGTTGCACCACAAAAGTGAAAACCATCCTCATGTAAACATACCATACATATTTTTTTCTAATTTGTAAGATATTTGACTCTCAGTAAAAGGGCACTCTTCAAATTGGTTCCTCAGCAAAGTGTTCACAAATCCAAAAAACAGTGGTTTAAATTCCTATCTTGAATTGCTGGTGCATTTTTTTATGTAGACAAATACAAGTGAAAATATTTTTAAAACAGCAAAAGATACAATTGCATTATGGGTAGTCATGGCTTTTAACTGACAGCTGCTCTGTTTAGGTTGCAAACTATACTACAGCAACAGCAACAACTTAACTGAATGGTATGTAATGAGCAGCCTTTTTGTTGGTATTTACCCAAGAAAACTACTATTCTGGACAAGCTCTAATTCACTAAAAGCTTTTCACCAAGTTTTCCATGGTCCTTTTAATGCTGGTGTCCTTTGGAATCTGCAAAATAAGAGATGTCTGAATAATCGAAATAAATTATTAATCAAAATATAGTAAAACCAGACAGGGATAGACTTTAAGACTAAGTTTAAGTCTATATCTAATGAATGTGTAGCCATAAGAACTATTCTAGCATATAGTATTTTTTCACAATATTGATAGTATATTACCACAATTCATTCTGGATTTTAAGACTACAAACTTCAAAAAGCTGGATTGCCTAAGGACTAAGAAAAAATCTCTTTGATTTGTAAATGAAAGTTCATGTATTGAAAAACCTCAACTGCATTTATCTAGGTAATTAAAGAGGGTATTCAGACTGGATATAACTCTGCTGATTTAGAGTTAATGATTCAGATTTGTGTTTCAAAGGACTTTAAATGCAAGTATCAGCTCCTTGATGGGATACTGCAACTGTTAACTTTTAACATGATGTCATTTACTCAGTAGCCCTATGCAAGTAGGTAATGATGGCAATTGGCCTAAGAAAATTAAAGGAACACAATAAAATAATATTTTAATTG
This sequence comes from Tinamus guttatus, assembly GCF_059628265.1. Classification (NCBI taxonomy): domain Eukaryota; kingdom Metazoa; phylum Chordata; class Aves; order Tinamiformes; family Tinamidae; genus Tinamus; species Tinamus guttatus. The sequence continues at coordinate 4,798,363 of NW_028289023.1, forward strand.
AATAAAATAAAGCAGAAAAAATCATCTGCAACATTTTGCTGGTGAAATGAGCTGCCTAATGATTATAGAACTGAAAGCAGCTCTCAGTATATTAATAAACTGCTTGCTTCATGTCTTCCTTTCTACTGCTTTCTGCAGGCATAATACTCTAATCATTAAGCTGCACTTATGCAGCAGTATAGCTTTGCATGACATTCTACTATGATGAAAATAAAAGGCATCTCACTACCTTCTCAAATAAACTTTATTATTATTATAGACTAGGAACTAAAACATCACTTAATCACTTTGCCTTTGTAGGTGGTTAGTACTGTGGATTTTTCTCTTCACTATGTGTTACTATAAAAATAAAAATTATTTAATGGTAATAATAATAAAGGAAATGCAGTTGATACTGCAAGATACTGCAAGATACTGCAGAAAAGTTGATACAAAAGATAATAAAAGCTGTATTATATCAATAAGTCACTTCTGAATAGCAATATTCTAATGCTAATATTATACATTCCATATCTTATTTGTTATTAGGTACTTTTATTGCATTCTTTTGTGCATTAAAATTAGAGCTGCACATTTCAACAACTTTTTCTATGAAAGTTCATAATTCTTTTTTTTAAGTACACAGGACAAAAATATCACTTTTTGACTTTTACCTTCCATTCTTAAAGAAATGACATTTTGTGAGTTGGCACGAACATTTTAGGTCAGCACTGTTGAAAGCTCCCTCCTGGAAAAATGATGTTGAATGTTTTCTTTTTGCAGCATTTTCAAAAAGGCAAAGAAGGTTCTACTGAAATAAGAGGTAGCAACATCACATTTTCATTTCACCCTGTAGTTAAGTACCTGGGTCAGACATTAGGATAGTCTGAACCCATTAGGAAGGAAAACTACAACTGGTTTTGATTTCTGCAAAGGGGAGGGGACATATCAAAGAATAATTTATTTTTTAATCTTCAGAATAGAAATCAGGAAAAGGAATGCTTCTGCCACAAAAAAAAAATGAACAACGACAAAAAAAAAAAAAGAACCACAAGATGAGTATAGCAAACTTATTACAGCAACATAGCAACCTAACAGTAGGAATAATGAGCAAAAAAAAAAAAAAAAAGAAAAAGAAAAAGATTCCTCCAAGGACTGAATTAGAGCCAAAGCAAGATCATTGCATTTTCAGTCGCAGTTATTTGCACTCATTATTTACATTAGTTTTCAGGAGTTCTCCAAAAGCATGTACATGAAGCTCCAGGCTTCAGATAAAACAATGACAATCCATATATACAATAAAGAAATAGGTGGGAATATCCACACTTTTGTGAGGACTGTTATTTTTAGAACTTTGCTAATCCCTGATATCATTCTGATTTGAGCATCCAGTCAGGCTGACTAAAAGGCTTGAGTCAGAGGAAGCACATCGGGAAGAGCAGAAATGTTCTGGTTCCTCCAGATCTTCCTTCAATATCTCCCTTTTGGCCGTGGCTAGGATCTCAGTATGACTCGCCTCTTTTTGATTATATTTATTGAATTCTTCATAGCTTAGGAAACACCAGAAGGGAGGTATGCTGCTTTTTCTACATCAGTGAGAAGAAGAAAAGATGGGTTTAATTCTCATACAAGGCCTCCAGGGGATCATGCTCTTTTACAGATTTAAAGTTAATTTGTAGAGAAAAAAAAAAAAAAAACAAAAGGAAAAAAAAAAGCCTATGCAATTTTTAGAACAAAAATCATATGATTGTAACTACAGAAAGTCCAGAGGGGAAGGAGGTGTTTAGTTCTCAAAGGATCAAGACCTATTAATTCATTAGTGGCCAGTTATCTAAGTAGCATAGATACAAGGCTACACTAATAAAGCTCTGTTTCTAGTTCAGTACTAGAAAGAGAAGAACTTTGGAGAAAATAATAGAGGTTACTGTGTCAACAATACATCATTCCATTAAAAAAGAGGTATGTCAGCTATGAGATTGTCTATTCTAAACCTCTTTTCACAAAGAGGATAGAAGGCCATAACTCAGTTTTACATATACTGGCCTGGTGTGCTTAGTGATTTCTGATAGCTCAATGTGCTTGGACTTCCTTTAAGTTCAATACACAACTTCAGGTTTCTGGGCTTACAATGCTCAGTGATTTTGCTTTTGTATTGATTTTCCCTTCCAGGTTGGTAGTATTTATTACCACAGCCTTCCTTGTACTTCAGCAACATATGTGTGTGATTCATCTTACCTATCTTTAAATATCTAACATTTATAACATGTTTCTGCTATTTGTTCAGTGTTTTATAATGAAAAGGAGAAAATGGACAAGACCATTTATCCAAACTATATTATAAACTCATTTTAAAATTAACTGAATATCAAGTCTTGGATATCTGCTCAAAATTAGGCATTTAATTAATAAATTATGCCAGTTTTTCTTAGTGTTTACCTTTTAGTTTTTAGTGTTCGCTCTCATTAAGCATCACAAAGTAGTCTTTTAGGAAAATTAGCAGTGTTAGTAACTTTATGAAGGCAAATGATATGCTAAAAACCTTTGTAAACAAATGTAAAGTGTTTCTCAAGAGGATGACATCATTTTGAACCTTCTAATTTCTTTATGGTCATGATTTATGTATGGATTAGTAATATGAAGAAAGAGTTAAAGGTGTGATATCATGTCAAGGACTTATATCTATAGGATGATATTTTAGACATTACATGCTAACTTTCAACATCCATTAAAACAAGTTTAGTCCTGTAAGGTTTATACCAGTTTACACCAGTAAAGTTCCATCTTCCAATTACCTGACTTTTGTTGCTTTAAATCTTTCAAAGTATTTTAACAGGCTATTTTCATATTTCATGGCAATATTTCATTCTTCTAAGGACTATTTTCTTGTTTATCCCTCAGTATCATATGTGCTTCTGATATATCAGTGTATAAGGTTGTTTGCAAAGCTATGCAGGGAAATGATATTTTTTTCCTTCTATTGTTAGCATCTATGTTTTTTTCATAAATCTACCCTAAGTAAAATACACAGTATTTTTTATGAAAAGCAGTGGTATCCTTTACCACATATACAAAGAAATCCATGCTAACTATGGAATATATATTCTAGATGTAAGAATAACTGAAGTGTGCTGGAACTACTGTTAACAATAAAAAGCAAATGATATTTGAAGTTTATAAAAGGTAAGATCTCTTAAGAGGATTAATTTTCTCTTTTAACTGTAACGATTTATTGCTGCATCCTTAAGAATAACTCACATGAATTTTAGCAGAATTTCAAGGAAATCTGTATTACTTTAAAAGGAGCAACCTAAGACCCACTGTCTGATCTTAGTAGTTCAAACCGAAGGGTGACTGTTTCAGAGCACACCAGACATGCTAACTAGTTTAAAAACACACTGCTTCAGATATGAGACCACAGATATGAGACCAAACAATCAGTTTATAACTGTAGAGACATCTTTACTTTTTATTGTCTTTAATTTCTGTTAAGGTGGCAATGCAAAGAAATATTTAACTCATGGCTGGGCATTTTTTGTTTTCTTAGATATGCCTTGAAAACTCACCGGCCGTTCCTTTTCAGAGGTAACATAATGGCACCAGTTGATAATTTCATATCACTTGCATCTAAAGCATTTGCAAAGAATTACTAGTTTTGTGGCATTAAATATCATTGTAAGTTTAGGAAGTATTTTCATTGTGTTACTTAAAGCATCTACCATGTGAACTTCAACTTAGGTAAGTAAAGTCCTCCAGAAATTACTCAGAGCTGTTCATTTAGAAGGCTCTCCTCCTCTTTTCATAGAGTGCTGGTCTCTTAAGTGACACTCTGGAGCCCTAGTAATTGACTGTGTCAAGTGATGCCAGGTGCTGTGCAAACACAGAACAAAGAGACTGTCCTTTGTCCTTCCACCTCAGACAAAAAAATCTTCAAAAAGAGGGGCTAAGGGCTTGGTAGGCCTACCTAGACTTTAAAGTAAAATTTAGGATTTTTTATGGGGATTAACAGTTGAATGTTTAATGAGCTACACTGTATAATTGAAAGTTTTTAGGCTAAAAAGAGTGTTCAAAAGAACAATTTAACATGGTGATAGGTAAGAAGCTGCAGAAGCAATAATTTGTTTTCTTTTGACAGGAGGACTATGCACAAATGAGACGAGAGTTGGATCTTATCTTCCTGTAGATTGCGTAATGAAATCAGATACCATTGCTTGCCTACCTGTGTCAGTGCTCTTTTATACTAGTGTTTATTGACTAACACGTAGGCTTTGCCATGAAGCAGCATTCTGCTGGCACTTGGTTTCATGTTTGAACAGTGTTTTTCAGCGACTGGTAGAACTTCTTGGCTTCTACAGAGTTTAGCAGCTAAGGCCTATGTGAACACTATCCCTAGCAAGCTGACATGTGCTGAGCGTGTCAGCGAGCATGGAGAACGGGCTACTCTGCACAGGAAGGGAGCTAAGTAGAGACAACTGATGGAGACAAGAAGTCACAGCACCAACCAGAGACTCCCTCGGCACCCATATCAGAAGAGCGGGAAAGGTTTGGTGACCGTAATCAGAGTCCCTCACGTAGGAATCTGAAATTAGTTTCTCACCATTAGTCAGGGAATGTAGAGGGCAAGTTGTGACAAGGGAAAGGTAATGCTTTTTTAATACCAATTCTTATAGCTGGAGAAGAATTCGTTGGACACACAAGTCCTTCTTAAAGGCTGAAATGGAATTTTTTATGACAACCATTCATTGTGCTATCCAGTCCTATAAATATGCAGACCAGAACAAAAATATCATTAGTCAAATCCAAGGCACAAATGGTACTTGAATGTCCCAGCAGAAACTTGTGGTCCACGTGCTGTCTTATAATTCCCTTAAACAGATTGAAAAACTTCAATAAATCACACCTAGACTAGACTCTGATAATGTGACAATCAAAAACCCCTATCAGTTAAGGAAGTGAAGATTGCTGTCACCTGATAAATAAATGTGTTACTTCCAATTCTATTGCAGTAGCAGTGAAAGTGTGTCACTTCAGTTTAGCACTGATTCACTGCATGTCTAAGAGGAACCCTGGCAGATTGCTTTAATTAACAGATGTACAAGGACTGCTGATGTTTTCAAAGTGAATTTTCCTTGCCTCATGCTGCATGCTATCATATTGTCATTCTCAGGTGACAGAATGACAGAATATCAGAAGGAAAATTCTAGAAGCTTTTCATTCTAAGCAGCCTGTCTAAATATCTATGTTAACAATACGTCGTTTTTCACAATTGCTTTTTATTCTGTATACTCTTGAGAAACAAAAGGCAGTAACTTCCTGTCAAAAAATAGTAAACTGTTGGATGTATTTTCATGTAAGATGTAGATAGTGTCTATGATGTTCTTTTGACTAAACCATAATATATCTAGTGTAGGTGTCTACCTTACACTCAAATTATTGTTGCCTGTTGTTGCCTAGTCTAATACTCTTGCAAATGTAACTGAGTTCCTTAAATATAAGTGGATGTATCAATAGATGCCTTTCAAGCTTTCATAAGGAAATTCAGCTCATATACATTTAAGTGCTTAAATTAGGCAATTAGAATATCTTACTTTAGTATTTCAAATGCTTTTAAATATATTTTAATATCTTGGTATTAGCATTATATAGTAGAGTACAGTCCCTTTTGTGGCTTTGGTCTTTATCCTTAAATTTAAGAGGATGAGTTTAGAGTTTAGGTTCTGTTAATTCTGTTCAGAGGTTTAAATTAACAGATCCTTGTACTATATATGTGTGTGCCTGTATGCGAGAGAGAAAAATAAAGGGAAAATGAGTTCTCTTTCATCACTTCACAGGATGAGCTAGTAATATCTGCATTACGCCATCTGTATTGGTGAAATCATTGTCATTCAGAGGAAAGCTCTGAAAGAGAGAGAATTGCAAGCTTGTGTTGCATGCTGTACGCTCATCATGGAGGATGTCCAAATGTGGCATCAGACATGCACCAGTGTGGTGCTGCTCACGCAGAGCGATCCCACAGATCAAATGGCATGTACGAGAGATATGTATTGGAACAGATCCAGTGGGACGTTAAGTTGTATTTTTAAAAATTCATATTTTGTTATAGCAGTATCTTAAACTACTATCTTACTGCTGGTAGGAGAGTTACTTGTGCCTGATTGCAGGGACAATATGCTGAGTAACTGATGAACAAGAGGAAAACTTAATCCACTCACAGTCACACTCATTTTAGTATTGCTCACTAAGCACTGCCCTTAAGGTAGGTGTTCTTTTGAGAGATGATAGGTGTATTTGTAGACATATTCAATCAACAACAGCTTCATATCTTAATATTTTTCTGTGGTGTTGACAAAAAGTCACACTTAAAAATAATTTGATATTGGTAAGTTCTGAGTATAGAAAACAAATGTTCTGTTTTGGAGAACAGATGAGAATACTCACAAAATGCTTATAGTATCCCATGGGCTTTGAGTCATTCCAGTTACTTCAGACAAGAAAGAAGACTTCGAACTTAAAGGTAGCTCTTGGCAATTTTCCTGAACTCCATTATCACTTTTGTAAAAAAGATATCTCCAGCAACAAAATATGTATAGAAATATTTCTGAGAGGGAACATAGAACTTAATGTCACACCAATAAAAACAGACAGAGGAAGACAATATTAAAAAAAAAAAGAAAAAGGGAAAAGTACTTCTAGTAATTTAAAAGCAGTCTCAGCTAAGCTTTTAGTACATGGACCGGTTGGTTATCCTTTAACTTAGTACTGAAATATATTGAGTTGTAATAGTTAATAGCAATCTAATGTGGCTAGGCCTCCCCTCTAACTAATGAAATAATTTTCAAAACTAGAATTTAAAAACAAAAAATCAAGGAAGATTTGTGGGAGCTGCAGAAATTTTGATAAAAACTGAGCTTAATATTATATACACTAACTAAGAAACTAAGTAATTATTGATAAAGGTAGACTCTCATGCTTCAGAAGCATTTATAGAAGGAAAGTAAAATGGAACTGAATATCATTTACATGGTCAATCCATAAATGATGAATTATAAATGAGAAAATAACGCTATATTAAATTGAGGGATTAACTGAATGTTCCAGGTATCCAATATTTAGTTTTTGTGAAGGTAGCCTGACTTACTTAAGTGATTTTTGTTTTACATTCATGATGTCAATGCTAATTCATTTAAAGATATTCTGAATGAAAGAGGGTCTCCCAGAAGTATTTTAAAAAGGCAGAAAAAAATATAATTCTTTCTACCTTGAATATCTTCACAGGTGACCACCAAGGAATACTCAGCATGAAATTAACTTGTTTTTCTATATTTTTATCTTTCCTGTTCATATCATTTTTATATTTTCAAGTGATGGCACTCAAGTTAGAATATACGTAATATTTATATGTTTGGAGTCATGCAATAAGACAGATATTGGGTAAACTGACATAGAGCATTAAAAAATAGGAAGGAAGGAAGAAGTTTGGGTACCTGATTTTTTTGTCAATGAATAAAATTTTAACTGAGAGGTTTTGTAGGTTCTTTTAAGAAAGAATTCCACAAAGAATCTGATTAAGAAAGAAATAGGAAGGAAAAAGACAAAAATTGGAAGTTGGAGGAAAGGGAGTAAAAGAATGAGAGAGATTGGTTAAACGTGAAGATGTAATGTGGATAACATTCTTCTCAGCTTAGGAACCTAGCTGCTATATGATTTGCCTCCAGACTGCTAATATCCAAGAGTCAGCAGCGTATTTGGATTCCTGATTTGTCATCAGCATCACATGCAGTTAAAATATTCCTTGAGCTATTTCTTGGCCTCATTCATTTGAAAAAGTGAAAATGTTAACCAGGAAAAAAAAAAAAAAAAAGCTTTATTCTACAATACAAGGTAAATTTTCCATCTAATTGTTACTCAAAATACATTTGGCTCCTATGTTTATGAATAACTGGACAATTGATCCTCTTATCTTGCACTTGATCACTCAGCTCGACTCCTTCATTAAATCCAGTCAGAGACAACACAAAAATGTCCCACAGAGTAAAACAGATCAATGACTTAAGCCCCCATACTGGCAGAGACCTGACCCCAAACGCTTTCATTTGGTATCACGCTGGCATCTTTATGATTATTCCTTTCCTTTTGTTTTTTCTTCAGTTAATTACTGGCTTGGTTCTGCATTATTTATTCCTCTAGATTATGTGAGCATGTGAAATGGGGCATGTCCCATTGTTCTAGTAATGAAAAAGTATGTTTACTCAGAAAGCACTTTCTAATTATACAGAGAGACGTGTCAAAACTCTATATTCTTGTTAGCAAAAGAGACAAAGTTCCTTGGTATTATTTTAGTAATGTTATGTCTGTCTCTTATCTCATATGTAACAGATTTAGATTCATATGATTTGCTTTACTGGTTTAAATCATGATTTATTTTGAGTATCATCCCTTTAGCTTTATTCTACTCAATTTTACATAGATTATATCATGCTCTAACTTAAATAACTCTCTACTTTCCTTGTTTCCATAGCAAGTTCGAACCTTCCAGCTTTAATTTAAAGTTTAGTACAACTGCATTCCTACATACAGTTGGGATCTTGTTTCTTATTTTCCCATTCACTTTTGATCATTCCCGAACCACTGCTTTGGGAGATTTTTCTATAAGGCTTTCTCTTTGTTTTGTGCTCAAAAAACATTAGTTGAACAAAATGACTTTGGCATAGTAGTCCTGAGCCTTGAGGGCTCATAGTGGAATCCATGGCCCTGGGTAAGTGGGTAGAGCAGCAAGTATCTAAGATGGATTCCACACCCATCAATGTGTAGTCTACATGAAATTCTGAAATTTAAGACAAAACATAGTTTTGCAGCTTTAGTGTAACGTACCTATATCTGAGTCCTTCGTACAATTAAGGATTTATACTTTTTCTTTCAAGACTGGCTCAGATTCCATCTGAAGGAGGAAAAAGAGGGAAAGAACATTTTTCTTGATACTTCTGAATAGTAAGCAACTTATAATCAACATGAGATCCAGTTACCTGATAACATTCACATAAAGTTGATTTGAAGGACCCGTCAACAACATGGTTTAATATGTTTCTGAAGATTCTCTCTGAAATCCTTGGATAATATCAATTTCCTCTCTGCAGAGAACATTGTAGAAGGGCATGGGGAATATTTCAGTCTATCTTCCCTCATCAGTGTAATTACGTAGTGAAGTACAGGAGTTATAGAATAGTTTTCAGCTATTTTAGGCATACTAGGAAGCAAGTCATATATCTAACCTGTAATTGAAGGCATGCAAGAGTTGCCTGTGCATTCTGTGATACAAACCAGTAAACTTTGAGGTTGCATAATGTAGTTTTGCTCATTACTACTTCTAATATGTTCAATTAACAAAACTATTATGTTAGTGTACAATAAATGAACATCCTAAAATGATAATGGGTGGATAAAGTAAATACATCTGAAACAAAGCTCTCTCCAAAGTTATGGTTGAACACATTCTGCAGGTATCTCAAAGGTATATGAGCAACTTGTATCCTATTGTTGAAATCTGCAACTGCCTGTCATAGCTTATATATCTCTTACGCATCCTTAGTTATCCAGACAAAAAATAATAATAAAAAAAGTCAACCTTATTTTATTCATTTGCCTGCCGTTGACAGAGATGATCTTAGAAAGTTTTTTAGTGTCAGTGAGCAACTGAGAATGGGTGCACACAATTCATTTTGCTTTTGCAACGTCATAGTGATACACGTAGGACAGTTCCAAAAGCATTTGAAACAAATGGGAATAATCATAGTAGCAGGTAATATCATTAGTAAAGGAATGTAAGTATAAAAACCAGAAATTCCAGAATTTACATTCCAGGCATATTATTGATTCTTTAAAAATAGTCAGTGTTCTCTTGTAAAACCAATCCTGTGTTGACATCTCCCATTGTCTCTCCTTTACTGTCACCCTTGTAACTAAGTACCCTGAAGAAAGACAATAGGTATTTTCACTGGAAAATATAAACCATTCTCTGAAAATATGAAAACAACTCTTCCATCTCGTAAAAATGCTTTATTTACTTGTGTGGAAAGAACCCTCCTATATTTTATTCATTAATAGTTTTAAATTACATGAATATATCCAATTATGAACAGCAATAGACATAATGACATCCCTGGGCCTTTCCTGAATGTCTACTAAGTCATCCTCCATTGTCAATTAAACAGGAAAAAAAAAAAAAAAAAAACAATTAGAGGAAATGATCCATTATTCTATAAAGTTCACAGGGCAAAAATTTCAGCCCTTTCTCCAGACTTAAAGGAAACAAATAAAAGTCAATTGGACACAGGGGAGGAACTTCATTACATTTCCTAATAATGGAATATTTGAGAGCCCATTAAGAGCAATACACAAATACAGTCTCCTCTATCAAGAAGACCTCATTTTACAGAGAAGATGGAGGAAAGACAAAAAAAAACAAACTCTATGAAATATAAAGCTTCTGTAAGAACAGCATTTTCCTTATTATTGCTATTACTTCTTCTGTAAAGATGACATTTTCCTTATTATTATTAATATTGCTTTAGTGCCACATATTAATGAAGTTTCTTGCAAGACATTGTCAAACAATGCACCTTCACCATCTCTAAATACCTTTACAAGTCCATAATATGCAAAAAAAGTCTCTGATTCTGCAGGTAATTATGCCAGTATTTATTTTTGATTAAATGCAAAACTTTCTAGTTTCAAAATGTGGAGGCAGACTTTATTTCTGCTCCAAAATCCAGGCTGAGGTGTAAAGACTGCCCAAAGCAGGTGCAGGCAGAGGCGGGTATCACAGTACAGCCGCTTGCTCAGCTGCCACTAACTTTGTGGAACCTACATTTGGATTCCTTCTTGTCAATTTTAGAAGTGCTTTATTTTTACAACACTGAGCATCTTTGACTATCTCACATGTTAGATCTTCCGAGATTCAGGAATTATGGTTCTGTCTCGTGCCTTGCTCAAGAGAGATTATCAGGCAAGTCTTCTCTGTGAGAGAAAATTCAGTGCTAAGATTCCACTCTAGAATGGCCAAGATAAAAGACTAAGATAAAAGGATCTTTAAATGTCAGCTCTCCCACATGTTATCTGGTAACTGAGTGTTTAGAGAACTCATCCAGGATATGAGAGAGAGGTCTCAACATCTTCTGCTGACTGGGCTTCTAGTATGTGGCTTGTGAGCATGCATTCATTTAGGCACTATGAGCAGCAGACCACTAAATTGTTCTGGGAGATTATCTCATTCCCTCAAATTAAAGCTGTATTAGTTTTCCTTAAGCTTTGTTGGGCAGGAGCATGGTTCTCCGACCAATGTGTTGGGCACTCATTTGTAATGAGGTGTACCCGCTTTCCAGTCCATACTGATTGTTCGTATATTAAACTGCCTTTCCCTTTCACGCCCTCAATCATCCGTTCCTCTGTGTAACTCCCAGGCATTTGCGTTATGGTGTGTGTACCATATACACACTAAAAACAGCAGCAACTGCTTGTAAAACTGCTCATTGCTCAAATCTTGACATTGATTAGCTGTTTATAAAACTCACGGGTTTTGTTGCTGCCATAAGGAAAAAAAAATACTTTCACCAATTTTAGGTTCTTGTATACTTGCTTCAGGAAAGATAAATTATGTCCAACCTAATTTTTTTCTATTGTTTGGCCTTTTCTTATTCATTCTTAACACCAAGTGTCTGTGTTTCACATATTATTTTCAACCTAGCAGGGAAGTTTGAACAAACCACATTTAAATTAGCAGCGTCTAGTGTTTTCATATAATGAAAGAAAGCTTAATAACATTCCTTTGGGTAATTAATAAGGTCTTGAAACTATATTTGGTAACAGTCTATGGGGACAAATTACTATGCAGATTTATAGAACTTTGCTCACAGATAGAAATTCAAACATTCCTCCCAGGAGTCATAACTTATTTCATTCAAGACTGTAAAAAGGTGACAAAGTCAGGTCAAACTTGCTGCAGATTTGCTCAGAATCCTCAGGAGAAGCTAAAGACATTGTGGTATCTATGGCAACTAAAGGTACTAATATTATGTTTATTAATTATATGTAAGAACAGCAGAAATTGCAGGAAACAAAATGTTGATGATGAGTCAGGACCTCACACTGGGATCAAGAATCTATTACTTAAAATGAAAACTGTGAATTACCTTATTTCCTCCTAGTCAGTATGAAAGAATGGCAATAAAGCCAAAGCAGCTAATTGGGTTTTTGCTGTCCATAAATGTGATTTCATACGATAGCTGGAGAACTAGGTAGCCTCTTTTGCTCTGAGTATATGGATGCTGTGGATGCTCTCCTTCCATATTTTTTGAGATAAAACATTTTTTTCTTCTTAATAAACTCCCTTTTGGTAAGATTTCATCACAGTATTTAGGTATAGTGAGATGTGTAATTAAAAAGGCCATGAACACTCGTGTAAGTAAAAAGGCCATGAACACTCCTTACCTGGTACAGCAGACACAGCATCACAAGCACAAAATAAAACAAAGAAAAAAAGACCTCTTAAATTTCACTTTGGAGTGGATACTAAAGGAATACTAAAGGACCTTTGCTTCCAATTCCTGAGCTTGTAGGCCTATGCATGATCTAGCTTTTTGGCCTATCGAATTCTTACTAGTATACATCACATTTGCTATTTTCATTTTTATAAATCTGCATTTATAACAGAAAAAGTATCCAGCTTTTCTAGTAATGCGTGTGCTTTGTAGACATGATCTACTTACTGCATGCAAAATCATTATGTTCTCTTGTAGGCCTTTTCCCATTTATCCCCTTCCCCTTTTCTTTTTTTTTTATATTTTTTATTATTATTTTTTTTAATATTGGCTCTTAAATTCGAGAAGACAGACTTTCAGGAAATGCTAGCGTTGCAGCTATTATGAAAGAACAGCAGCATATTTTATATTGTCTGCTGCTATTTTCTTTTCTTGGAGATTGAAAGGAAGAAAATGTTTGGGAATTTTGAGACCTTAATGATAGATTTCAATACAACCAAACAGCACAACTGAAACTAAGTGTCAGCTGACACTTTAGGTAATAACTGCAGCAAATATACCCAAACTCCAGTGTGATTATGAGCTGAACAACCTGTCACTGCTCTAGCAATGGTTTCCCAAAGAAGAGATGAAATTCAGCAGTGTGATTCTAATAGGAGTTGCACTGAAATGATATTTTGTGCTGTTTTTCCCATGCGCTCCTGATATTGGAGTTCTCCCTGACAGTCCAAGCAGCAGGAGTTTATAGAGACTTGCAGAGCTGCATGTGGTGGCAGCTGATCCCCTTACATTCCCTGTTTCTGTGAGGCAAATGGAGGCAAATTTGGAGGCAAAAGCCTGCACCAGACTGCCTGCAGCCGACTGCCTGGTAGGGGAGTGACTGCAACTCATGTCTGCAGGTAGACACAAGCTCCTGCTGACCACAGCAGTCCCCTTCCCTGGGTTTTTGTTTTGATTTGGTGATCTTGAAGGTCTTTCCAACTGTACTGATTCTATGATTCTTCCAAATGAGGACACACCTCCTGCCAAGGTTAGCATCATCCCAAACCCAATGTACTATGTCCTGTCTGAGGGGATTTTTATCGTATCAGTGTGATGATCCAGAGCATAAGCACAAAGAGTTGAGATTCTTGCAAAAGCTCATGTAAAGCCACATCCTTGAGTAGATATATACTATATTCAATCTGTCTAAGGTAGTAAACGGATCAGACTGGAAGTATCTTTTTTTCTTGGTACATATTCAAATTTTGTAGTGTTTCTGTTGCTATCTGAACTGTCACACAACAAAAACTCATTGCATTTGCTACAGCTGTGTGGGCGTTAAGAGTTGAAGAAAAAACTCTGAAAAAAACTGTCATACTGTTTTTGCCAGTTTTTGGAGAAAAGCTAATAAAAACAACAGCTGGGGCTGGCATACAAAGACAATTTAAATTCCAGTATGGAATAACACTGGAAACAAAGGGGTTTTTTTCTTTTTTTTTCTTCTTTTTTTCTTCTTGCAAAGACAGATAGCAGCATGACTCTGATGATAGAGAAAATCTTCAACATTATAACATTTACAGTGTCAGCATCTGGTAGAAGATGGTTTTCCTTCTGGTTTGCAATACTCAGTGCCTTATAATAGTGTTGTAGTTGATGTGAATGATCTTCAGACAGGCTTTGATTGATCAAAACACATCTTATTCAACTTGGATTGATGATGTATTAGAAGTGCAGAGGAAAGGGAAGGTCGTGTTTCCTTGCTGGAAACTCATCTACACTTGGGTATCTGAAGAAGTGATATTTTTCACTTAAGGAATTTACCTGTGCAGGAATTCTATAGAAGTGAGATGAGGAAAAATTATTTATCATTGTACTCACCATGTAACTCTTCAGAGAACTGTTGATTGCTTGCCTCAGAAAAATGTGAGTTAGTTGGCACAGAACATCTTTAAAAAACTCTCACAGAAGAGCAGAGAATAAATAATAAGCGATAATATCATCTAACACAAACATCTTTAGATCTCAGAATGCTTTATGTTGCTATCCTGATGACACTGGGACACAGAGAGGTGAGGTAATTTACTCTGTATCACACAGTAAATCATTAGCAAAGCCAAGAATAGAAGCTGGGTATCTTGAGACTAAATCCACCGAGCTACTCACAGACCCGTTATCCCTTTCTATAGCTGGCAGCTGAGGAGTGTTGGACTGATAAGGCATTGGCAATCCCAAACTATAGTTAAGCAAAAAGAGCAGTTGTGCAGTTTTATAAAGTTTTGAGGGAAAGTGCCACAGCTGAACGTCAGGAGAGCATTCGCTAGGGGCTGTGGCTTCCTGGCCCTGCTCCATGTACAGGTGGGTGCCCCATCTCCTCCCGTGAAGGGAAGCCGTGTCAGCAGTCCCTTTGCCTTGCTGAAGATCCATAGCTAAGCTGCAAACCAGAGCACTGGAACAGGCTGCCCAGAGAGGTTGTGGAGTCTCCTGCTCTGGAGATCTTCAAAACCCGCTTGGACGCAGCCCTGTGCCACGTGCTCTAGGTGACCCTGCGTGTGCAGGGGGGTTGGACTAGATGACCTCTACAGGTCCCTTCCAACCTTCAGCATTCTATGATTCTATGATTCTATGAAAGGTGCTTAATGAATTCCTAGTTTTACAGCTAATCCTTCATCCTTTGTTTACTTTATTTTCAAGTGAGTTTGACCAAAAAAAAAAAAAAAAAAAGGAACATGAAATTGGTGTTCAGAGCTTAGGTTTTTGAGTATTTTGGAAAAGCATTCACTCTTTACATTTCTGATTAAGTTAGCTGGAGGCCTTTATGTGCTTGGATGTGTAAACAAACATAGCTGCAAAAGTTTTATGTGACAGGATCTATCAGGAAGGCACTGCTGAATTTAACAACCATTTCTTTTTCCATAATTTTGCTTTGCTGATAGTTTAGAAAATATCTAATTTTAAAAAGTAATTATCAAGTAGTAAAAATGCATTCTCTCTTGTTTGTGAAGAAGGCTAGTTAAGTTTGAGTTGCATTACAGAAATGAAACCAATAGCAACAAAGAAAATTCTACTGGTTGTCAGTGCATAAATGAATCCAAAAATATATTTAGTGGAGAATTCCGCAGATATGTACAGCTCACATAAGCGATATATATATGTATAAGTGCTAATAGAGCCATTCTCTCCATACAGTTTTATTACAACCATCCTAGAGATATAAAGAAACAGACTGTAACCATGAGTGGATAACTAACTGTAATAGTGACAGGAAATGTCACTAAATGTCATTAAAGCCAGACATAACCTAAATGATGGCAATATGTTTAGTATAATGGAAGGATATAATGAGAATATGGCATTTCCTTTAAGGATGGTAGTAGGTTCAGACCAGTAAATTAATTCAGCAGCAATGGCCAGCTGAGCAGGAAATTAACTGGTTGTATTGCCAAAGGAACTTAGGACTCATAGCAAACCTACAAAAATAAAAGCTTTAAAGGAAAATTAAAGGAATCATCAGCATCAAGGGGCTGAATTGTAAATACAAGCTCACAAAGCTTGTTGATTTCACAGTTTCAAAACTGCAAAATAATTACAGCTTCTAGCAAACTAAGAATGAATATAATATTCTTCAGGAAAGCCAAAGAAAAGACAGAGTCTAGGCAAATATTATAGAAATCTTCTATTGTGAGTGTAGAATCATGGAATCCATTTTTTTTTCACACGTGCAGTGAGTTTTCATCAGCTAGGTGTAAATTTTCAAAGAGGAAAATCAAGGTCAACAAGAAAAAGTAAATCCTTTGTTTAAAGTAAAAGAAGAGAAAAATACATTGCCATATGAAATTTCTGTTTTGTTAGTTTTTGTACCTTTAAAACTTGTAATAAAGAGGTATTGTTTCCGGATAAAGAGAAGTGACAGAAACAATTACTGTAAAAAATAAACAGAACAAAACTGTAGAAGTAATTTAGCAACAGGGAAGCTTTTTAATAGTTGTGCTATTTGGTCCTAATCATCAAATAATAAATAGACTTGCAAATGTCCCTAGAATAGGTTGGTATTTTTCAGGATAATAACCAAGAGGAAGCATCACAAGGCACAGCTCTCTAGCAACTCTAGCTTAAGTTTACTTTTCAGTGGTCATGCTGATATCAGAAGCAATTCAGACTGTTTTCCCAAACTTCCGTGAAGAGATGACAGACCAAATGTATTCCTGGAGCAACTCTAGTGAAGTTGGTGACACAGCACCAATAATGACTTTAGCCTCATATTCAGCCTTTGTAGGGAAAGAAAAAGGTCTCTGTGGGCTGATGCACAATACAGCATAAGTACTAAAGCCATTTAATCCATTCTTTTAGAAAGACAGAAATTGAAAACTGTGGGAAGATTGGAAATGTGTCAGGTTTCTGGTAGGCATTAGCTCTTTTAGCTGTTAGCGATGAAATTCCTGATCTCCAGGGGATATTAAAAAAATAAAGTTACACAATAAAAAGAAAAAACTTTTAATAAATCAAAATCAGTTTTTCAAAATCTTTGTCCATTTACACTATGTGTACTGTACCACCGTATACAGTTGATACAGGTACAGGCTGTTCCAGCCCTCTCCTGGTCTGTAGAAGCACCATATCAGTGGGTGAGAGCGCTTCTAAAAGAAAATCCGTGTTTCCCCTCCAGTCTCTGTGAAGGGTTCAGCAACTGGGACAGTGAAGCTTTCACAGTAGCTTTTACAGAAAGTGCCACTTCATCCCTTCACTTTGTAAAATAAGTCATAGCTATTAGTCTTTAAAATATATATATACATATATATATATATAAAGTAAAAGCTTTGGGGCATTTAGCTCCTAAACTTAGAATAAAACTAAAACCTATCTTCATTAAGGTTTTCAGAGGCAATGGCTCTTCTCTTCAGTTGAAGGGTGTCAGACAGAGGTGGTTGATATTCTCTGGAAGCCATAGTTTTGCCAAAATGCTTTTCAGAGGAAGGTGGGATGGAAAACAAATCCCTAACTTCTCAATAGGAATAAAATGGATTAACAGTAAATGTTTGGCCCTAGAAAAAGATACTTTCTCATACTTCCTTGGATGGAGGTACTGGGTAATTATCCCTTTTCTAAAATATATATTTTTAATGGGCTGAATGGAACCAGAAATTAATGCCTAAATTAGATTTTGGTTCTAAGGTGACTAGAATATCAACATGAAAACTGTAATACCTCTTTCATACCATGAGTTTGTTATCTTCTATGACTTCTATACCTGCAGACTAGTGTTGTCCTAGGTCAGATCCTATTTGGCCAGCCTATAGTCGAAACTAAAAAAAAAGAAGAAAAAACACACTTTTGGCAAAGCATATTTTAGGGCATGACTGAAAAAGAATGGCTTCCTTGAACCCACCTAAAATGTCTAAATGAATGCTTGTCATTTGCTTTTTGGTTTTTCTTTCTTTTTTTTCAGCAGCTGTATATAAAAAGACAGCTGGCACTAATTGTTCAGCTTCCTCTAAAAACACAGACTTCAGGTCACAGACTTGTTTCATTTAACCACCAATGTATTAAATATAAAAGAAAAATGACTTTTTATATGACAGTTCCCCCTTTTCAATTGTAATGTCACTGACCTACTTCTGGTTATATAGAGAGCATTTGCCACAGTGGTTTGAAAGGTCAAGAACAATTCAATTTTTTGCTTTACAAAAACAAGTCAGTTATCAAGAATGATTTTAGATACAAGAGAACAAGATAGTTATCAAGAGCTTCTGTTAATATTTTCTCCCAACAAGGGGTAGGCTTTTCATAACTTTCTTTACTTTAATCTTTACCTTAGGTATACTGGTTGGTTACAAAAGGTTAATATTTACCTCAAGCTACAAAGTCATATCAGAAATGAGAGTACCATCCTACATTTTGCAAGGAAGCAAACCACAAAAAAATAGAGTTATTGAAAGATGTAATTAATAATTGTTATTGACAGATGTAATTGAAAGATGTAATTAATAATTTTACATAAATTTTGGTCTTTTCTGTTGTGAATATTCCATAGACATACAGGACGATATACACATACGTATACGTACACAGCTTAGATTCATTTTATAGTACATAGTTAGTCCCTTAATTCACCTATCGATCTACTCATTTTTCTGTTTTTCCTATCACTGTGGTATAAATATAGTGTATGAAAGAGCACAATGGTCTAGAAGTGTCATTAGAAAGCCAGTACTTAATTCTTTTCTAATTCTTGGGGTTTATTTATTTATTTATTTATTTTATTAGACACATACCTAACTATCTTGCTGATTTGGGTGCCTTCTCTGCCTAAGAAAGAATGAATATAAAATTGGATGATTCATTTTGAATTATATTCAAAAGTACTCTAGATTTAAAACAAACAAACAAAAACTCTTTCTGCATGCTGAAGTATAAAATTTCAGTAATGCAATTCACATTCCAGGTGGCTAGATAGTTATGAGGTTACTTACATTAATTTGAAACATTTAACATTTAATAATTCTGCTATTCTACAGTTGATTCTTCCGTGATGTCATTTTCAGACTATTGTAAGACCTTCACATCAATATAGTCATCTCCACTTTACAGAAACATTTGTAGGATCGGGAAAAAATAAATAAAAAACAAAGCAGATCTGTCTGCCTCCATTACTTGAATAAATCAACCCCCAAATTATGTGAAAAATACTACATTGTTTTTCCTTTTTTTTTTCTCTAGAGCTTCATGTTTTTACAGCAACTTGTTAGTGGACCTCAGGGATCTGTACACTGCATTCAAGAACTGGTTCATGCCAATTATTATTTTGAGTGATGAAACATTTCATTTGTGCATATGAACAGCAGGTGAATGTTATAGTTTATGATTTCCAATTATAAATCAAATAGGCTGAATTCTCAGTTCTCTTAATAAAGGCTATAAAAGCACTGAAGTGTGAGGAGACTACTGTTTATTGTAAAAACAGGTTAAAGATTAAGGTTTATTGATTTTTTTCCCCCACCTCCCTGTCAAACTTAGCTTTTAAGACAAAAACAGAAAAATAATTAGAGAAGGAACTAAATGGAGGTATCTAACTACTGACATAATACTTAGATGATCTAAACCATAGACACATCCAGCAATGATACATTCAAGTGAGCCAGTAATAAGATGTTGGCTTTGTGAATAACTGTTTTGCTTTAGATGAGCTTTCAAATAAAAAGTGTGGAAGAGGATTCATCTCTCTTTTAACAGTCTATTACAGGACAAACTTTAAAGAAAAACCTCATTAAGTATGAGGAAAAAAATCACCATGAGGTGGTTAAGCACTGAACAGATTGCAAAGAGAGGTCACGAACCCTTCACCCCTGAAGATACTCAAGACTTTACTGGCAAGGCCCTACCAACTTTGAATTGACAGGAGCAAGGATGTGAAGGCTGGACTAGAGATTTCCAGAAGTCCCTTCCAAAGTAAATTACTGTATCAATCTACTACTCTATGTTATTAACTCTTGATTTATGTTTCACCCTGGGTGTAGGTTTTCAGGAGGGCCTGGGCTGGAGGGACTTGTTTCAGTCGTGTTATACTGACCAAATATTTTAATGAGTTGTAAATAACCTTGGTGATGAACGATAATTTCTTCTAATGGTATGGCATGTTATTCTTCTTGCCCATGCAAGTTTTTCTAGTAAATGCTATAAGAATTGGCACTGAGTGGGTGTAAGTCATATTGTGTTAGGTCTGTGTATTTATCTAATGCTGTTATTTTTAAAAGATTTCTTAATCCTATCGACTGACCAATTTGAATTTAGCTCTGCTGTCATTATCATGAAAGAAAAAAATAATATTCTGCTCTTACTTTTGCCTAGCCAATTTTTGAGAGAGTTATAACATTTAGAGATGTACATTGACGGACTGTAAAAGAATCACATACTAATGAGCTCCCAAGGTAGATCTACCAACAGAAGCATACAGAAGTAATGTGGTTCTTTATTTCTTTTCATTCATCCGTAGTACATTATACAGATTCAGAAAGAGATGTACTGATTTCTGAAGGAGCTTGCATCCAGATTCTTCTTCCCCTTTGAGCAACCTTTTGTTTCCATGATATTAGATATGCAGATCTGTTTAAAGGTCAAAGGAAGAAAGCCCTTGAAAAGATACAGTGCCACTCACAAAAAGCGAGTATAAGGAAAATGTAAGGAAATCCTAAAATTTGAAAATCTCATCTACTCCTTCTTTTTTAGCAGATTTGTTTAAAGCACTGATGTTATACATCATAAAAAGCTATTTTTTTAATAAGTGGAAAATAGTAACACATTGTAAAGGTTCTGTCAAAGTTTTACAACTGTATAATTAATACCATCTGATGTTTCTGAAAAGACTAATCTGATTTAGGATAAGTTATAAAAATCTCAGGTCAGTGACAAGAAAATACATTTCTAGGCTACCCAAAACACAAATATTAAGATGTTGAACTTTTCAGCTTACTTTGCAAAGAGTTATACATGTAATTAAGAATATGCTTATTTAAAAATTCCTTCACCCATTATCCTTAAAATGACACTTCTAATTTCTTTTTAAGTATAGGTATGTGTCTTTTTGATCTTTTTCCATTTATCTGAATCTAGTTTAACTCAAGGAGTATTTTTTACTATCATGTTTCCCTCTGTATAAGTGCATTCTTACACGATGTGAGTCTCTTCATTTTCAAGAATATAAATGTTCGCAGTGACTCCACTGACTGGACAAATCGTATTTGTGTGTATCAGCTATGTCTGCAAATAAGATGTAATGATTCCACTTCCAGATGTAATAACTTTAGCTACTCTGCTGTTCAAAATTCTTAATTTGACTTCACAACTCATGTATATTATTATCATCTGTCTTTGAATACCTGCCCCAGATGCGATAGCAGGAAAGAGTCTCAAGGGAGTTGCTAAATGACTTTGTTCTGAATTCTAGCAATCCAGGTTGCTTGAATTGTATATCCAGCTCTACATAATGATGCTAGCAATGTTCAACTGGTTATCACCAGGATGAAAGCAATCTGAAAATTATGCACAATGTACCGACAAAATTGGGTCCTTTGGTCATGTTATTAGCTGGCTACCTTGCACCAGATTCAGATCTTAGAAAGCAGAGAAAGAAGATAATTCTGAGCCCACTTCCAGACAACTTCTGTGCCATCCATCCACATTTAGCAGAGTTTGCTGAAGTTGCCAGATCAGAAAGAACATGTTTTGTAACTTCTTTGTCCAGGTCTAAATGACTATATACATTACAAAGAAATAGATCTGAAGATAACAGCTACTTGTAGGGAAGCCATGAGTGCCTTTTATTTCAATACTGCCTTTCCATGTAGTTGTGCCTTACCATCACCAGATAGACTTACCAGTCTATCTAGCTTTTAATGTTGACAATCCAGATTTCAATTAGGCATCCCAGTAGAAATCTGGATTGCTCAGCTCACAGAGTGCAGGGAGAGTGGCTCCTCTCAGAGACGCTACAGGCCCCAGGATACAGGACCAGTGCTATGCAGGTTTAGATCCAGACAAATCTGGCAAGTTTCATTCTCTAGACATGCCAAAGGACTAGAAGGTGGAATAGAGCAAAGAGACTCAGGATTTTAACTGGGAATGCCAATAAGGCTACAGCCAGGTGTTTTCCAGACATCCTGCTCATTATTACTGTTCTTGTAATCAGATTTCTGTCTGCTCTTTTTGGAAGCAAATACTGACAGCTCATATGCTGTTGAAAAATTGCAAAGGAAGAAGAAGAAGAGCTGCTGAAAGAAGTCATGTTGCCAAAGTTTTCCCTGGAAAGTATAAAAATGCAGCTGAGAGAAACTCTGTTTTCCAGCTAGACTTGTAGAAAAATAGTTAAGGGTTGATTATGCTATCAAAAATATTGGTGAGGTCAAGTAAAGCATAAACAGTCCTTTTTTTGACAACAAAATAAGAGAATAATAATATGTAAAAAAAAAAAAAACTTGGGCTCTTTTTTTGCTTACAATTGCTGCTTGATTTTTAATTCTGAATTTGGTTTTACTTTTGTGTTTTGTTTTTATCTTACCATATTTTATCTTTTCTAATTGAATTTATATTAATTTTCCTTAAAGTCTTTAAAGATTTTGTATTTATCTTTTTCTCTGAGTGTCAAAGGGAGTAATAGCAAGATTTAAGTAACATTAAGTGTCTGCTGTCAGGGTTCAGATGAGCTGGGATTAATTTCTAATCAGAAGACTGTTATATTGTTTATAATAACTACAAATTGTTACCGCATTTGCTGAGATATTTCTAACACGTTTGAAAAAAAAGATCTCAGAATGCAGCTGAAGGGTCTATTCCTTGCAACACATACAGAAAAAAAAAGCTATGCTTGTGTGACCTGACTATTGATGAATTCAAGGGGAAATTCTGCATCTCCCCAAACATAACCACTAAACAAATATGTACCTATAAGCTTTTCATCACACCTGCCCTGCAAATGAAGTAAACAGATCTGTAGACGAATAGAACTGCTTCATTGCTCTGTTGCTCTGATCCAAGACATTGCTTCTATCCTTCTGCAGACAACGAAAATCTTTGAAAATCCTCAGGGACAAAAGAAGCATTTAAATGGGTGAACTTTATCTTTTTCTTCTCTTTTCCTCTGTGTATATTGTAAGGTAGGTTGCAACATAACAAATACCACATTTGATTACAGACATATCTTTCAACAAGATATGTTGAAATTTAGGCTGTTTCATTGTCAAGCAATGACAATTATGATTTCAAACAATAAATTCTCTCAAAGGTCTGGGATGTCTAAGCAACATTTAAATTGTCTCTTCCATTGAATTGCACTACCATTCATCATCTCCACTAATTCAATAAAAACATCGTCAATGCGATAAATCATTTTTTCTATTGAATTAATGATGATGGTTGGTTACTAATAGGATATTACTGTATAAGGGAAACGTTTAAAGTAACATGATAGATTAACAAGGAAACATTTAATAAAGACTTCATGTAATTTTTAAGTCTTTCCAAACCCCTTGAGAAAGGAATGGACTATTATGAAGACATTCACTTCATAACCCACTTAATCACTTACTGTGATATTCTTTTTCAAGAGTGGTGGTACTTTGAAGTACTTTGAAGGGTTCAGGGAACCTGTGTGTCATTCTTGGTCAGAAGGAGTACCTAAGGCATATGAATTGCCCTCTTTCAATTTTCTATTTCATGCTTTATAGAGTTACTGCATAATTACACAGGTATCCTTTGCTCTGTGCTTTAAGACTTCCTGATAACAGTACTGAATGTGAGCTATGCATTATTTGTAAATAGTAAGATTTGATCTTTCTTTGAGTAAAGATAGTCTAACCCTGTATCAGATAATGATTGCTTCTGCAGCGCTAGGCAAATCAGGCCCATCGCCTATCTTTCTGAAGGAAGTTGCACTTACATCTTTTATTGGTTTCAGAAGCTAATATAATGTTTGTGTACTGGCATATCTGCAATTCAGGTTGTTTTTTTCTCAGATTCAGTTTCCTTAATTGTAAAGTGATGGCAGCAGTACTTATTTCTATCCAGGTTGACATAAGATTTAATGACTTAATGGCCAAAGATCAATTGCTGCATGAAAAGTGCTCATGAATAATGAGACCAGTTGTTCTTCAGAAGACGAAATGATAACTTCGTGAGAATAAGTTAAAACAATGTAAAAAATCATCTTTACCACATGAAAATAACTGTTTTATAGTTATAGTGACCTTAAATTTGATTTATTCACTGGGAAATATTTATCTTAACAGAGAATTAGAGGAAAAAAGGATTATCTAGTCTCTTTTTTTGTTTGTTTTGTTTAAACAGGCAGTGGAAAGGTGCCAAAGAAGTACAAACAGTATCTTGAATCTTTACTGAATTAATGAACAGAAGACAGAGCGTTAAAGAAGGAAGAAGTGTAAAAGCAGCAACTGAAAAGGTGATATAATACCTTCATAATAATCTGTCTGAATTCTACTTGATATGCCCAAAAACTTCTTCTACAATGATACACGTGCTTATTTTATTTTAGTATATTTTATTTTATTTTATTATTATTTATTTAATCCTCCTGCTAAAAGTGCAGCTAGAGTAAAATTATGGGATTTCTTACAAAAGCAACCTCCTTTTTTTATTCCTTAATGTATAGACACATATTAAAATCTTATTTTCAATCTGAAGCATTACTGTTTTACACTCCTGATGGGTCATATTATGTGCATAAATTCTCTCAGGCATTTTTCCCTTTGGTATAATCACTGGGGAACAATATACTTGAAAGTTAGTGTTAAATGTTTGTTGTCTTATGCTAACACAATGATTTGTGGTTTTATTAAGTCAATGTCAAGGGAAGAGTGATATTAAAGCAATATATTTATCCTTGAATTATTAATCTTCCACAGAAGTAATAGTGCTAAAGAATTCATATGTGTGCATTATAAGGTATAAGCAGGTATAAGCTTCATTCCATGTGCTTTATGAAATGATTCATTTGGATTTTAGTAAAAGGCTTCTCTTCACAGAATTGAGTTTGAAGACCTGCAAGATAAAAATCTTGCAGTAAACTACTGATAATCAACTCCTCAAAATGCTAACTAAAACTCTTACATTACTATTTCTCTTCTCATGCTTGTTCACCATTCTGATACTTTTTAGCAGAATTTGCCAATTAAAGCTGGACAGCTGCAAAGTGTGTTCAAGGAAGGAATACTCACTGCAATCTTTCTTTCTAAAATGAAATAACCAGGGGACCTCAGTGGAAAGTGAGAAAAAGAGAACAGTGCTTAAATGTGTACGTTTCTCTGTTTAGTGCCACTTTGAGAGCTGTAAAAAGTCTTGATAACACTTAAAGCCAGAATGATCCTGAGAGTGTTTTACAACACAACTGATATTTAATTAGCCTCAAATCTGTGCTAGTAAGGCACATTTGTATACCCAGAGCACTACTCTATCCAAGCGCATGCATATTAGTGTTTATATCATCAGTTCTTTTCTCAGTGGTATATATTATGGAATACTGTGTTTGAGAGAGGGAAAAAGCAACCGAGTGGAAAGGACTCTTTTGAGAACACAATGTAAAAATATCATTCAAGGACAGCAACAAAAAATGTTAAGATGACACTTCAGAATTGCTGCTGTTTAAAATGCTGTTATTAAGATTTCAGCATTCATAGTGTATTGACACCTGTGTATAGCTACTATGAAACTGTTAGTGCCTTTTGTATGTCTACTTTCATAACAGGGAGATGCAAGTGCCAGAAGAGTGAGAGTGTGCATTAATTACCTGCCTCCCTTACAAATTCACACAGTAATGTCGGGTAACATAAATGACCAGCTGTAATCAATCCATTTTATACTTCTGAAATATGAAGGACCTTTAGTATTTAATAAAAATGTAGGGACAATGGAATATCCTCTTTTTTTTTGCATTCCACTCCAGTTTCTCAGGTCAAATATCAGGAATATAAACTTGGTATTATATTGGGAAAAAATAGTTTAGTGGGCTATGCACCTGATTTCTATTAATTACTGTAACCCAGATTTGGAACAAGTACCTAGTCAGTTCTGAGGAGGAACCCTCATGCTTTAGGACAGAATATGCTACTGCAGTCTCAGAGCAGACTGCTGATTTGTACAATGTGAAAATGGTTTGGTAAATTCATTCCTACTAGGATCTCTGCACTTTTCTGTAGCCCTTATGCCTGGCATATGTGATAGTAGAATACACTAGAGCATCAAAAAAAAAGAAAGGATAAGAAATATTTGAGGTATGTAATTCCATTCTGGTGATGGCATTAGGGGAATTAAAAAAAAAAAAAAAAAAAAGAACACTACATTTATAAAAGCAAACGTAGAACATTAGGATTGGGAATAATCGAACAAACTGAGAATACTAGCCCAAATTTAAATATGAGTGGATTCCCCACATGAATAACCTCCAACAAAGTAAATGAATCAGACATTTTTGCACCACTGAGCCTGCCAGCTGTTGTCATATTTCTGAGGATGAGTGTGTGAAGCAAGGCAAGCTATCAAAAAAAAAAAAAAAAAAACTTTTCACTACCTGAATGATGTTGTGAAACAAAGAAATTACTAACAATTTAGGTCAAAGTAACATGCTGAAGAATTTGTTCCTGTAGTCCTCAGTCCCCCCAACCCAAAATATTGAATAAAGACTCTTTTTTTAAAACCTTAGACTTAATTGGAAAAGAAAAAATAATTTGTCCCTGAGAATATGCTCTGCCTACTTTCAGCTGACTAAAATACTTTACTTTCCATGTTAAATAATCTAGGAATATTTATTACCTCAAGCAGGGAGTGAATATATGGCCTTAATTACAAAGTGCTCTGAGATAAAGCCTGTCAAGCTCTCAATAAATGGATGCAACTCCCAATGTCTCTGGTTAGCAGAGTAAATATAATTAAAATGAGTATTATTCCTACATGTAATTACCTATTCATGAAAATTCCTTTGCTTCTTTCAAAATCATTTTTTAAGGAACCCAGCACATCTCTTAATGGTTCCTCTGTCTATGTAAAATACTGGAAGAAGCATTAAAGCATTAACTTTGCTTCTTAAAAACTAAACTAATTTCACTGGACTTGTACTATACCAACTTCAAAGCCAGAATTAAACAACCAAACACACAAAAAAATCTGCCTAAATCTAGAATTATAGAAGCATGAGAGACAGATGTGAAATAACATTGGAGTAGTCAAGTGTTTAGTTTGCCCCCTTCTCGCAATTGTCCAGCCGACTTTAAGTCTGTATTTATAACACCAGTGGAGAAAAAAAACCTCATGAAATTACTATGACTGCAGAAGAAAGCCTCTAATTATAAACCAGCACAATATGATTAAGCGCGATTTTCAGCACTTTGTAGGAGGAGACACCTGATTCATTCTTGTTGATTAAAATAGTTGATTAAAAAAAAAACAAAAACACATGCACACACACACTGTGAAATGTTTTGCAAATAACCTATCAGAGGAAATATCCCATTCAGCACTTTCTGTTAACCAGAGCTATGCTTTTGAATCAGAATCTGGCTTTCACTGACAGTTAATCACCTTTCAGTGACTAACTGCATTACTTGGTGCTTTTGGTTTGGCAAAACTATTTACAATTGAGGGGATCTAATCAGTGTCTATAAGCACCTCAAGGGAAGCAGTGAGGAGGATGGTGCTGGCCTCTTTTCACTGGTGGCCACCGACAGAACTAGAGGAAATGGCTGGAAACTGAAGCATCAAAAGTTCCCCAGGAACTTAAGGAAAAATTTCTTAACAGTGAGGGTGACAGCACTGGAACAGGTTGCCCAGAGAGGTTTTGGAGTCTCCTTCTCTGGAGATCTTCAAAACCCGCTTGGACGCAGTCCTGCACCACGGGCTCTAGGTGACCCTGCGTGTGCAGGGGAGGTTGGACTAGATGATCTCTAGAGGTCCCTTCCAACCTTAAGCATTCTATGATTCTATGATCTCAGTTAATACTCCTTGCTCCAGCCCTTCCAAAAGTAAGTACTCACTTCTACACTTACTTCTTACTTCTCACTTCTCTATGGATGCATCTACATAGTTTAAAGGTAATAATTACAGTAAAGAACAGAGATTTTGAAATGTATACACAAGCCAAAAAAAAGTTTGTCATATAGTTGTACGTACAGGGTAGAAAAGCAATAGCAATATTTTCTTGCTATAAGCACTTAGAAAGCATGCACAGTTATTCCTGTTCACTGTGTTCCTGAGCCTGCCTGTCTCATCAGCATTGCTGCTGCCTGAACAGGGAGAAAAAACATCAAGCCTTTTGTGGGCTTCTCTTCCAAGGAGAGGTATATTGTCTGAGAGAAATAGTTCCTACCAGGCTTCTATTTACCACACGACACCTCTTCTGAATTTAACCTTGTGGGTGGGACCCACTTAAGGCTTTTTATTTTAGGCCAGTCTGCAAGCTGTTTAAATTGTTCTGTTTCGCAGTGTTCTTTGTGATAGTTCTCTTAATAGTTCTCATTACACCATACTTTACTGCGGCAACAAATTGCACATGGTATCTTTTCTCTCCATCTGTGAGCATGTCACTCTGACAATGCAGGTGTCTGATTTTTTTTTCTGCAACCCTGTCTGTAAATATATTTCAGGTGGAAGTAGGCATTTTGCCAACATGGTGTAACTATGTAGCAAGAAAATGCTGGTAGGGTGTCTAATCCAGCAATATGATGGTACTGTCTTCAGAGCTAAGAGAAAGTGTTTTAAATCTTTTCTTCATGATATGCACTGTGGATTGCTTGGCCCAGACATCTTGAGCTGAATAGGACTCACATAATAATTGCCATGTAGAACATCTAAATCCAACTTTGAGATCTCCAGTAGGGGAAAAAAAAAAAGTATAAGGACCCTATAGTTGTTGCAGTTTGAAAACTGTGGTGGTTGTGGGGAAGGAGACTATAGTCATACTTGTTATTGATTGGTGAAAAAGTTTCTCCCTTTCATTTAAAGGTAAAGTCAATCAAAAATCTAGATCACATGCTCAGTCAGGAGTGGTCATACATCGGAGGCAGGTAACTTTTGGGATGGAGGTGTGTTTTGACATTATAATGAGTTTAGAATGAGCAAAGTTCAAGAAAGTTCATCCAAAAGGAGTGATTTGCCACCCATCCCAGAAGTGGCAACTGTGTATCACCCCAAGCAAGCTCTGTAATGCCAAAACTTCTGCTAGGCCCTAATCTTTCTCTAAGTTACCCCTTTCAAGCAATTCTTCCACAATAGTATCTCCCAAAATATTCCTGGAAGCACCTAAATCTGGAGATGTTGAGCAGCTATGACCTAAAACTTGATGAGGCCTAACATAGGTCTCACCTGTATCTTCTGCCCAAGATGTAAGCTGGTACCTGTTGATAGAGCACTCTTTAGTGGTTGCCACAATTTGTAACAGGACATCATTTTATGCAGTGTCCGAATATTTAGGTGCACACCTAAGATAGTAGAGACCTATGATGAATCTCTCAATGAAGGGGAAATTAAACCAGATTCTTGTAACTTCCAAGCTTAAGGATATTTTGAAATGGAATAAATATACTATGTAACCTCTGATAGTCTCTCTCATTTTTCTCTTCATTTCAGGTGACAGTTTCTGCCTGAGAATGAACCTCCTTTTGATGCAAAAAGTGGCCTAAGATTCCTCAGCACTTTTTCCTAGGTAAGATGCTTCTGTGGAACCCTGGAGAGCAGATGTGAATTTCTGCAGTTTCTAGCATGTAAAAAGTGCATGTTGTGAACAGTGAATATTGTTGTACATAAATTCTTTTATGGTGAACTAATGCCTTATGCCTCATTGTGTGTTAATTTTTCATCAGTAAAATGGAGAAACACAGCTTTATTAACTTATGTGTGTGATGAGGATACATTATCTAAGTCTTTGATGTGTGCAGATGTCCAGATGATGCTAATGTAATCTAAGTTATTGAATTGGGTACGTATGTGAGTGATGGATGTTGTCTATAATGCTTTTGTATTTCTGTTTTTATAAGGAAAGCTACTAATGTGAAGATATATCAGTGGAATTCATTATTTCCCTGAAAATTTTCACAGTGTTATATCCCTGAAATTTGAGTAACCTGAGAAAACATGTCTGTCTCACCTATGTTCCTTGCATTTTCCTGCTTTTATGTCATTCCATTAAGCACTGCTCTCTAAAAAGGGCCCTTCCAGGAATTTCATTAAGGTATTGGGAAGCCCAATGTGCTGGAGTTGAACCTTATTCCCAGAACTATCAGCAATCTGTCAGTGGCAAGATTTCCTGGAATGATATCAAAAACCCTGGCTATAGTGGCCAACGGAACTGTGTTAGTCCTTCTCTAGCAAATTGTATTTAAGTGTAGTTCACTGGGAAAGTGACAACAATTGCTTAGAAACCTCATGGGGTCTAGTACACCACTAAAACCTTAGACAGTTAGACAGCTGCTAACGGCTATAAATGCTGAATACCAAGGCTTTCTCGTACATCTAAAATCTGCACAATATTGGGGTTTTGAGTGCAGGGAAGGGGAAAGTGAGCATTAAAGCGAGAGACTGCATCTCTCTACTGCCAGTTGAGCCAAAATTAGAATTTATATTTTATATATGTGATACATATATATATGTGACAAATAGAAGTTGTAAGAAATTAGACTTCTAGTTTTACGTCCTCTTGTTACCAGTTGGAATAAATAGCTCAAATTCTGCTTGTTTTTTTATGAAATGGAATTCGAAGCAAAAATGATTTCTTCAGAAACATGAAACATTTGAGGCTGAAGCAGACGCAAATGTAAGAAATATAAAACCATATGTTTTGATATTAGCGAAATGAAATGTTTTCAAACTAGTAAAATGAATGAGAATTCATTCATTTTTATTTTGTTAAAAATAAATTGATCCAACTTCCAATACCTTTGAAGAAGTTCATTTCTATATCTGTTTTTCAGTCTATTTGCATATTTGTTTTATTTTTCAGTATACTAACTGCCAAAGGAGGGATTTTCATCCTAGTGATTTTCTTGACCACTTTCAGCTTTATATATCGAAGAACTGAATATCTCTCCACTCTGTTTACTCTGCTCAGAGCAGTCTTTAATTTTGGCTATGACAATACTGACTAAAATGTCATCATTTAGATTCTTCTCTTTGACAATATGGCAAATGAACACTGTCTGACAGATCTTTGTCTTTAAACATATAAGAGAAGTATTCTGTGATCTATGCCAAGTAGAGCATAGTTTGAAGGATAAGAGTTCTGTCATCTCTGTGATTGCCTATGTTTTGCATAATGTAATTAAAGAGATGTATGCAATGAAAAGGATGATGTGCAATGAGTCCACTAATTATAATAGCTGCATTTATTTTCTTTTTTACTGCAGAAGTTCATTTTGGATATATATTCTTTACACTTTTTTTTTTTTTTAAATGCTCATGCATCTTACATTGAGGGGAATAATCATGCAGAATAAACACAATCTGTGCACCAGTTTGTTTTATTCATGACTTTTTCCTTATAATTGCTATAAGAAATGCCATATTTTTACTGGCATTATTTTAATGTCAAGGTAAACTCTGTCATTAGATTCAGGCTCCCAGGTCCTCGAGGTAGAGTCTGTAGGAACAAAGTATAAACCACATTAGAAAACAATGAAGACAAGAATTATTTATCCAAAATGAACACACACAAGTTCATGAAAGCAAATAACATGCACAACAATGCTGAGGGAGCTGGCTGTTGTAATTGTATGGCTTAGTGGGAGAGGTTCCTTATAACTGGAAAAAGACCATTATCAAGCTTGTCTTCAAGAAGGACAAGAAAGTGAATTTAGAGAATGGTTCATCTAACCTCAGCCTCTAGGAAGTTTTATAGTTTCCCCCTGGAAACTGGCTAATAACACTCGATGAATGAGGAGAGCAGTGGAAACAGTATACCTTGACTTTAGTAAGACTTTTGGCACAGTCTTCCCTAGACAAATTGGTGAGAGATAATTGGATTAGTGGAGTACAACATGAGTGGAAAATTGCCTGAACAAAATCTATCTGACAGCTGTTTATTACTCCGCAGGGGGCAAGACCAGTGCCAGTATTGGATGATGGGACAGAGTATGCTGTCAGCAGGTTCAAGGATGATATCTGATCAATCTCTTCTCCAGAGTAACTATGGATAGGACAAGAGGAAATGGCATGAGATTGCTCCAGGGAAGCAGTTCAGGTTAGACATAAGGAAGAATTTCTGCATGGAAAGAGTGGTGAAGCATCGGAACAGGCTGCTCAGGGAAGTGGTGGAGTCACTGTTCCTGACAGTGTTCAAGAAACGGGTAGATGAGACAGTTAGGGACGTGGATTAACAGGAATAGTGTTGAGGGTTTACGGTTGGACCTGATAATCTTGAAGGTCTTTTCCAACCATAATGATTCTGTCATCCTTTGATATGCTGATACGCTTAAAAACAGGTCTGTTATCAATGGTATCAATGGTATCAATGGACAGGCTAGCGAAATGGGCAGACAGAAACCTCATGAAGTTCAGGAGAGGAAAATACAAAGAAAGCCCTGTGTCTAGGATGGAGCAGCCTCATGGAACAGTGATGATGGGGCACCAACTGACTGGAAATCCACTCCGCAAACAAGAACATGGCAGCCCAGCCAGGTTGTACCCAATCCAAGGATTCTGTCCTTGCATTAGAGAAGACCAACAACAACCTAGGCTGTATTAGGAAGGGCTGGTTGAAGGAGGAGTTCTTTCACTTCTGACCAGCACTAGTGAGACCACACTGGGAATGCTGTGTCCAGTGCTGGATACAAGAGAGACATTAACATTCTTGAGCAAGTCCAGATGAAGGCCACCGAGAGGTCCAGGGTCTTGGCGTATATGGCATATGTGGTGAGGCTGAGAGAACTGGGTCTGTTCAGCCCAGAAAATAAAATATTTAGGGATGGTATCTTATTGTTGTTTTCAACTACACAGAGAAGGTTATAGAGAAGATGAAACCAGATTCTCTTTGGAGGTGTAGAGTGATAGGATAAGAGGAAACAAACACAAGTTACAAAAAGCATATTTATATCAAATATTAAGAAAAAATATCGTCATTAGGGTGATCAAACACATGAGCGAGTTGCCCAGAGAAGCTGGGGACTCTTCATCATTGGAGATAACCAAATCTTGATCGGGCAAGGCCTTGAGCAACCCGATCTAAATCAGGATTGCTTTAAATGAAAGGAGGGTGTTGGAGCAGATGACCTACTGAAGTCCCTTTCAGCCTAATGCTATTCTATGTATGTGCTGTGCTAAACATATTCCTTCATCTAAGATGAATTTAGCCAGCTAATTATAATGAAGATCCTGGAGGCAGCCTCCACTTGGCGACAATGATGCTGCTGCCGGCTTGTCCTTTATATATTCAACTGAAGCAACATGTTGTCACGTAACACCCTTTTGTGCACTGTTAATAAAATCCTATAATAACTCTGAAGACCACTATGGTAAAGAGCCTCACCCCAGACGTGATCAGCACAGCACATGCCCTGAGCAGAGAATCATCTGATTTTGTATAGACTTGAGTACCCTGCATCAGAAGGGATGTATGATTTTATAGCTTGCTGTCACCTTTTCTGGTATATTAATAAAATTGCTACCTTTCAAAAGAAACCTTGTGTCTTCCTTGCTGGGATCCAAAAGAATCGACAATCGTGCAAAAAAACCCATATGTGTTCTCACATTCCTCTGGGCACTCAGAACACAGGCAATTTTCAGGTAAAATTTTAACTTGTACAGTAAAAAGCAACTTTCAAAAGAATACTTGTGGAATTCTGTGTATCCCCCAGAGTAGCTTTAAGAAAGAAACTCAGGCCCAGAGAGCTGTGCTTAATTCGTACAAACCTGAGTGTTTAGCCAGAATACTCATATAAATGAGTCATTAGAGATTGATCCTGCGTTTTTGTTTTAATGCTGATTTTTACTGTCAATTACAAATATTTAAATGCCCTCAAGTCTAGATTTCTAGGGTGACAAAGAAAAAACTCCAAACGGTCATTTTTCCTGGTGCCTCGGCACCAATATAGCTGTAATTCACTATAAGTTACAGACATCTTTTGGTTTCTATTCTTAAGAGGAAGAGTGTTTTCACATCTTTTACAAAAGTTTTGAACTATAGGACATAAAATATATATTTTTTCTGCATTGCCAACACTGAAATCCAGATTGCTCTGAAAACAGTAGACCA
The DNA here is from genome assembly GCF_059628265.1 of Tinamus guttatus. Classification (NCBI taxonomy): domain Eukaryota; kingdom Metazoa; phylum Chordata; class Aves; order Tinamiformes; family Tinamidae; genus Tinamus; species Tinamus guttatus. The sequence continues at coordinate 4,832,587 of NW_028289023.1, forward strand.
TTCTGTTTCCATCACAACGACTCTCATCACCTGGTAGAATGGATTATGTCTGTGGGTTTGCATGCAAATGTCTAAAATGTATGTATAAAATCCTGAACCAGGACTCAGTTATATCTGATGGAGAAAGTAGAGAAGGAAAATAGAGAAAGTGAAAAATATACATCAGGAATGAAATATTGAAAATAGCTAGGGAAATAAGAAATAATTTACATCTCCTCATGCTGTTTTGTTCCTTGGTAAGTGCAAGGAATATTCAAAAGCTTTTTACTCCTTGGACTCTTGGATTTTGTCACTGTCAAACTTCTCTCTCTTGCACAAAGAATTACTTTTATTTTACTTTACATTTAGGAAAAACATCTGGTAGAAATGTCTAATACTGTACTATTTTTTCTGTATGTGACAATGTTCTCACGCATCTTTTGTGAACTGTATAATGTTTGACTGGTTTGACTCAGCATATATTATGAGCTGCAGAGAGGCAAGTATGACACCAAACTGAAGACACCAAACTTGGAGGGGTGGCCAATACTCCTGAGGGCTGTGCTGCCATTCAGAGAGACCCAGACAGGATGGAGAGTTGGGCAGAGAGGAACCTCATGAGGTTCAACAAGCACAAGTGCAGGGTCCTGCACCTGGGGAGGAATAACCCCAGGCACCAGTACAGATTAGGGGTTGACCTGCTGGAAAGCAGCTCTGTGGAGAGAAATTCAGGAGTCCTGGTTGACAACAGGTTAACCATGAGTCAGCAATGTGCTCTCGTGGCCAAGAAGGCCAATAGGATCCTGGCCTGCATTAAGAGGAGCGTTGCCAGCAGGTCGAGGGAGGGGATCCTGCCCCTCTACTCCGCCCTGGTGAGGCCACCCCTGGAGTACTGTGTGCAGTTCTGGGCTCCCCAGTACAAGAAGGACATTGAGCTTCTAGAGAGGGTCCAACACAGAGCCACAAAGATGATTAAGGGACTGAAGCATCTATCGTATGACGAAAGACTCAGCGAGCTGGGCCTGTTTAGTCTGGACAAAAGAAGGCTGAGAGGAGATTTGATCAACATGTTAAAGTACCTGCGGGGTGGTTGTAGGGAGGATGGAGCCAGGCTCTTCTCCGTGGTGGCCGGTGACAGGACGAGGGGTAACGGGTGTAAGTCGAAACACAGGAAGTTCCACCTCCATAAAAGGAAGTACTTCTTTCCTGTGAGGATGACAGAGCCCTGGAACAGGCTGCCCAGAGAGGTGGTGGAGTCTCCTTCTCTGGAGATCTTCCAAACCCACCTGGATGCCACCCTGTGCCATGTGCTCTGGGTGTCCCTGCTGGAGCAGGGGGGTTGGGCTAGATGATCTCTAGAGGTCCCTTCCAACTTCAACCATTCTGTGAAATTCTGTGATTCTGTGGAGTATGGCAGGAACTCATACTGGTCAGTTTCCCTCTCAATATACAATAAATATACATTATATCTGAGAGCATCCAATAATACGCATTTTTAGCTTGAATTTGCATTTAAAAAAAGTTTTAATTTAACTGGACTGTAAGAATAAAGATTATGATTTAGCATGGTATTTACATGAGTCAGGCACATATTTAAGAACGGTGCTGAAGCAGTGCATATTCCTTTAATATCATTTCATTAGAGTTGTACTACTGTAAATGAGAAATAAAGCAGCAACAAATTAATCCCTAAAGGACAAATACATATCACTTTAATAGGTATAGATAAAAAACATTTTTCATGATTATGAGTAATTTGCAATATGATTTTAACATGATTACAAGTGATTTGATGCTTTCAAAATTGTGCAATAATAGATCATCATCTACATAATTAATCTGAAATATTACAGTTCCTCTATTTTTGCAATAATTTTAGATAATGTTGACCTTAACTGGATAGATAAGAAAATTATTTTATTTGTTCTTCATTAGATTTGAGAAAGGTGTATCAATTACTGGATATGAAACACACAATATGTACTATAGGAATGACAATCTTCCTGTATATTGTTCTCCAGGTTTTATCAAAACGTCAAACATAACCTAATATCTTTCAATATTATGATGGCATAACACTTGATGAACGACACCCTGCTATACCATCTATTCATCTTAGGAATTCATCAGATAATGTTGGATTTGAAATAATTTCAACATAAGTATTTAAGAAAGTCTATATACTCAGACACTATGATATAAAAGCCTGATATGTTATGGGCCTATACTATAAGATCCTGATCCAACCAGTACATTGACTCCTTTGATGGAAGACTATTGTATGATCATTTTATTGGCAAATGCATTAATAACTGTTAATTGTAACACATTTTAAATAAATAGTCTAAGTTTTATTAACATATTAATTGTAATTTCTTTTATTCGAATATTTTCATAATATAGCAAGTCTATTTCAAGCGCTTAAACCATCTGCTTATTGAAGTTATTATTTTCAAGGTCTATTATTTCTTTTCTGTTTGCTGCTTTTGTTATGAAATATTCTTGATGAGAAACTAATAGTTATTCATATACTTATATCATACTAACATTAGCAGTTATCATAGATTCTTGATAAAATAAAACTTAAAATGTGCTAGGCCACTTCAAAGCACTGAGTGAGCATAAAGTTAGCACTGAACAGTTATCTGTCCAGAAGAGCTTAAAATATGAAAGGGGAGAGTAGTGAAAAGGGTAGATGACGATAGGAAATGAGTAAAATATTAAAGCATATAAAGAGAAATCAGTAGGCAAATGGGCTCTTGGTAGTCTGTTGGCTTTGCTGAGTTTGTTCTTATTCTAATGTTCTAATATACTATAAAACTCATCCTCCTACTTATGCCACTTGATAACATCCAAAGCCTCATCTGCTATATTTACCCATAACCCTATTTTTGCTTGCATCTTGATAAAACATATTCTCTTATAAAGTAAATAAATTAGGTAAAAAGAAGTTTAGGCAAAACTGACTTTTTATTAGAGAATTCATGAAAGTCATTGAGGTCTGGGAAGATTTTGCAGTTGAAGAGGAAAAACATATCAAACTTTCATAATCTTACAGAAAGCCGTTTTCTATGACATCAATGAATTGCAGTACTGAAGTGAGTAATTTAGCTAGTTGTCCTTGAGTTTTGTGGAAAGAGAAGGATTTAGGGTCATATTTTAGTTAAATGTGTTCTTTAGTCATCATATACTCATTCCATGCAGAAGAAAGTGTCAAAGGTACCATGATACCTGAGATACCAAACTTGGAATTAGAGGGAAAAGAAAAAAAATTAAAAAGGCAATTGAAAGAAAGAGAGGGGAGATGATCCAAGAAACTTGAACTTTGTGCACAGAAGAGGATGCAAAAGGAAAAAACACAAGGAACATGCTAAAGTTACATTAAGGTTTGAGAGAGCTGAACTCAGGACCTCCATTTTTTTTCGAGCTGTTGAGTACTGGAAAGATCAATATGAAGGCTATTATGCTAAGACAGAAAAACTAATGAAAGATTTTGCTCTCAGGACATAAAAAAAAAGTTAATCTGAAAAATATTGTGAAATGAAACGCAAAAATACCAGTGGATTGGATAAACACCATATAAATGTTGAAAATGCTTTCTGAGATTGCAAAACAGTGATTTCAGAAGCTTACATTTAAAACAACTGGAAAAATAAGGCCTTAGACTATATCTGTGCTTAATATGCTAGAAATGCTTAGCTGATGGTTTGTTATTTTCATTACATATACTGAAAATTTCTGTAACACAGATACATCTAAACAAGCTGACCTAGTCCATATGGTCAATGAAGTTTTAGATGGTAAATATTATACTATTATAGAAATCTAAAATAAATTTGATGAGTTTACAAATACAAGAAAAATCCCTATTTTTCTCTACCAACAAAAAAGAAAAACAGGCATGATTACAGGTACAATGCAGAGTACCACTTGAAATGTCTAAGGAATTCTAGTTTGAAAGTAAATTTTGTAAATAATCACATATTCTAGTTAGATGCTGAAATGAATGTAAGTTTGAGATACCATTTTTCAAATTGCATTTATTTTTAGTGCATTTAATTCATGAGAAAATTAAATAGCAGAGACATAAGGTGCATCTTTGTAATAACTGCCATAAAGGAAAAGACGAAAAAACTTAAATTCAAAAGAAGAAAGGAAGAGGAACTAACCAAGAAGTTCCATGAATCACTTATCATTTTCTAAATTAAAAAAAAAAATCTGTACAAATGCCACCATGTCATAGAATCATAGAATCATAGAATGCTTAAGGTTGGAAGGGACCTCTAGAGGTCATCTAGTCCAACCCCCCTGCGCACACAGGGTCACCTAGAGCACGTGGCACAGGACTGTGTCCAAGCGGGTTTTGAAGATCTCTCCAGAGAAGGAGACTCCACAACCTCTCTGGGCAGCCTGTGCCAGTGCTCTGTCAGCCTCACTGTTAAGAAATTTTTCCTTAAGTTCCTGTGGAACTTTTGGTGCTTCAGTTTGTGGCTCTGTCGGTGGCCACCAGTGAAAAGAGGCCAGCAGCATCCTCCTCATTGCCTCCCTTGAGGTACTTATATGCACTGATCAGGTCTCCTCTCAGCCTTCTCTTCTCCAGGCTGAACAGGCCTAGCTCCCTCAGCCTCTCCTCCTAGGGCAGATGTTCCAGGCCCCTGATCACCCTCGTAGCCCTGTGCTGGACTCTCTCCAGCAGCTCCACATCCCTCTCGTACTGGGGAGCCCAGAACTGGACACAATACTCCAGATGTGGCCTCACCAGGGCTGAGTAGAGGGGCAGGATCACCTCCCTCGACCTGCTGGAGACGCTCTTCTTAACGTACCCCAGGATCCCATTGGCCTTTTTAGCCACAAGAGCACACTGCTGCCTCATGGTCAACTTGTTGTCCACTATGATGCCCAGTCTTTCTCCACAGAGCTGCTCTCCAGAAGGTCAGTCCCCAGCCTGTACTGGTGTCCTATCCTTTCTCCCTGCTGTAACAGTATTGTTTTCTACTACTCCTGGTATGACATTAAGAAACAGACAACTTACTATTTTAAATGATTAACATGATGACCTGTTGTTTATATGCTAAGCTTATCACTGCATTTTTTAATTTAGCATAGATATATATAAGGAACTATGCATCATAATATTATTTTAAGCAACAGATTATGAAAAGTACATTCTCTTGCAGCTCAGTCATATAACTGTAAGTGAGAGTCCCTTGTTTAGTTGTGATCAGATCTTCCCTCTCTTCTTCCAGAAAAGGAGCACAGAATCAGAAAAGCATAACATTTCATTTAGCACTTGAAGAAAATGACACATGAGATATATTTGCACCAGTTAGGGAATAAATACACTTGAATGAAGAGATATGTTAAGGAGCTGGCTTTAAACAAGAGTACCAGTGCCTGGATAATTAGATAGGACTAAAACTCTGAATTTTAGAAGACTGAAACTAACTGAGATGATCTGTTCTGAAATGATAGGATTAAGTGACTAGGATCCTAAGGATCCTAAGGATCCTGGTTAAAGCTATTATTGGATGCAAATGTCTGATCATGATTCACATGATTGGCGCTGTATATCTGCAATTATAGGATATTTTGTTCATATGCTCTCTCAAGCCAATAGGATTAGAAATACAAGATACCAGAAATATTCAGCAATTACAAGTGTCTGTAGGCAGACAAATTATCTGCTCTAAAATCATGGATTTATTTCTACCCAGTGGTAGCCTTACCTATGAGTTGTCACAGGCTATATATTGGTAAAAGAATCAGATAGAAAGAGAAATTGTCTGTAGATTAGGAATTAGTATTTCCTTCTTCAAATACAGGCAGCAATTTTAGTGTATTCCTGTTTGTTAAACAGATACCAAAAAAAAGGAGAAGGAAATAAGGTGTTAACTTGCTAATACATTTTATTGCCAAAAGTGGGAGAGGGAGGATATACTTTTTGCTGAAATTCTTTTCAGTGACTTGCATGGACTAACATTTTCTTAGGAGTCCTTTAGTCTACAGAAAGTTACAACATGTTGTTTACAGAGCAACCAAAGCCAGAGAAACCTGACTGCCTGGGTAAATCTGACACATTTTGTGACACTCACCAGCTTATGGAAAGAAGAAATAACCTGAACCTGTAACCTGAGTTATAGATCTGTGCATTCTATTGAGTACAGCTTTTTTCTCTCTTTCCAGAGAACTAGGCTTACTCTATTCTTCAATGGGCACTTAGATAACTGTTATACTGTAAACAGAGGTGAGCCTGACTGAACTAGAAAAGATGGGAGACACACAGAAAATCTACATCAAATGCTCTGATGATTTTACTAGAATGAATGTTCCAAGATGCTGTTGAGATCCACAGCTGTACTCTATCCTGCAACTCATCTCTTTGAAAATCAAGAATGCAATAAATTCACTGTAAGATTTTTTCCCACATCTCAAATCTGCAACACAAGATCTATTTTGAATAGTTATGCACTCATTCATAATATGGAAAATAAATTGTGTGGCAACACGTGGTTATGTGTAAAATGCATTTGCATTTTCTGCCCATTCTCTGAGTCATTTTTCACTGACGGTGGTGCAAACAAGGAACAGGTCTATTAAAGTCACCAGAGTCAGATATGGAAGAGTTGATATGGCAGGGAGAACCATGTCCTTTAGCAGCCCATAATTCCTTTGCAAAACAAAGAGCATTTTCAGTTTTAATCTGAATTAATTAACGTCCCTGGATTTTGGATGCTTTGGACAGTCAGCCAGAGATTATTAATAATTAGTGATCTTCCAACTGGACACACCTCTTGCATTGTTTCTATGAATAAACTTCTGCTGTGAGCCCTGAATATGTTTCAGCTCCCTTCTATGAACTTAGTGTCATTTGTAATAGCACTATTGTTCTCAAAATATCATGTCCTTTTCTATGCTGAGTGCTAGTTGCCCCTTTACAAAGACTTTTTTTTTAGCAATTCTTTTCTATTATAATGATAAAGTTCTGTAAAAGTCCAATTCTGTCTTTGCTGTTGAGCACTTTCATTTGCAGCTGACATCATTAATGAGTTGATAGTAGCACTCAATCACGTTAGCCAAACCTCACCACCTTGCAGGATTGATTCCTTTTTAGTTTCCTTTCATTTTCCTCCTGTTATTTCATTGCTACTATAGAAGAGAGAAGGGTCAGCAGCAACTTTTCTCTGCTCCTTTACTTCACTATTATCTAAAATATCTGCAGAATGCAGGAAGCTGTACAATGCAGGACAAATGCTCTCCTAATGCATATGACCATTCGCTTGCCTGCCTGCATTTTCTCTCTCTATAATACTTTTCTGTGCTATATCGCCCGTGAAGTGTAGTGCAGTGTCTATTTCTTTACATTTTCTGGGGCTGGAAAGTGTGGTCTAGGTAGTGCAGAGGAATCAGTGTCCCATGGGCTCAGTACAGATTGACAGCAGATGTGAACAGCCTTCACCAGTCTCCTTTTTCTTTCCCACAAGAGCTTCAGGTGTGGACAAGTACATTTGTAATGTTAGGAAGGGAGGTGACATGTGGTCTTTAAGGGTTGCTACAGCACAGTGGCAGAAAAAGTGCCCTGCTTAAGGTAGCGTATCCTGATGTTTTAGCTGTTTTTAGTGTGCAAGTTCCTGTTACATGTTTTGATTCATCATTTTCATACTTCTAAAAAGAGATTGTACTAAAAGCTTATTGTGGAAAGTTGATTCTGGGATGCTTCTCACTGGAACATTCATCTGGTCAGTGGAAGACCAGAAAAGCTGCAAGTTCAGAAATTGTAATTTTGCCAGTAATAATTTCTTTGGCTCAAATCGCTTGAGACCCAGAAATGTCTGGGTCTCCTTTAATCATTGCATTCTCTTTAATTCTTACTTATTTCTGATAGATGGATCAAAACACCTTCTCAAAACATTTTGGAAAATTCCCATTTCTGCAGAGTGCTGAATCCAAAGATAGATTTGATCTTATTTATTTTCAAAATAACACCTGCTTTTTTTGGCTTGTATAATGATTTTCGCAGAAAAAAAGAATCCACACAAAACTGTAATACATTCTGAAATATGATTAAGGACTAATATCTTGCATTACCATGTGTAAGACTGGATTTTTTGTATTTTGTATAGATCATATAGATATTTTGTATTTTGCATAGATCATCTTTTATTTAGGAAATTGTGATCATGTTTCATATTTTTTTCATTCTCTGCAGTAAAATTTTTCTTTAGTTTTTAATAAACATGTGCTATGCTAAGGCAATAAAATATTGCATTATTTTGCTGGGCACCCAGGAAACAAAAAAAGGTTTAAGGTTTCACTGAAGGCCCGCAATGTTTTCAGCAGCTCCATCATCCATATGAAGTGCCTGCTGTTGTATACTGTTATGGAATTTTCCAGTATTACTGAGTACTAAAAGAAAGACTACAAGTGTTTTATTAATCATGCTTCTGAAGGTAAATTTGTAGACGGGCAGTTTCCTAGCACCTGAAAACATGTATACCTTTTTGAAACTGGATCAGCTGCACACTGATTAAGATACTTTCAGATGGAGGACCCCAGGCTTTTGCAAACTTCGACTTATCATTGAATGCATAGTGCTGCTTAACTAGTGGATCTTTTTTTTAGTGGAGGGCTTTCAGTGACAGTGTCTTAGGACTGCTTTGAATTGCATATTAATATCTTAAAGGTTAAAAAAAAGAAGAAAGAAAAAAAAGACAATCCAAGGTTATTTGACACTTATAGAATCTCTTTCCTAGAGACACAGATCCTTGTATTTGCTTGTATTTGGAGGACTTCTTTAGGTACTGTAGCTGAAGCTAAAAGCGTGGATTGTCAGTGTCAACTGTTTTTCTTTTCTAACTACCTCCATCTAGCTAGGCAGCTGACAGATAGAGAAAAATTATTTTAAAATCTACAGCGATTGCACAGCTAGATATTTGCACAATGTTCCACTGCTCTGCATAGTTATCTTTGACCTTTGGCAGCCAGCAAGTACATAATTCTCTATCTCACTTAAAATGAAACACCCAGGAGAGGGAAAAAGGGCTCCTGTAAGTATAAGTTATGCACAACCTAACCAGAGAGCCAGTGAGGGATGCAGTGGCTTTTCTTTGTGGAAACTTCCTCATTTCAGATTTATTTCAGTTAATATTTGTCTGAAAATTGTAATGATGAAGGCTTGTTGCTTATGGTCAAAGCATAATATAAGGTCATAAATATACTGGTGAATTAAATCTCTTAAAATTTCCCCCTCAGGTCTTCATGATATTCTTCCAGGTAATGGGGCTATTCTTATTTGTTTATAAATTCCCGTAGGATGATCTGTTTGCACTTCTGTTAAATAGGTGCTGCAGTGAAAGAAATCACAGCCTATGGAAATGAAACTCATTCTCCATCTTCTGTGGCCCCTTTCCACTCTGCTACCCTGCCTCACATGTACAAGAGTGCTTGGCAATGTGTTTTACTTAAGAGTCCTAACGAGTAAGTTTTCTGAGAGCAAATCGGGCAATACAGAAAACTGAGCATAATGCTTGGAACATCAAAAAAAAAAAAGAAGTGAGAGTTGTTCATGGGCACTCAGGCTTCACCCTTTTATAACCCCTCCCTTAAAAAATCAACTGGTAGTCAATGCAAGTCATAAATCATAAGTATAATGTACTATCTGAAAGAAATACTGCCTGGACAACTGGATAACTGCATTCTGTCCTTGCCTCAATGTTTTGCTGTGTTAAGATAGGCACAGTGTGTATGAATTTCCACTGCTGTATCTCACCCATTTTCTAACCCAAAGATGATATAAAAGATCTGACTTCTCTGTCTAAAGAAGTAATTGTGAATGTTCATTTCCTATACCCTTTTGAGCAATTTTGAAACAATCCTCTCAACTAAAACATGGTGTATGCCTTTCATGTCATATAGGGAAATGTGGACTATGCCTTTTATCGAAAAAACAATGATTTTCTACTTTATCCATTCAGTTATATCAAATGCTTGGTTCTGGCTTTAAATTGTAAGTATTTGAGGATAGGAAATCTTCACATATGTTTTTAAAAATGATTACAGTAATGCTAGATTTGAAATGGGACTTTTGAGAGCCAAAATAATAATAATAGTAATAATAGGACTAATACTTTTAATATCTATTAAATTATATAGTAATAGTAATTATGATGATAAAGAGCATTAAATTTTCTGCTTGAAGTATCACAATAGTATTGAAGAGAGAGAAGAAGAAATGATGTCTGATCCCTATGATCTGACTATCATGAATTAAAACTTCAAAACATGACATAAAGTGACTAGAGTTCAGCAATAGCATTCGACAACATCCCAAGGAATTAAATGCTTTCAGTTTCTTACAAACAGATTGTGGAATTCTGCTTTCTGTAGATAAAAATAATGAAAAGTTATCAGTACTCTTCTTTTTCCAATTTTGTATCCAAATAAGCAAATTACTATTAATAGTCTATTGGCTCAGATAATCAGTGGTAACTTGGCCAAAATGATGACAGAAGAGGTTTATGCCTAAGCAGAATGATAAATATATAAAATTATTACACTCTTGCTTGTCCCAAGATTGCTTTAGATGGAATTTGTATAAAAATTAAAGAGTAAAGATAAATGTAATGTTCTTTATATATTATTTAAAAGCTATCAGTAGACTAGTTCAGTGCATCATTTATTTTGTGCTTGAATTTTAAAAAATCTGTTTGAATACTCTTTCTACAGGCTTTTTCTTGTGGTAATAAAGTTGAAACAAATATTAGGTCATTTAACCAAAATGAAACTCTCAATGAAATTAAAATATATTTGTCTTTATTATTGCTGCTACTGTGAATTGCACAGAATCACCAGAAGAGCACTTTATGGTGTAGGACTCTCTGTTCTAATTGTTGCATAAACATTTCACTTAAAATTGACAATTCTCATACTCTATTTAAAAGGCAAAGCAACTGATAGGAAGATCAGTGGTCCTAATAAGGGGATGCCAGAGCTTCCAGCAAACAAAGTGCAAGATTCCCATGACTGACAAGCAGTCAAGTCAGTCCAAAGGAGGCGTAACTCAAGTAAAATGAACTGACATGTATACTCAAGTATTTAATGATGTAAAACCATTACCATGCCCTTAAGTAAGAGGTAGATGCATGACAGAATTGAATAAATGCAGACATCAATTGCTATAGGGAACACATTAGATTAAGCATAAGCACTATTTTGCCCTGAATCAGAGACAGAATGTCTAACATTACACTTGGACAAACATTTGGGGGCCCAATGCAAAAAAGTGCTTCGGCACTTACACATTAGATACTGCACTGATTACCTTTTATATACCTCACCTCCAGACTAGAATCAATGGAGTATGGGATCAGGTCTGATGATTGTGCCAGGGTATGTCATGAGAACAGGTAAAAGACTAAATATGTTAAAAAGTTAGCTACTTGACTGCTGGATGTCATTGGAGCAACTCTGAGCATTCATTTAGGGATCCTGAAGATTTCTTGGCCAAAGTGAGAGACAGGGAATGAGACCTGGATTTTTTTAGGCCAAATTAGTTCAGAGAGTTTTTTTTTTTTTCCTTTCCTTTTTTTTTTCTCTCTCTCTCTCTTTTTTTTTCCTCAGAGTTTCACATTTAATAACTTCAAATCTGTTGAAATCCTGGCTAGGCGTCTCAGAATGCCTATTCAGAATCTGCTGTTATTGAAAAATTTCAATGACTAAGTCTAAAGAGCACTCAACAAAAGTTCCACATGCTGCTTAGGGACTGAAGGGTTGCAGGTAGTTAGTAAGCCCTTTAGACTGCGCAATATTTGCCAAAATATGAGATATTTTGAAATCATGGTGCTAAAAAAGGCCACCATATTGTAACAAGGAGATGATATATCTAAGCATTCATACTAAAAGTGCCTGAAATCAACCACATTAAAATATCAATGCATATGAAATACTGAAGACATCACATGTAAGCAGCCAAATTCCAGCTGTTTTTCCCTCAGGGGTTTCAGAGAATGGAGAGAACTTATTGTTTTTTATCCTAAGGGGTCAAAGATCAGATTTCTATCCTAACCTCCCCATGAAAATGCTGCAGATTGCAGGCAGGAAAGAAGACACCTTCTATCACAGAGATTTCCCAAGCCATTCAGTATATGTGGCCCTCCCATTCCTTTAAAGGTTCCCTCTCTCTGAGGAACTGGCTGCCCACTACAGCCCCATACTGACAATTTAACATAGTGAATGAGACTGACAATACAAATAACCTGTCTTCTCCTCCCGATCTTCTTTTCCCCTTAGTTCCTTTGTCCTTGAGTAAAATGCTGATAAAATTCAGAGAGACAAAATGATAATACCATTTCTCATAGAGCCTGTTCTGAGATAAAAATCCACTTCTCAGGAAGGACTGGATAGGCAGGACTGGGCTACCTTGCAAGATGGGGTTTTAATCAGGGAGGAGCCTACTAGAAAACTTACAAAGACAGGAAAGCTTAACACTGGACTCACACTATGAATATTTTTTTTATCCATTCCCTAATCAGACTTGCATCCCAAGAGTTGAATCAACTGGATTCATGCTGTTGTCTTGGGTTATCCACAGCAGAATGGCACTATTTTTAAAGGATATCCATTACCTGCCAGACATTTTTCACTCAGCAATGATTGAACACATGAAACGCATTTCAGTCAGTTCATTCTGAGCAGCAGACAGATGTTGACCTCCTAGGATTCAATCTTTAGGAATACTAAAGGTTAGAAATGAGAGATGTAAAGATAGTATGTTATTTATAATGTGCAACAGTGGGAGTTTTATGAGTCATCAGGATACTCAGTGTTTGGGAAAAAATTGTAGTGTATTTTATAATGAAGTACATATAGCTATTGAGAATGCCTGCTGAAACTAAAATTCAGAAACATCAGTGCTAATGATTCTTAAGCTCCATATGAAATGGTCCCTTCCCTGTATGCCTCCATTGCCTGTGTGTGGGAAGGGCAAAATGACATGCTAAGAGGTGCTATCAAGCCCTTTTTACAGATCCCGTGATACTGAATACTCAAAATACGCCAGTATGCTTAGTCTGTGGGTTGCACAAATTAACACAAGATCACTTCTGCTTTTTCATCTGTAGGCAGAATCAATGTATTCATCCTTCCAGTTCTTCAGTTTGATGCCTATATTCCTGACAAACAGATGGGAAAAATGGACAGACATTTTATCAACTACTTCATGAAACTGAAGCATAGCATTTAATCCACTGTGATATGGTACTACTTGTATGCAAGGTATTATTAATGGTGTTGTTAATTATACTGACTTGAAGTAAGTTCAGTAATAAGAGGTAATAAATATCACCTATAGCTTGTCATTATGTGATGTTAAAAGAGATTAACCATACTAATATGGATACAGTGCATTACAGTAACGTATTTCTTACTGTGAGTAGTTGTTATATTATCATCTATTCTGCACTTATTTCTACGTAATTACATAGATTCACATGAGCAAAATATATCAATCTTTAGTTTCAAACATAAGCTTGTAAATGGCAAAGAATGGTATTATGATTACTTTTCAAATATCTTCATCAGTATTTACATGAGAATAGAGAAAATATAGAGATATGCATGGATTCTGAGCATGTTGGTCAAACAATTCAGCTGAAGAAGTATTTTTTTCCCATTGTTATGAAATCCCAGGGTAAAAGCACAGAGGCCAGAGGTACCGTAAACTTTCTGGAGGAAAAAGCCCTTCTCCCAGTTTTAGCTTTAGCGCAGAAGCCACAAGAGTCAGAGGAGTTTACTTCTACAGACTAGTTTATTTCGCTAATTATTGCCCTTTGCATATAGTGCCTTCAGCTGTTGGATCTATCCTGCCAGAAAATCCTATTGCTAACAGGATCATTTCACCAGCCCAGCAATAACCCATTCTTCAGATTTCGCCACATCTCACCTAAAGTGACATTTTGTTTTTCAGTCTTTTGTATCAACAACACCTTCGCTTGCATGTTTTGACTCTTTTGCATCTCTCTTTATTCACAATCTAAGCAGCTGATGCTGCCTGTCTTTACTTTTCATTGTACACCACCATATTTCTACTTGATAACATAAAGTATTTATCCAACAGTAGTGTTTAGCAGTCTCACTCCTTGCTGCCATTCATTTCACAAAATAAAAGATTCTAAGTGATAGCGGTATTGAGTTTCTTGTGAATGACAGATTTTTTTTTTAATCAAACAGCTGATAGTAGAGTATTCAACAGAATCTATATTTTCCTTTTCCACAGCAAATATGAAGATTTAATTTCTCATGGAGATTTATATATTAAATGAGTATTCTGCTCAGCTTCAGAGGCTTAAAATATCTGGGGCCGATTATAATGCAAGAATCTTCTCTAGTCGATATTAAAATTGTGCACTACGTTCCTCCTGTTTCCACAACAGGTGGAAATAACTACAAAGGAACTACAAAGGAATGTGAGGTGAAATCAATCAAACAAGAATAGATACACTTGGAGTATTACTGCCTTGTAAAAGCATCAGCATGCATGAATAACTGCAAGGGTTCGGGAGATTTTTTTTTTCAAAATTGGAAAATTAGGTTTTAATTTTAAATGTATATGTATAAGAAAAGCTATTAGGAATTAAATTTGCTACCAGGTTCACTGCTTAATTCTGAGACTCTAACATCCATTGAAAACATTCCATTCAACTGGTCATGAGAAGAACATGGTTTTCAAATGATCACTAGCTGAAGCATATACAGTCTTACTTCCAGAGTTTCATTTTATGTAATGGGATCTTCCTTTATGTAGCAAAGTCTACAACCTAGTCTATGACAATATACGTTATGCAATGTGTGAAAAACATTTACACGTAGTGCTAAAGTACAGTAAGTTTTATATGAAAGGCAGATAAGGATTTCAAAAATTAATTCAGCTAAAAATGTGTAATAAAACTCTGACTGTAAGCAGAGAAATACAAAGATGATGATGGGTTATATATGCACCTTATCATTTATATTTAGCAATGATCAAATTCTTTCTATGTCTGTTGCACTCCTTACACATTTGTTTTAACAGTCCATTAATCTCTTGCTCTCACAAGCAGTGATATTGCAGTAATTGAAATACTACTTCTATTTCTCAAGTTGCTTTTACCTCTCTGATAACAAAGTTCCTTCTTTCTGTAGCTGTAAACGACATCACAGAGAGGACAATTCTTATGAGCCCTGCAAAACCAATGAACCCTCAGTTTTGCTGTGCTCCTGCTTTTGAAGTGCTTATTATTCTCAGCTCCCACCATGTTATTTACTAGCCCTTCTTACATCTGTTCTGTAGAATACTCTTTCAGCAGCCGCCTTTTGCAGAGGGTGCTATGGGAATAAATAAAATTCTGGGACATAGTGAAAATATAGATTTAACATGAAAAAATAGTTTTGATATTATAGGGTGGGAGATTTTGGCATATGTTTCTTCTTTTTGGACCTTCCTTTTTATATTGGAATTGGATAAATTCAGTAATTACTACCAAAGACTGTTGACTATTTATATGAAGATCTATCTGCAGGGAAATTGGTGCTGGCTACAAACCTGCCAGGCAAGCTGGGGACTGTTGTGTCCCTTCACATCTGGGAAATGCAATTTTGTGTTTCAGCTGCTCCCCAAGAGACAGAAGGACTAATACAAAATGAAGGATATCCCATAGGAATGTGAGACATGCCGAAGAACTTGTCAGGGCAAAATTTACTGACAGACCAAATCTGGATTATATTTTGACAAAATATATGTTGCTTTAGTGGGTAAGTGTCTGAGTGTTGTTCTTTTATATACAAAATATGAGTTAGTGAAGAATGCTCCTAACTTCCTGGCCCTAACAAAGCCAGGCATGGTTTGAGAAATATTATTTTACTTTTCTGGAGGAATCAACTTTCTCTTTTCAAAGAGAGATACAAGGGATGTGCAGTAAGAAAGGGCAAAATATATTACTCTGGTAACACAGCTATTTTACTGTGCCTTAGACCATCTCTCTCTCCTGCTGCACAGCTTTTTGGCTCAGACTGGAATTCCACTGAATGTAAGAAATGTTACTGCAGTGAAATATCACAGTAGTTGCCACCTGTACGCAAGAAGCAATCATGTAATATACTAAATATGTATCTTCCATTTTAAAGGACACCACAATTGGAAAGGAAAATAAAATGCATATCACAAAGATAAAATTGAAAAAGATTTTAAATTATTAGCTTATAAAGAAAAGACTCTATACTAAGCCATGGGTCAAAATCAATCAGTTTTAAAAAGATTACTGCTGGCATAGTTAAAGGATTATATAACTATGCGTCATTAAGTTCAGAAAGTTATTGTGATGTGTTTTTGGTGGAAAACTTCTACATGCCACATATTCTGAACCATTTCAAAGTTGAAATACAAGTGAAACATCATGTCTTATCACTTCCAGTGGTCCATAACTTTAATCATCAACTTGATCATTACAAACGCAGTTGAGAGTTTGTTGCTGAAGTCAGATATAGGTCACTGAAATCCTCTATGAAGACAAATGATAGGATATATTTTTGCTCTTATAGCTACTTGTTAGAGCAAGTTATACCTCTGATTTAAGGCAAGAATTCAAAGTGCTGCAGACATTACAGGCATGATGTTTTGGAAAATTACTGTTTTGACTGACAATTACTAGCAGACCTACAGACTAAAAAGTGTAGAAACACGTTTTTTTTGTGATATAAATGTACAATACTGTATTGTCAGCTCATAATCCCTCTAGAATAATTTATTCAAACCAAGGTGATCCAATTTTCTTTTCTGAAAAATAAGTAACAGACGGCAATTTTGGGAAACGTGCAAAACCTCTTTACTGCACTATTGCTAGAGGAAAGAATTATTCCTTACCTCAGGCAGTTTAGTGTTTGGCTACTGCCTTTGAGCATAAACATCTGCATGCTGTGTATATTTTAGCTTGTTTTATGCAACAGTGGCTAATTTTAACATATTTATAGATTTTTACACCTATTTCAATCCAAAATTTTTGATGTCCTAATATTTTGTGCTCTGGTCAAACAGTTCACAAGGAACGCATTCTAGCTGTTGACTCTGTTTATGTAGAAAAGTACATTGAAGCCTTGCACGCTGCTAAAATATATGTAGATTCATGTAATTTCAGCTCCTTGATCATGCTGGAATATGGAGGTGTGTAACACCATCCTTTTATAACATTGACATCTTCTGTGATATGAATTTAGGTTTCTCTTTAAAATTTCATAGCATGAGCTGGCAGACAGATTGGAGTAGGCAGTATCCAGATCTTAAAGCTGCCAAAATACTCTTCAATTGTGTGAAAAAACCCACCCTTCGGCAAAGACAACAATCTACCCATCAGAGGAAACATTCAGCAAGACAGCCCAAAACTTGCACAAAAGTGGATTTTTTTGTTCTTTGTTGTTGTTGTTGTTTGTTTTGTTTTATGTTGGAGACAGTCCTTTGTGAAATTTTATGAGTTTTCACATTATTTACTTCATCAAAAAGTTTCAGGTTGAAGTATTGCTTCCTTTTTTAAACAGCTCACTACAGTTCTAAATCAGCTAAATAGCCTGTCTAAGGAAAGGAGGGAAGGGTACCCTGCAATTACGAATTTGAGGTCAAGCTGAGCCTTTGTACAGCTGCCTGAAAGTAGAGAAGAAAAAGCAGGAATTACAAGAAGCCTTCTTTCCATTCATCCCCACACTACACTCAAAGGAAGTCTAGACTCTACTGAGGCTTTGCACAGAGCACAAATACATCCCCCAAATAGCGATAAAGAGTGAGTCAGAGTCTTTTCTCCATACTCGACCCAGGTGGAACTGCCGTGCTGCAAAGGGATGCTTAGCGTTCCCGAATACAGCAGCATCTATCACAAGCCTTCCCTGCACTTTCTCAGATGGCATAAAACTCTGTTTTTACTACCCAGGGCAAATTTACACAAAGGAGTAGTCCTCCAGTAATTCTAGTCTAACCCCGTAGTAATTTAGGGAAACTCCATGCACATCTAACATGGTGTGCTGGATTTTCAGACTTCTCTGTCACCACCATTATCACTTCTCTATTTCAAAAACCGTGGAAGCTGAAAGCTTTTAGTAACCCTCAAATGTTTACATGTTCAAAGGAGTACACTTCAGGACAGCTGGCATGCTGGAGCTTAATAACACAAGTGTCTCATATATATTTCTAAGAGATTAGGGCCATAAGAGGAGAAGGAGAAAAAAGAGAAAACACAGTTTAAACATGAGGTTCTTAAAAGGTCATTTAAGAAACCTGAGAAAATGCTTTGCTAAATTTGTGTAAATTCAACTGCCATAGAGATCTGTAAACCAGAGCGGAAAATACTGGCACAATATACATTGCTAGCTCCTTTTACTGAACTTATTTACATAGCTTGCCTGCTATTGCATATTAGCAATCTGCACCAAGAGTATTTGATTAGCCTTGAAGCTCAGTGGCTGATTTCTTGAAATTAAGAAGGAAATCCTTTGCCCTTAATTATTTGCTTCTTAAATTCTGTGAAATGGTTATATTAAGAAAATAGGAGGCTCATGCTATTGTTGTATATCCAAAATCAAAATCAAACATATATATAAACCTGTCCCATCCCAAGGAAATAAATGATCATCATAGACTTCCTTAAAAATATGTCAACAAATGAAATTACTCAAAGAATACAGTCAGAATAGAAGAGAATTTTAATCCAAAGGGCCTGAGCATTTCAAATTCTTTAGAACAAAGGGAAAAAAAGGTCATTTGTGAGTCCAAGGAATTGGTGAAGGCAATTATAGGAAAATTAATATATGCTTCTTTCTTCCCCTCAGAAAATAACAGCTTCTTTCAAAAGTATTATAGTAAAATAGAAAATAGTTAGGTAATTCTGTATACAGTGTTCCCACTAAATAATAAATTATCCAAGACCAATTGAGATAAATTCAAGTAGATGAAGAGATCTTTCAGAAACTGATTTGATGACCCTTATTGAACTTTGTTTGATAAATCCTGCTAGAGGGACCTTTCATTTTCTCTGCAATATCACGCAAAAAAATATGATGCCTTTCTTCTTAATAAAACCTAACACTTAAGAAAGATGCACAGCTTTTTGAGAGCAGAGCTGGAAATGAATGCTCTTTACCGCAGACTGTTTAGTCCATGGATACTCAAATTTGGCAATACAATATGGGGACAGATATGAATAGCTTTTCTTTAGAGTTCCATACATATGCAGAAACCCATTTGTCTTAAATTCTCTTTTTTAAGCAAATACCTTTGAGCTACATGTGAATACATTTAGGTAGTTGTAAGGAATTATCCATTTATAGTGTGTGAGGAATTAATAGTTTATATAATTACCAGTTTAGAGTTAGTTCACAAATGGAACAGAGGCTTTGCATAGGCTCCAATACCTACAGTACATTGCAATTATTTTATTAAAGCATTAATTTTGTATTATCCTCATTAAACATCTGCATTGACACACAACAGTATTTTTGAGTCAATCATAAATCCAGACAATCTGATTGAAAGCCTGTGAGACTTTAAAGAATAACATCAGTGACAAAATGAAGGTTTTTTGTTTTTTTCAAGGTGAAGCTATATAATGGAAGTAAGAGGGCAGGATATTGAGGTCTAAGATTGTAGGCTTTTATAGATGAAAAACTTCCTTCATAGTCAGAGGAGAGCTAGGCAATATAGGCATTGCAGTTCAGAACTTGGTTGGCCTTACACTAAACTGGGAACCCACCCCAAGACTCTTGAATTTTGATCAAATGAACAAATGATAAAGTGTTCCTGGGCTGATATTGCTAAGCTATTGTACAAAATAAAAAAAAATACAAAACCAACCTAACCCAATCCAAACCAACCAACCAACCAAAAAACAACCAACCAACCAAATCTACAAATAAATTATGATATGATATCTTTGTATTATACACCATCTACAAATGCTTAGTTGTTTCTCTACTATTTTTTTAAAGGGACATAATTTTGCTTCACTTGATTGTTTTAAGACTTCTTGTCCTTAGTTAAATTCTTTCAACATCCTGTAGCATCTGCTGAATCTTGTTCAACAAGAAGAAAGAGGAAAAAATATAATTCCATAAGGTAGGAGCAGATAGTTCACTTTACATGCTAGAATTATTACTATCTCTACATCTTTTTGATGAGGCATGTATATTCATGTCTAAGAAGAGGAAATACAGCTTTGAGTGTGAACAAAGAAAGAAATATGTTCTAAATTTTCTTCACTATGTAATGTTTGTTGGGATATATTTAATTTGATTTTAATAATTATCTGCCAAAAAAAAATGAATCTAAGTATTTATTCTCATCTTAATGTGGAATGTTGGAAAGGAATGGTGCACAATGCAGAAACATGTGTAGTTACACATTTGTATATGAGTTTATATTCTATTGTAGATTAGTGTACACATGTCTATCATGCCTGGATCAAACACAGATCAAAGTCTAAAATCTTCATAATTTTTGATGGTTAACTAAATGATTCTGATAGTAGTAGAATATGTAGGTTTTTCTCTGTGTATACATACACACAGATTAGCTCAATTTCTATTAAAATATTGGCTCATCAATCAGTAATGCCCCAGAGGCCAGTTATGATGTTACAGAAATTCATCTTTAGAATATAGTAATGTTTCATCATTATATTTGTGTCATGATTATTTTGACAGGTTAATTTGGAAGATAAGTTATTGAGCATTCAAGCATATTTGTCAAACAAGCAAATGAAAACATTGCGTATACTCATTTTCTGAAACAACAAGCTATAGCTATTGTAGAGTTGGCAATAATTGAATTTGAAAGTCTTTGCTGCATTATGTTCCAGGAATTTCTTAAAATTCAACCATGGAAAGAAATAAAAAGCAAACATAAGTCCTAAAATTAGCAACAAAAGTTCTGTGGAATTCCTTAGGCAAGGATTACACTTGTGTAATTCAAGCTCTTTTGAGTTCTAGGAAAATAATCAAAATCTGAACACATGTTCTGTTTCCTTTTGAGGCATTCAGAAATTCACATGTTTCTTTCACATTTGTCTCAGACAGAACATCCCGCAAATTCTTTAGATAAAGGATTACTGCACAAAATCTTTTAAATTTAGGAACCTACATGACATTCCACTGTTGAAAGAGCACATTTAAACACTGCAGTTCTGTGGACTAGAAGTTAGAATGGGAGAAAATAAGTAAGTAAGTAGCTTGTTTGTCTATACCTGCTCAGTTCTTTAACTTCTTCAGAAGGCCTAAGTACCAGGGCTTGTCACACAGTTCTATCACTTTCTAATTTAAAAAATTAAATTCATTTATTTTTCATAGAGATTTTAAGTGAAATGGAGAAACAAACACACTAACAAGAAAATAACTTTTGGATGTCTCAGATCAAAAATTCCTTTATACTTAGGGTTGTGATCAGTAGGGCAGAGTCTAGTTGGAGGCCTGTAGTTAGCAGTGTCCCCCAGGGGTCAGTCCTTGGTCCAGTCCTGTTCAATTTATTCATCAATGACCTGGCCGAAGGCACAGAGTGCCCCCTCAGCAAGTTTGCTGATGATACCAAACTGGGAGGAGTAGCTGATTCCCCAGAGGGCTGCGCTGCCCAGAGGGACCTGGACAGACTGGACAACTGGGCGGTGAAAAACCTCATGCAATTCAACAAGGCCAAGTGCAAGGTCCTGCACCTGGGGAGGAATAACCCCAGACACCAGTACAGGCTGGGGACCGATCTTGTGGAGAGCAGCTCTGCAGAGAAAGACCTGGGTGTCATGGTGGATGACAAGTTGACCATGAGGCAGCAGTGTGCCCTTGTGGCCAAGAAGGCTAATGGGATCCTGGGGTGCGTTAAGAAGAGCGTCTCCAGCAGGTCGAGGGAGGTGATCCTGCCCCTCTACTCAGCCCTGGTGAGGCCACATCTGGAGTATTGTGTCCAGTTCTGGGCTCCACGGTATAAGAGGGACGTGGAGCTGCTGGAGAGAGTCCAGTGCAGGGCTACAAGGATGATCAGGGGCCTGGAACATCTGCCCTATGAGGAGAGGCTGAGGGAGCTGGGCCTGTTCAGCCTGGGGAAGGCTGAGAGGGGATCTGATCAGTGTCTATACATACTTTAAGGAATGGAGTGAGGAGGATGGGGCCAGCCTCTTTTCAGTGGTGGCCAGTGATGGACAAGAGGAAACGTCCAGAAACTGAAGCATTGAAAGTTTCACAGGAACTTAAGGAAAATTTCCCCAACAGTGAGGGTGACAGAGCACTGGACAGGTTGCCCAGAGAGGTTGTGGAGTCTCCTTCTCTGGAGATCTTCAAAACCCCCTTGGATGCAGTCCTGTGCCACGTGCTCTAGGTGTCCCTGCGTGTGCAGGGGGGTTGGACTAGATGATCTCTAGAGGTCCCTTCCAATCTTAAGCATTCTATGATTCTATGATATTGTCCATTAAGTACCAAAAAGTTGTTCAGTCCGTTAAGTGTCAATACTTATCAGGTCCATTCCTCAGACCTCTTTCAATGAGAAAAAATGTAAGCATGAATCATTTTGAACAATTTGGTCAATAGTTATACATGCAAATGTTTATGGCAATGCGAAAAAAAATAGACAATCTCAGAGAATAAGTAACTCCCCCCTGCCAATTATACATATACATAAATGCATGTGTTTAACTCAACTACTTAGCCCCAAGTTTATTAGACTTAGCATTTAATAAGAACTAGAAGTAAATGTTTTTTTATTATTATTTATGCTGCATAACATCTGTTAAACTTTCATTTAAAGTAGCTATACATAGGCTAGTGCATATGCTACATAGTCTAGAATATAGAATGCATACATGCATAGAATATGATTGCATACATTCATAGGCTATACATATGAATACAAACAAAATACATACCACAATAAAGAATATTCGCAGGAACTATATTTTGCATAATGTTTTAAGTTTTCTTGATATTGAAATATATTTTAAATGACTAGGTTCTCTAAGCTTAGGCGAAATGCTTGAAATTGTTATGCACATCTTTCAAAAATATAACATCTACATATGTACAGAGGCACTCATCACATTGCTGCTTTCCAATCCTCTTGCTTGCCTTTGTGATTTAGAACACAGCCATATATCTTGATATTTTAATTAAAATGAGGTTGAATGTGCCTGCAAGAGAAATTCCTAAAGCTGGCACACTAGGCCATGTATGAGGCATCTGTGAAATTCCACCTCTGTCTTGAAGCTTGAGATTGCATATCACAATAAAGGCAACAGAAAAATACTGTGAACAGAAAAAAAAAATTAAATGCAAATCTATTCTCAGGAAGTCTGAGCAATATCTTTCATTCCATCACCCCCAAGTCCTGCTCCTACTGATTAAAAAATAATAAAGCGTATTTCTCATAGCTGGTCTCTCTGGACCAGTCATTACAGGCTTATGAGGCTTCTGTCTTCAAAAATGCACACACACATTCATGCACACACCTGGCAACATTTTTTTCTGAGACAATGTCAACAAACAGCTCCTTTGACAGGATTTTGGAAAGCATTTTTACATGATAGATGCACCAAACTGAACAATGTTCCTTGCTTGGTTAGTCAGGGCAGCTGAATGAAAGAAAGCAGAGGAAAGCTAGGCAGAGTTGGATAAACTCCAGTAGACATAACTAATGAGTAGGACTGTTTTTTGCCTTCTTCTTTCAAAGCTTTTTTGTTTCACTTAATTTACTATATTTTTCATCGTCCTGCCTACAGTATCAGGACTCTACCCTTTTGATTTGATACTTGCTTCAGACTAGTTCAGCAGGACAGGCTATCCAGGATGCTAGGACAGCAAGATCTGTATGTGTCTAAATTGATATGCGTTGTCGTTTCACTCACCTGTGTCTAATGGAAATGGAGGGCCAGAAGCTTATGTTGACCAGTACAATTGAATTTCTAAATGAGCTATTTTAGTTACCAGGATTTTTGACATGTGATACAAATACTATATGCACTTATGGTGCTAACTGTACACCTTAAACCAGATCGAGCATTGTATAACCCTGCCTTGTATCCCATTCCATTGACACTGTGATGGAGCGAAGAGACTTTTTCTCAGTGTCATGACTTCTTTTTCTACAAGATGCATAGGAAATAAATGATCCAGTTGCTAAGTGAGACCTTAAACAGTCTACTATGCAGGATAGGTTTTATACTCTGTGCCCGTCACTCAGCTTGTGTATACGTTGTTATCAGCAAGAGGTGTAACCATGCACTTTATTCCTGCTTGGAAGAGCAGAAAAGTGGCTTCCACAACACATTACCACAACATGCCCCGAAGAGCCTTGCAGCAGGAAACAGGCATTTTTATTCAGACAATGGCATGTCTATTCCTTCTCTCTTTATCATTGTAGTGCCTATAATAGGAATCCCAGGAATGGATTGGGTCCCCTTATTCCTAGTATTATATGTACTTATAATGAGCAAACAGTTGTGTCCTGAAACAGACGGGTCAGGTTTTAGTGTTAGAGCTGTTGTTATAATTTTATCTTAATTCTATGGCTAACAAGAGCCAGCTGCTTTCCATGTTCACTGCACAATTGTAGAAGGCAAGATCAATTGAATTTAGCAAAGAATTAATAATTGGGTGATGAACATTTCTTTTTCACATACTGTGGTACAGTCCTTTCTTATTTGGATCAACACTCAATTTAAAATAGATTTTTTTTTTTTTTTTTTTTGGGCAGCATTTTCAGGTCACTGAGTTAAAGCTTCCCTCCTTGAAATATAGCAGCAATGCTTTCCATTTCGTGCAATGTATAGATTTTTATAGCAAAACTACTTCTACTGAACTGCTTCAGCAGCACAGAAAAACTGCATTAGAGGCAATTTTTGACATGATAAGAAAGGAAAGGGAAGTGAATTGAACTAATTTGAAGAAACTTCATAGAAAATATTGGGAAGATATGAATGTGATAGATTTGGGGTTGTAGAGGGATTATTTCTGAATATGTTATATGCTATATTAATTTATCTGAGTGCTGCAACGGATTGACCTGGTTAGGCTTTAATTCAGTGAATTGCTTCGGTGAAGATCTGTGAAAGACAGAGAAAAAGAAAGGACATACACAAGAAAGTGAAAGGACAATAGCCTAGATAACATCTGCTAGAAGAGCTCCTGCCTTTAATGCTGCTGTCTGTGACTTCTTCTGAGTTATCCATAAAGGTCTAATCAGGTTCAGTAAAACCCTAGACCTTCCTAGGATTTAGGCCAAAAAACGCACAATCTGAAGAGCATGAAAGACATGCTTCTGTGCATTCGTGATTATTGCAATTAAATTTTGTCTGCATGTACATACATACATGCATGTGTATACACTAGCAGACCTTTTTGTTATTGCAAAATAATAATAATAAAATATTCTATCTGCAAAATTAAGGTTGAGGGGGCTGCAGTTGTTATGTAGCATCCAATCTTGGTTGCTGCACAGCAGCACCAAGGAATATGGAGGATTCTGGTGGTCAATACACATGCAAGAAGTATGATTTCTATTTTTTATCTCTTTACTTCCATATGCACATATTTGAATGGAATAACAGATTATGACAGGGGTAATCTTATTTTCCTTCTCCTTATGGATTGGCTCTGATGAGGCTCCATCCTCAGACACACAACAATAAGTTGTACCAAGGAATGTTGCTTCCTCAACAATTCCTCCACAGCTCAACTCTTCACTTATTCCTTCAGAAATACAGCAGACTAAGCTGCAGACTAAGCTGCAGACTTGCTCCTGATTAACTTTATTTCCCCCTTTTGTTCTCCTTATAGTGAAACAAGGCAGCTCTGATTCAGGTTCACAGAGCAGAGGTTCATTCTTTGAATCAGCTGCTTCACTGTAACTGTCTATTCCAAAACTGTCTACTCCAAAAAAAGCAAACAGTGCAGATGTAGTGCAGATTAAATTGAATCATTTTGTGTTCTAAATTATATTTTAAGAATCAGTTCTAAGTGTTCACTACAGTCATTAAGTGACAAACAGTACATACCTGACCTTGTCATACCTACTGAGGAAAATGTTCTCTATTCACATTATGACTAAGAAGAAGTGAATCATAGGAATCTAGTCCAGGAAATATATAGGCTTAATGCATACATGGGTGGGAGGTGAAGAGAGAGGAAAATGAATGCACTCCAGAAGACAGAGAAAGCCTCAGAGGAACAATATCCATAAACTAATGTCGTCTCTCAGTAAATTTAAATTTTTGATATTTCCATGTATGCAATTTTTTTTAATTCCCATGTAATTATCACATCTAAATAGCTCCTTATTTTTCCAAATATCATGAGTTCACTTTTTAAGCAACATAATGTTTAATATTAATCTTGATTTATTACTTGTGAAGTATGCAGTAATGCATATCATATAGATGCCTCTTAAGTATAACAAACAAATGCAGAGTGTGGATCAAATTTTTATTTGGGATAAAGAGGAAATCACATTGATTTACACCAAATGAGAATGTAGCTTAATATCTGAGAATGTAACTTAGTGCCTATAATCAGCTGTATTTATGTCTAATATAATCAGAGGAGGATTTAAGATACTAAAGATACTAAAAAAAAAAAAAAATGTTAGCTTCAGTGTCCACCAAACAGAAGCTGCAGTTTTTCAGTAAATGTGAAATTAGGGGAAACAGGGAAGGATGCCTGATTAGTATAAATCCAGAAGAAAATTTTGTCTTGGAAAGCAGTGGTTCACAGAAGGATTTGTAGGTCACTGTACCTATGCCTCAGCATGGGCTTTTGACATTGTAAAGAGAAGCTGTAAAGGGACTTAATACAACCTTGGTACTTATGACAAGGGGAATATTCAGAAGCAAAAAACAGTCTTGCCTCTACAAAACACTGAATGTCACCGCCAGATTGCTATAGTCCAATCTTGAGTCCTCGCAGCAAAGCAGGGCATGATAATATCACACACAGTTTAAACAAAGGGTGCAAAATGATCAAGCCTTGGAAGAAAACCTCTTGATGTATTACTGGATCTACTGAGATATGAGTCCATACCATCACTTTCCATCAACATCGACCTGGGCAATTCATGAACAAGGAAAAGCTCACTGGGAAGATGGTAGCCAACGTCAAGATGGGCTCTAGCAACCCTGAAATAGTGTCCAAGATCTGGAGGGAGCAGCAGAATACAGACCCTGGACGTTGGTAAGCTTTGGTTGTATATGTGGAGACAGGGAGACATCACAAATGATGTGATGATGATATTACAATAACCCAAGGAGCAGGATATTTTTCTGAACACAGAAGAGCTGTTTAGCCCTACACTAGAGCTGAAAGTTTGAATAAGTGGCAGATGTAGCCCTGATTCATTCTGGGAAAAATCTGACACCTGTGTTTTGTGTTATGTATTACCAGATTTTGCACCTGAAAGACCTTTGCAAAGATAGCCTGTTCATTTTGGCTTAAAAAATAGAAAAATAAAACATTCCTTCCCCCCAAAGCAAATACAATTTCTGATCATTAAGAAAATAAATTAATATTTTCATGAAGTTTATTTTCTTAACAGTCAGAAAATGTTTCAAAATTGGATATACAAGCAAAGGATTTTTAAACTTTTTCAAGCTGCATCAAGTAACTTGAAGTAAATATTTGCTGATAGCTCTGTGACTTTTTCTTTGGCTCCTTGTGCCAAGTGTTGTAGATTTAAAATCTATTAGGAATTGTTTGTTTTTAAATAATTTGTTCTTTTGATGACAAGCAATCGCTATGAAACATTCAAAGTGAATTTCAATTGACAGACAATTCTTAAAACCATTTATTTTTTTTTGTTTGACTTCAAAATGATGCTTAGGAACTGAAAAATGACAGGATGTGAGTAATGAAACTGTAATTCACACCTTGTACATGAGTAGGTACAAGGCTAGAGTCTGAGTATTGTTAAGCTCACAAGGTGTGAATTATTATACTATAATTCAACAACCAGTCAGATCTTAATGTGATTATAAAGTGGTTTTAACAGAGGAAAATATAATTGGAACAAGGTAGCACGGCTATAAGCAGGAAAGAGCTTCTTCATATTACCCATATGGTAATTCTGTGTAATATTACACCCAAAAAGGAGTTTCTACGCATGCATTACATATATACAGAGCATGTTTTTTCCTGTAGATTTTCAGAGGACTCAAAGGTGTTTACAATATGCTGCCAGAGCAGGTGAGTCCTGAATGATGTATGCTGTCCTTGCTTCCAGCGACTTGTCAGACCTTGTGCGATGTGGTGGTTCCTGCTCCAGGAGCAGTGCGGGGAGAGATGCTCAGGCCCCGAGAACAAGACTGTTCGAACAAAGATAGAAAAGCACTGAGAGGAAGATTTTAAAATTCTAAACTCTGAGACTGGGAGAGTAATAGGTGCTGTAGGTGACTGGAGAGGGGATCTGTCTTATCTGTCTTATCTGCCTTTCTTTTCTGTTTATAAATAACTTGTAAGTCACTACCTGCTGATTGAAATTCAGGAGTCAGTGTCTGTGAATCTTTTTAAAACATTATTTAACTGTCTGTTTATTCAGCCTTCAACTCAGAGAAAGGATAAAAAAAAAGTAGAAGGACCTTCCTTGTTTGTTTTTGATATAGTCTTAATATTTAGATAAGATTCAACTGCTTTTTTGTCATTAGTCCAGTTCAGAGTAATAATTTCATTGAAAAAAAAGTTTTTATTTTGTGAGAAAGATTGCTTTCTCATAACATTGTTTCTTTATTGTTTTAATGAGTTCACACTCTTCTATCAGAATTAAAGTTTCAAGATTTTTGATTTCTTTGTTCTTATTATAATAACGAAGACAACAATAAACTCAGATCTAGCTATGAAATCAAGTTTCAAAAACAATCAGACCATTAAGTTAATTAAGAAGTCATTTTCTCCAACTATCCTGAAAGTACTTAGGTAATTAGTCTGGCCTCTGGTACAGATTCTGTTACAGTCTTTTTCAGTCTCCACAAAGATCATAATTTAAGATTTTAATTTAGCTGTTAAAAGAAATGTCTGCATTTGAGGACTGCAGATACTTGATTTCCATTCAGAGTCTGAAAATTTTACCTCTTGTTTTATTTCCTGTATACCCAACCAAAATTTGGTGGCACAGGATTTGGTGGCAAAATTATGTAACAGGATTTTTTTCATCACCTTTGATCAGTCAGAAATTCCGAGGTTTTAAATTATTTTTCTCTTTCTATATTTACTGTATGCCCATTTGACTTTTGATAAGGAAAGATTTTTCAACTCCTGCAAGAAAAATATTGACCTTAAAAGTTCTAAGCTCAGATGGGAATTTGTCAATTATTTGCCATTTGTTCATAGTATTATCTTGAGAAAAATTTCACTGAAGAACGAGATTTGCTTCAACTTTTTACATAGTTACAACTATAGGTAACATGAAATATTCTAACATTACATTAGCAGGACTCGTAAGTCTATGATGCAGTTAGTATGTGAAAGAAAAAGGGTTTTGTTTGTTTGTTTGTTTTAATATTCCTGTTAAAATTTGCATCCCCTCTTTTTCTGAGAAGTGCAAGAGCTGAATGGAAAGATTTGGCAGTATGCAATTTTCATAGGAAACAAGTTTGAAGAAAATGTATTTATGAAAGAGAAAGATGGAAAACTTGTGAATCACATTATGTGTGCAAAAGAGTTATGCTGTGTGCCCCTATTTCAATACTAAGGAATAAAATGTGTCCATTCATCTATGTCATTAATGAAGTCTGGGGATACACCACTAGTGTGTGGCTGGTCTCCAGATGGACTTTCCAGATGGACTGGTCACAGTAACCAAGACCACAATATCTCTCCACTTATATATTCTTTGTCAGCTTTTCAGTGATTTTTTTAAAGGAGAAATAGTGTTAAAAGCTTTGTTAAAGATAAACATTTCCCAACCCACTAAAGCAGTCTTTCCATTGTAAAAATTATTAGGTACTTTCATAAATACATAGAACTATAGTCATAGAACCATTATGGTTGGAAAAGACCTTCAAGATTATCAGGTCCAACGTAAACCCTCAACACTATTCCTGTTAATCCACGTCCCTAACTGTCTCATCTACCCGTTTCTTGAGCACTATCAGGAATGGTGACTCCACCACTTCCCTGAGCAGCCTGTTCCGATGCTTCACCACTCTTTCCATGCAGAAATTCTTCCTTACGTCTAACCTGAACTGCTCCCCTGGAGCAATCTCATGCCATTTCCTCTTGTCCTATCCATAGTTACTCTGGAGAAGAGATTGATCAGATATCATCCTTGAACCTGCTGACAGCATACTCTGTCCCATCATCCAATACTGGCACTGGTCTTGCCCCCTGCGGAGTAATAAACAGCTGTCAGATAGATTTTGTTCAGGCAATTTTCCAGTCATGGTGTAGTCCACTAATCCTATTATCTCTCACCAATTTGGCTAGGGAAGACTGTGCCAAAAGTCTTATTAAAGTCAAGGTATACTGTTTCCACTGCTCTCCTCATTCATCGAGTGTTATTAGCCAATTTCCAGGGGGAAACTAGTGGCATCACCAGGTTGGTGAAAAAGGACATGCTGTCCTCCCTTGCAGGGCTCCTGTGCCTTGTCTTCACCTTGTCATGCTTACCACAATGGACTGTTCTTGAAATTGTAGGAGGTAATAATTGAAATTCAACTAGCCCTCCTGGACCCATTTTCTCTCCACGACTGTATCCCACCAGACTCTTCCAAGCAAGTCCCTGAACAGCCTTTAGTCTGCTCTTCTGAAGAACAGGGCTAGGATCTTTCTGTTTGTCTTGTTCCCTCCTTTCAAAATCCTGTACTCCACCATGTTACAGTAATTTCAGCCCCAAACTCTACATTCCTGAGTATCTTTTTATTTTTTTAAAGAAGCAGGTCTAATACAGGTCCTCCCTTATAGGTTCCTCTATCATTCATGTCAGGAAGTCATCACCAATACATTCAAGAAACCTCCTGGATTTCTTGTTGCATTTACAGTAGATTTTTGGTTTAAAGTCTCATAGGAGGATCAGGGCTTGTGAACAGCAGGCTTCTTCCTGTTGTCTGAAGAAGGCCTTGTCTTTCTCTTCTAGATCAGGCAGTCCATAGCATACTCCCAATACAAGGTCACCCACGTTCTTCCCTCTAATTCTAACCCATAAACTCTCATCTGGCTTATCATCCCTATCTAGGCAGAGCTGTGTCTTCACAGTACTTCTTCACATCGAGGACCACTCCTTCTCCTTGCCATCTTGGCTCAGCTTCTTCCTTGGGGATAAACTTGGATAGCTACCTCCAGTCCTCACAAAAGCAATGTAAAATCTTATTGACTTGTCCATTTATGGCTTCACTACCATGATCAGTAAGTGAAGAACCGCATAAAGAACAACATTTCCCTGTTAAATAGAATGATACAGGTGTTTGATTAGCCCTGCCTTTGGGTATATTGCTGGTACAGCAATACCATGTTGATTTCTTGCCATTCCCTTAACAACCCTGAATAATCCTGAGCTAAATTAAAACCTTGAATACATTATCATTCCAATAATGCTTCTTAACTAAATAATAGATATCCTGTTTCAATTTTTTACATTTTTTCCTCATATGTTTTCAAAAGTACAGTGGAAGAAACCATAGGAAGTAACTAGAATTTGAATATGCACCTCCCAAGAGTCAAAGGTATGAGAAAATGAATGAAGCTGCCATCATTGGCAAACACAGTAAACACAATAGCAAACAAACAAATAGAATATTACAAACAATACAAAAACAGAACAAATACAAAAGAAAAAATCCGTAAAAATTGTTCCTCAAAAATGTAACACCTTAGGAAGTCTTTAATGAATAAATCAGTGGAGCTAATGCAGAAATACTAGTGTATGCTTTAAATGTTCTGTACTCCTCACTCAGCAAAAGACTTTATAAATTTTAGCCTAACTTGATGTAGCTGGTCATTTGTCCTCATGAATTGAAAGAGGAAGCTCAGGATCATAGTAGCTCTGACAGCTGGCAGCTTCCAGCTATCAGAGGAAAGTGGGACAAGCAAATTTGTTTCCAAGGATGAAGGTGACATCTGTGCATGGGCAAATTACAAAATTGGCGAATACATGGATCTAAGGGTATGATATGGGAAGCAGGTTATATCCTCCTCATTCCATTTCAGATGAGTGGTCTGGGAGAAACTACTTTAATACAAAATTGTGAAGAAGTGATTTATAGTGCAGTTTACTAATGCAGCAATGGATGCATGCTCAATGATGAATAAAGAACTGTTGATGTTGTGCCTATACATGTGTAATATTGCTACTAGCATATACCTCCCTTTTGACAGGTCTTGTGCTCGTTTGTTGTGTCATCTTTGAGGACTGTTAACAATTTTGACAATGTTAGGTAACATCTGCAAAAGAGCTCATCTCAGCAAGAAATCCTTGAGGGAGGATAAGTTTCTGGATCAGATTCTAACTAATTTTACCACATATCTGAAATTGTACTCTAACAAGAGCATAAGCAATAACATATGTTGGATGTTGTAGTTTATTAAATAGTACACTATTTATAGCGATAATTAAAATATTTCCTTTCCATATTAACAACTAGTATCTGCAAGAGTCATTGTGCAACATTGAATTAACAAATAAACAAAATACCTGAAGTACCAAGCATAATTCATGAAAACATACTTTCTTCATTTATTTTGACAATTACATTTCAACTGTTTTTTATACGGTTTTATTTTCCAAAAAAAAGATGATTTAATAATTTGAGCTGTCAATAAAGTGCTCCAATATCTAATATCTGTTGAGAGATAGAAGATGATTGTCAAATTTTAGTGTGGATTTCACAGTGTGCAGAATAATGAAGTGAGAAAAGTTGCACTACATTTCAAATTATCACATTACCACTATTTATTTAGGAATTTATTTCTACAATTAATCTTGCTATTGACATCAGAAAGGGCTGACTGGGCTGGGCTTTTTTTTGCTGTTGTTGTTTCCTTTCCCCCTTCCCCTTCTTTTCTCCCTTCTTTTTGCCCTTCCCTTCCCTTTCCTTTCTTTTCCCCTTTTCCTTCCTTTTCATCAAGTTCTTAGCACTTACCTAACCTGAATGGAGTACAATGATGAAAAATTTTCTCCCTATCAAAGGGATTCAGAGAGGGACTGAAAACATGAGTGAAGATGAAGTCAGGTCCCCAGATAAAAAGAATCTGAGAGCAAGGTATGGCTGTATGTTTTCAGTTTAGAGCTATATTGGATAAGAGGAGAAACAGTCAATATGTACAACACAAAAATAAACCATAAATTTGTTTTTAATCCTTTAATGTAAAAGTGAATGTCAGCTTATTTTTTAGGGAACTACCTGACAATTGGATGAATTGGGGGAAAAAAAGTGCTGCTGAATTTTTATTAAAAAAATATTTTTTAAAATAATTTCTTGTGTCTGAATCTTAAGTAGCAATGAACTAAGATACTGGGTTTGTCACAGCAGAGTTAGCTAAAGGGGTGGCTGCTTTTGCCTACTGTGGCAATAGCCTATCTCTGAACATCTGTCATTGGCTTTGGTGAGGACACTTTGGTCTGTACCTCTAGGATTTCGTGTTTTGTTCCACACTGCAACTGCGCTTCAGGCATGGAGGCAAAATGAGAAGATTTAACTTGTCCTTAAGGCATGATAACTCTGAGCTGGGATGCTGTCTCTTCACAAACTGTGTGAAGTTCAGCATAGTCTGTTGTGTCTTTTCTCAGCCAATTACTTACCTTTCTCCTTAATTTCTGCAGACATGCTTGTCCTCTGGATCTGTGGCTGTCTCTGTGAGACAGAAAGCAGTTTAAGAAAATAATTTTGAGGAGTGTTACAAAATGGAGTGTTACAGGATATGAAAAAGCCTTACTTTGGGATTGGTTATACCCACTCCCTTTCCAGTCAGCGCTAAACCACGAATCTGTTTTGCATTGATGTAGAAAAGCCATAGCAACACAATATTTAAAGAACTAGTTTCAAACTATCTAAAGTTTTAAGATAGAATAATATCTCTTGAAAGAAAGAAACAAACAAAAAAACCCACTTCCTTTATTATAGCGTTTGGATTTAAGTAAAGAACTAAAAATGTTCCGCTCCTGCATCATCTTACTATTTTCACTCTGGCGGAGGGTAGTAGTTGATAAGAGCGACAGAGAGTATACAAAGACAAAGGCCCATACAGTCCACCCTTTGTAGGAAACTTTAATATATTTATTTACTGGGAAGCTTTAAGATATTTATTTACAGATCACTGTCACATAGTAGAGGAAATTATGAGGAATAAGAAAGCATTTTTTAGGTATAAAGAACCAAATATTTGCCTAAGAAGGGTTTTGAGGCTGTAAAACAGCTCTGAGTTACTACTAGGAATTAGGGTAGAATCTGCTGCTAAAACAACTTCTGTTGTTCTTGATAGAAGATTTTGGCTTTCACCCTTGCCTTGAATTCAGAGAACTTGAATCTAAACCCTTTTGTTTCCATAACATAGGCTGTATCTGTAGCTTGGAATTTGCAAGATAAATATAGCCTTTCATCTTCTTTATCCAAATAGAACAATATTTCTTTAGGCTATGTTTTTCCTGTTTGAAGACAAATGAGATAATCTAGTTTCCAAAGCTTTGTACCCTTTGTACTTCTCTCTTGACAGAGAAAACTGAAATCACTTTTGGGAAGAATTAGGATCCTTTCTCTTTCTCATGAAGTCTTACTACATTGTAGTTACTCATTCAAAATATTACCCTCAGCAAGGCAAATATGTAAATGATTCAAAAGCAGCTATTCCACCTTAAAAACTCTTCAGATTATTTTATGGAATCAGGAGACCCTCTTACCTTGTAAGCTTTCATGCAAAATGACAAGTGTGGTGGAAATGTAATTCAGTTTAGAACCCTGGTCTTTGGTACATGTGTTTTTCTGTATTCAGACTTGAGAAGCTTAACTCTTATTTGATTGAGTTTCTGAAAGCAGTGCACAGTAGTCATGTCATCTGCATAGATTTATGGAGGTGATATCTCTTGGCTACTATTTTCTTTTGTTAGTCCCCAAGATGCCTGGGTCAGTAGATCTCAAACAATGAAAGAGGAATTAAGAGTGAGAGCGCAGAGCTAACTCTCCCAAGACAGTAGTTAATCTAAGCAAGAGCTTTTTTCTTCCAAAAGACCTCTGAAGTACGAAATTATAAGGCTGATATCTGAGACCAAGCAGTATATACAAGATTTTGTCAAGGAAACTGTATTTGCAAGTACACCTTGAATTCTAGGTAGTAGCAAAAAATATTTTGTTAGTAAGATTATTACAACAATGTGAATTGAATTATATTTTAGCTTCAGAAAATATGGTGTTTCAGAATTATCTTAAGACTAATTGCCATCAATAAAATTTACTTAAAAATCTGTTCAGAGGAAATAGTGCTCAGAAGCTGCAATAAGAATTGGTAGGTTTTGAGCTATATAAAGAACCTAAATCATACTTACCTTGTCTTTCAGATCATGGATATGAGTTTCCTGTGTTCAGGAAATTAAGTTCAGGGAGGAAAAAAAAAGACTGTGGTGGTTGATGAATTATTCTAAAAATAAAGGTGATGACAAAGTTCTGGACTGCTGGATTTAAGCTACAAAATACACTACTAATCTGACTTTCTGAATGTGTTTGCAAAGAAACCCTTTGGTTTGCCTCAGATACCTTGCCTAGAGTCAATGCTTAGAATATTCCATTGTGGAGTTAGGGAATCTGAATAATATACCAGCATTGCCTAGGATATACCAGGATTGCCTCCATCCTAACATGAGAAATGTCAAGGACAGCTAGACATCATAGGAAGTGAGAACTTCAGTGTGAGAAGTGATAAAGAAGCCTTTTCATTATAAATAGGGTAGGCTATTGTTTCCCCTAATGGTAAATGTGCAATATGATCCTGGTGCAGAGAAAGGTCTTAGATAAGAATAATTTTTCCTATATACTATAGCTACAGTGCAGTTACTGAATTATGGTGCAGTGGGCTATTCCAGGCTGAATTCTTATCTTCCACAGATGAGGTTAGTCAGCTTAAAATTAGTTTAAGTGTATCTTCACAGTGACTGCAATTAAAAGCTTGCCATCATCAATGGAATATGAATCAAAATTAGATTAAGTGTTAAAGTGGAATTAGAAATCTTTGACAGGGACTCTAAAAAGAGTTCCCCTCAAATCTCTTTCTTCTCTTGTTGCAATTGCAGACCTAGTTTGACTGAAAAGTTCTAGTCTCGGGAAAAGAATCTGAGGGTTTTGGAAGAAAATCCAGTTCATTTGGATTAAATATCAACTCTTATATATCTTTATTTGTAATTATCCACTTCAGGAATAAAAAGAAATGGTGTTGGGAAGTGGGAGCTATGTTGCAGTCTTCTCAGGCAAAATATTGCTGATAATAGAAACTATTTTTTCATGAAATCATCAGAATACATGAATTTCTTTTCTGAGATCCTTGAACTGAATGGAACCAAGGATAGCTCTTGTGAAAAAAAAAGGTATTTAGAGAGAGACCAATTTAGGACACTCTCCTGTTTGTATTGGTGATTTCTACTGGTCCATGCAAAAAGATGTTTTTAAATGGTTATATCCAGAAGGAAGGAAGTAATAAAGAAAAGTGGAAGGGGACCTTTCTTAGGTCCTCATTTTCAGATGCTATGTGGAAAGAAGAGTTGTGTCCCAAGAAGACATTCTTTAGACTTTTCTGACATTGAAAAGATGGCACAAGAAAACATATAAGCTAGATCCCGACAAGAAGTCTGTCGCCAGAGGCTCTTCAATCAGGCAGTATTTGAATGACATGAGCAGACATTTCAGAGTATAATACGAAACAAAGTGTAACACTAAAACTGAAGTTTCTTTCTAACTCTCATTCTCAGTGGTGAAAATGGTAATAGAGTAACACTTGTTAAATGATGTATTGTCTTCTGCGTATGCAAATGTTAACCTCCTCTAACCTATGAAGTGAACGAATGGAGTCATTTTTATTCATGTCAGATCTAAGTTTTGGTATTATTTGTTATTCATTTCCGTTTTATTTTTGTTCCAATTTTAAAGTAAAATAAAATCTTTCATATACATTACAGTCTGTATTTTCATACAAGCACATAGCAGTGGTTAATAAGATAGGATTTATTAATGGAGTAGAAGATTATACCTCTGAACATCTGGGTACTTCTGAAATTATAGTTAATGACTGAAAGCGAAATTGCCCTTGCATGCAGAGAACAAAATATCAGAGGTAGGATCCTTCATATAGATTTGAGTGCAGAATTTTGATCTGGATTATTTTCAGTTTAGCTCAGAATAAAAGTAAAATAAGCAATGAACTCAGTACCTAACCTTCAATATAACAAACATAAGAAATGTTAACCTAAAAAGAATAGTAGATGTGGGTAGCCTAAGCATAAGATTACATGTGACACAAATGGTCGGAAAAGAGCTAGCATATGTAAATTAATTGCAAAAAGTTGTTTGAAAAATGGGGCTTTGAACAGAGTGTAGAGGCTGAATTCCTGTTTGGGTCACAGACTTATTGTGCACTTTCTTTTCACAGAATCTCAGAGTGATTGGGGTTGGAAGGAACCTTTGGACATCGTCTAGTTCAAATCCCTATACAAGCAGGATCACCCAAAGCACACTGCACAGGATTGCGTCCAGGTGGGTTTTGAATACCTGCAGAGAAGGAGACTCCACCTTTTGCAAGTTTGTTCTCTGTTCAATCATCTGTTAAGTATATACAGATATAGTTTTCTGTTTCATTAGCTCTTCTAAGATTTAATATATGCATAGAGACTGCCTCAGTATTTTGAGGTGAAGAATGGAAAAGTACTGTGCAAAGAATTCCAGTGTTAAATAAGGACTTGGATCTCTCAAAAATTACTTGTGGATTTAGGCATACGGGATGACATGCTTCCGTCTACTTTGAAAATAAACTTTATAAATCATAGGCTTATTTTGTAAATTATTTCTAAGCAAGCATATGAAGATTTAACAGTTGCTATAAACGAAGCTGCATTTCTTTGATTAATGATTACTAACATATTAAACATATTCTGCTTTTGAGATAGCGTACTATCAAAGATTTCTTCAAAACATGTAGGCTTCTTTCCTCAAGTGACTCTCATATCTTTTAGGAAATACAAGCATTATATGAAAGTTGCATATTTAGAAAATGCACTTTTAATGAATAAATCCTAAAAGTTTTCACAAAACTTACTCTGTAAATCACTTTGACATTTAAGATAAGTATCATATTCTTCCTCTATGTGAAGAGTCTAAAGAGCTGCTTTAAGCTCGGGAAGGATAAAAATATCTAACTGCATTTTTAACATTTGTACAGACAGAAAGTAAAAAGAAAAAACTCTATAGTTCTTCATAACTTTGGTTTTATCACTATGAAAATGACCTTGCAGTTTAGACTGCGTAAAAATTTAAACAACCATAGCTGTTTCTGCTTACATATTCATCTCAGTCGTATAATGCCATTGGTGTCACATACTTAATTCATGTATTTAACTCAGATGATATGGAACATAGTATCTTGAATGAGTTCAATAGATTTATTTTTCTGCAACGTTTTAGACTGGATCAGTGCAATAACCTCTTATTTTTAAATTTGACTATAGCTATGAGGGATCTGTATTTGCAAAATTGTTGTGATGAGCTGACTTTAAGTAGTTGCTATTAAGGCAAATTTAAGAAGTGTTCCTTTCAGCAGTTTCACACAGATCATAGTACAGGCAATCAGGAAGGTTACAAGAGGAAATGCCATAAAGTTACTTTAATGGATTCAAAGGAGCATTTCATTTATCCTTACAGTCTCTGCTACTTTCTCACACTCATACTCAACAGATAGTCTGAAGCATTTCTCTTATATTGCACTTACCCCCGGCCGGAGGGGAAATTAGTCAGATCCTCAAAGGTCCCAAACCTTTTGTCACTGTTCAAATTTACTTCTTAATTGGAAATAACAAGCAAAATTCACTCTACCTCCACAGCTCTTGATGATGGACATTAGTATAGAGATGTCCTAGTAATAGGAGTGTTTTCTTAGTGCCTAAGTTTTCCTGTCCAAGGCAGCACTCAAACAGCACTCAGCAAGAGTGGTTGTGCAAGGCTGTGGCACTGTTTGAAGGAAAGGTAACTGAAGACAAAATCAGGATTAAAAGTGACAGGTGATGGATATTAATCACTGTAAAGAAAAATCTAGTACTTTCTTTTTGAAAATAAAGCACATCTGATTGAATATGCAGATTTAAAAGGATTTTAAATACTTTTAAAACTGAATGTCGTTCTGTAAAGGGTGACAGCCCAGTCTAGCTTAAGTAGTGAGATAGAGAGTTTTTTAGCTGTATCTTATTGTAATGGATACAACACTGTATACTCTAATTAAGACATTTTCCAGTGTATTAGTCTTTATGTATCAAGGCATCTAGGCACTGTTTTGAACTCAAGTAAAAGGAGTCTGAGGCATCTTCAAAGAACTGGAGAAAAAAAAATCTCAGGGAACTCAGATTCAAAAATGTCTATCTTTCTGATGTTTTCAGAAAAAAATACTTCAGGAGTCATCTCAGTATAATCAGACACCCTCTGGTGATTTTGCCTTAGCTCATTTTCAGGTTCCTATGGCAGATTCCTCCTGCAACTTTAAGTGCCAAGACTGTATTAGGCACTTTAATAACACTTTATAAACTTGCCAGGTGTATGAAAGTTCCTGAATTTGCATTTCACTGTGGGCAGTCAACCAGAAATTCCCAGTTCTGAAATATAATTTGCAAATATATCCTCTTTGGAGGTGATTGTTTCAGAACCTGGGTTGTGAAGTAACAACCTAAAATATGAAACTCCAGATGGCTTACCTATAGGCTTCTAAATTATCCATGAGAAGCCTGCATACTTTGCTGAATTTGTCTTATGTTTTCTTAGGGTATACATAACAGTAGAAAAGCAGATGTCAAATTTAAACTTATGAAATCTTTTCTATTTTGAAATCACTGCCTTTTCCTTGGAGTATTATTCAGTTGCTATAAAAGATTATTGCAGTCAATAAATAAAGTGTCTGCATTTTCTTTAAATGCTATGCAACCAAAGTGTGTGTTAAGTATTTTGTTTTTATGTCTGTATCCCACAGATGATTAAGATCTCTGTCACAAATTTAATGAATAATATGATGTTTAATATTAAGGCAATTAAGGAATATAACAGAAATTTAAAACTACAAGGAATAGAAGACATACTGTTACTACTTTCTACAAGGCTATAGCAGTTTGAATGGGACCAAGTGTGAAAATGGAGTGTGAAAATGTTCTGTAAACAGTTAACAACTTTTTGACTGAAAGTGAATACAGATGGGGAAGGGGATGAAAGTTTTTTACGGGCTAAAGACACAAGATGATTATTAGGAATTTAGAAATTTTGCAGAGGTTATGATTTGAAACAGACGAAGTCCAAAGTATCTGCAGTGTAATGTTTTGAAAAAATCCAGAGTGATATTATCAAACAGACATTTGAAAAGTCACATTCATGTCCATCTTTAAAGCTATGGGCTAGCAGGTTGGACAGGAGAGCTACTTGTTAAAATATATAAAAAAAATCCTATAGTGAGACAATATAATTCAGGAACTCCTACTTTTAAAAATAAAAAAACCTCTGTAAACTCTTAAAATCTTACTGAATTAATTTATTTATACAGAAGACATGCTTGTTCTAAGTACTAGGAATGGGTAGCAGTATTCTGTAGACTGGACCTTGTCCAATCACTGTTATAAAAAGGGAAACTTATTAATACAACAAAGATATCTTCAGCATTGCCCAGAAAATGAGAAGGAAGAAGACATATTAAAAATCAAAGAAATTGTCTAGAAATACATCATACAAGCCAAGGGACCATCAAAAAATCCCTAGGAAAAACAATACTGTAAATAAATTTTCTCCAGACTCCTCAGAGCACCAAGACAAAAGAATACAAATACTGATAGAGTACCATACACTTCCTACATATTATCCTTTTGCTTTGTTTTGTTTTGTTTTTTGAAGGTGAGATGTAAGGAGAATTGGCCCTTTACAAAATAAAGGTCAAAACATGATTGAGCATTTGTATTGAGAGTCTGTAAGACTGACAGAAACTTTGGCTCTTCTTTTACTTCTTCTTTTCCCCTTTTTCTCCCTCTTTCCTTCTCCCTACCACTCCCCACCCCCAAGCTCTATTTTTTATTCTTTGCTTCTTGTTCAATTAAAGATTCATGCTAGCTCTGAGCTCTTAGACATTTTTTAGTATTAGGAACTACAGTGAGTGCAAGTACAGACTGCAGAAAAACTGTGAGTTATCCATGTGTCAGTTTATCAGTTAGAACATCCCATCAGGCAAAAAAAATTTAAGATCCTTCATGCAAGTATCATGTTTGTGCTGAAGATGAGCACTTGTTATTTAGATGGAGGCATTGTTAAAATGCAGGAAAACCAACAAGCTTTGATGGGTGAAAGTTACACTGTAGAAATTTTGCCAACAATGCATCTTTTGACATGGTCTTGAAGAGTTATCCACTGCTGTGGGTTTCTCTCAAGCATAACAATCTACCACCAGTGAACTGGGAATAGGTTCATGTACACTGTGAACAGTTATTGATCTGCTGAAGCTTGATAGAAGATCTACAGTAGCTAGGGACATTTTATGTTCCACTAGTACCATATTTCTAATTTTTCTTTTTGTCACCCAAGGAGCTTGTGATGAACAACATTCCTTGAAAGGAATAGGCATAGGATTGCCTTCATTTTTCCTTTTCTTGATTATATTCCAAGCAACTCAGTAGAACATTAAGAGGTCATGGACTGCTGTTTTGGGATGCCGAAGTGAATCAACTGAAGATAAATATGCCCTCTAAAGCTCTATGAATATAGCAATGCCTTATAAAACAGCATTCAGAAAAAGGCATCTATACTGATTGCTTCTGATATTATGTCTTCTACAATTTTTTCCTCCTTTTCATTCCGATGTCAAGTCTAGAAATTTGGATCTTTAAAATGAATTTAGTTATGTAAAAGAATGATTGAAGAACATCTCTTTTGGACGTTGAGCTATATCGCAGATTTATTAGTATCTACTGTCGCTAAACCATTCCATGCAGAATATTGTATTGCTTGAGAGTTCCCTTAATATTTTTTTGCATATTAAAATAATATTAGTAACAGAAGTCTGAAGTCTCTTTTTTTTATTTTGAAAAAAATCTCACTATGTGAATCCTCAAAATTAAGAGAGTGATCTGTTCTGGGGAAAAAAAAATCTCTGTAGAAAACAATCATTGGCTACTCAAGCACACATAGGGTGACAATTGGATTCGCTACTAAGTCTATTTATTCAGCATAAATAAACCCTTGTTTAAAAGTAATGCATCTAGAAGGAGATACTAATTCTCTAGACTCAGTTACAGAATAAAAGTGTTGGAACTATATGAAGTGGAACACAATAGCTCAGTTTTGACCAATGCAATTCCTTTCCCAGCACGACAGTGCTGCTTTCTGTAGGGACAGACAGAGTTTGCAGCAATCAGTGGCTCATACAGATTCAGGATGATACTGAATCATACAGAATCACCAAACAGTTGGTGTTAGAGGGAACATATGGAGATCATCTGGTCCCCTGCTCAAGCAAGCTTATCTACAGCAGAATGTCCAGGACCACATTCAGATGAGTTTGAATCGCTCCAAAGAGAGAGCCTCCGCAATGTTCTTGAGTAGCAACATAAGCTTTCTGGGCAAAAAAGACTGAAGATGATAGATGTACCACATGCCACAATGTATATACCTCTCCAAAACCATGGACATATAGTGGGAAGGATATGAACCATCCTAGGAGACAGGAATACAGGCACCTTGATGTTTTTGGCATTCTTTCCAATAACATTACATTCTATTTTATTTTATTAAACCGTGACTCACTATAGGAAGACATAGTATCTAAATATCCTTCTCCCCCATTTAGGGGAATTTGTTCAGCAAACAAATTTGCTGGTCTTCAACTG
The DNA here is from genome assembly GCF_059628265.1 of Tinamus guttatus. Lineage (NCBI taxonomy): Eukaryota > Metazoa > Chordata > Aves > Tinamiformes > Tinamidae > Tinamus > Tinamus guttatus. The sequence continues at coordinate 4,875,614 of NW_028289023.1, forward strand.
AACCTTTGAACTGAGCCACATCTAAGATGTCAGTAGGTTGCTGATTGCAGCCTTCTTGGCACATTTTATTCAGACAAGATATTTTCACTTTGCTTCTCCACACATCTGTCTGTGTCAGAAAGGTCGGATATCAGCAGTCTACTTACTGCATGGGGGCCAAAAGTCTCAAACAGATACATTGTAAATAGCAAATTGGGTTCTAGAACTTAATATGTTTTGCAGATGCAGGAAAATAATGGCAAAGTGATAGTGGCAAAATGAGAATGACAAGAAAATCTTGCTTTTCAAAGAGGCAGAATAGGCTGACTTTTGCTGAGATTCTCCTAGCAATTCTAACTAGAAAATTCAGTCAGGCAAACAGTCCTGGAAATATTGAAGACACCAGATGTGATACTACTGCCCCCCAAAATATTTTAAAATATATTTTAATTTTTGTTGCCTTTATGAGGTATATATTGTTCCATAAAATACTGAGTGGTTCAAGAAATTCAGTTTCTGTCAATTCCAAAGGACCAGAAAATGACATGCTTTTGTTAAAACCCCAAGTATTTGGTAGGATTTTTTTGAAAGAAAAAAGAATAATCAAGAGCAAAAAAAAAAAAGGTTGTGTTTTTAGCTTGGTATTTGAAATGGAATGGATAGCTGCTGAGACACAGAAATATTGTCCCACACTGCAAAAACTGCAACAGATAGGGCTGATGTGTCATCATATCCAAAAGATTTTAAAAGAAACTGTTTCATTTGCTTGGTTCTGATTTTAAAATATGAAATTATACAAAATATTATGTATTCTGTGAGGGAATTACTTAAACCTATTAAGGACCAAGACAATCTTCCAAGTTCTATGTGAAAATAAAAATCTAAATCACAGTGCCAGAGCTGACACTGAGACTTACATCGAACTATTGCCTTTTCTTCCATATTTACTCTTCCACAGGTGTGCACTAATTAGCTCTCCTACTGTTACAACAGGAAAATAAGATCTTGTCAGAAAGGGAGATCTGTCATGGAGAGGAAATTGCTAAGCATATATCTGGCTAAAATAAGGAGTGTTGAGAGTAATGAGGAGAGAAAGGGGTTAAGATTTTAGATTTGGAAGCTGACAGAGGGAGACCATTGGTTTTGGAAGTGGGAAAAGGTAAGGTGAAAAGAAGCTAAGGAAAGTATTTTCTCCATTTTTACTTCTTATACTGAATCTATTTTTTCTTTTGGTTTAAGATCTGACCAGAAAGAAGACTATTCTATTATTTTAGGATTGTATTTTATATAGTCTGTGTTAGATTGTCTGTATTCTCACTATACTCATCTCATTACTCATAGACTATGAAAAGTACACTCTTCAACTCAATCAGCTTTATATCATTACTGACTGCTCTTGAAAACTGTAGGTTTCCCCATGAACTTTCTACATTTAAAAAATATATTTATTTCAATGTATTAAAGTAAAAACACTGAACTTCACTGAATAGTCTACTCACCAAGTCCACCTGTCATTTTGCTGCAAGTATTGCCTCAGTACATGAGCAGTGCCAGGAAAAAAAGAACTACATTATGCAGCTTGCTAATACCTCCTCTCCATATGAATTTTAAAAATGCATACATAATATATATTTAGATGTGCATACAAACAAACATATATAATACATTTAGATATATATACACCCATATTTTCCCCTGAGCTATTTTGTCATGTGTTATTTTATCAAACAAAATGTACTTGTACTCGTTCAGTAGTAGTTTATATCAATTTTGGGTCGTCTCTGTGCTTTCCACCATATCAATCTCCATTGATATGTGCAAAATAGTTGATGTGAAACATTGTGCAATAATTCTTCTCAGCTTTCAGAAAAACATAGTAATCCTGTTACTGATTTGGACAATTTCATCTGTTCCAGACAAAATGTCAGATCTGCCTAGTGAGGTGCTAGGATACAAACTAGCATTTTCCCAAGTATATCAACAAACTCTTCCCTGCTATGAATGTGGTTCTGGCCTTTTTGGCTTCGAAGTGGCTTTCAGTTAAGGTGTCTCATGGTCTCCTGGACACTGCATCATTCCTGGGTGTAGTTAGAAAACCGAATGCAGTAACAGCAATATTCTTCTTCATAAGGGGGTGATTCAGAGGAGATGTGTAGGCAGACCGAACTGCAAGTGTGCGGAAGGTTTAATATTTCCTGTTGGTTCAGGCATGAGAAGAATATACACTACTGGCTGTGTCAAGCATCTGACTTTTTAGTGACAGAGATCTAAAGTAAGCAAACGCCATTCTATCAAAAGCACCCATCTAGTTCATTCCCTGGATTCCTTTGCAAACTTTGAAAGAGGTGGCAAAGATAGGGAACGCATCTACATGGACTTAAATAACTATTTTGTAACAGCTAGCTTTGATTTATTACACAGTCCATTTTCCAAAATATTCCAAAATATGTCTGTTTCATCATTAGCAAGGAAGAGGTAATGATATTGATCCTAGTAATTATCTGTTTAAATCTTTTCTAGTCCAAAGCAACTTGATCAGAATGAGGAAATAATTAGCAGCTAGGTGCTTGCTTAATCATTGTATTAAGTACCATGTAGACAAGATTCCAGAAAACATTTCAAGGAAAAAAAAAAAGGTCATAGAATTTACCTTCTTGACAGATTTGTTGTACAGTAGAAAATATGCTTAAAATACTGGTATTTCTATAAATGTGTTTTCTCCTTTGCCTTTCCCCCCATTCAGGCTTTATTACTTGAAATTTTAATAATGAATATCGGCCTTATGAGTTTGTGTAGGTCTGACAGAATTGGAGCCTGAGCCCTGTGTTTATTCATGGCAGGAAAAAGAACTCAGAAATTCAAACAGCCTATATGAATTTCTTCATCATGCTGTTATTCCTTTCTTCATTGTTCTCTCTTCTCACAGATCCCGCTAAAGTGTCAGAGTGAGAAGGAGGGTTGTGTCAGTGATTTAAAGACTCTTGGTGAGTCCTTTTCTCACACAGTCTGTACACCAGAACATATTTCAGTTGGACAGATCGGGAGGATGTGCACAGTATAACTCAGTTATTACAGGATGCACTTAGAAAAACTTCTGGTGTTTTTGGCATGAGCTATTTATGCTAAATGTTGCTTTAGCTATCACTTAATCTTTATTATTAATTTTAATACACCTCCTCAAAGAAGTATAACTCTCACATTCTACTTTTCATTTTCCACAAAGTACTGCAGCTTGCGAAGAGCATGGGAACAGCAGAGTCCAAATTTCTCCATAAACAATTCCTGTGTTTTTTCCAGAATCTATTTGGCAAAAAATTAAGGAATATGTTCTACTTTTAAATAGTCTCAAGCACTTGAATATTCATTAAGACACTTCCCTCCTAGTAAACACATAAGATCTAAGTAATGCAAAGGAAGTAAACAGAAGCAGATTTGTCAGAAATAATATAAGAATTTCTAAATATATATGACCATATTTAATTAATTGAATTTTCAAAATTTAGAAAAGAACTAATTGATTTTAATTGTTATTTAATTTTCCTTTCTGTATATATGTGTTAGGTTGGTAGTTGCCGTCTTTAAATGCCCTGTGCATTAGGCTTAGGTTCAAAAGCTTAGTTGTCTCCTGGCTCTCATTTATTCTGTTTTCTCAAGACACAAAAAGTATCCTCTCCTAAACTGCAGGCAATTACTCAGAAATCTGTTGAAATGTATTTTATTTCTATAGTACTTCTGAAATCTTTCAGGCATTTCAGTTCTAGTATTATATTGCCTTCCATTGATACAAAATACTAATATTTTGGTCCTGAAAAGTATTAGAAGAATGAATAAAGGGGAAGAAATTGTATCTAGTTACTCTTTAATATAAAATATGAGGACAGTCTTCAGAACATAGGTCAAAACCCTGTATTACCTGAATCCCTAAATATGGTGACTCCTAGGCTAAAGATTTGTGAGTTCACTTATATCCTTCCTCTTCCATATAAAAAAATGGACCATATTTTCTTCCTCCTCTAACCTTTTTTTTTCTTTTTTTTTTCTGAATAAATTATGGAATAGTTCATCAGGTACATTACTGAATGTTGTGAGATGTAGGTTTAACTCCTACAGAGATAAGAGACTATCTTTATGACTAGAGCCCTTATTATTTTGGTTTTATGTCCTTTTGCTTTGGTTCCATCCTTGTAATATGAAAACAGCACTTCTTCCAATTTTAGGAGTGTCCAAAGAATGGTTAAAATAAAGATAATGAGATATTCATATACCATAGTGATAGGGCCTTATGAGAGCGCTACTAAAATGGATAGGTTAAGATTAAACACTCCTCTCTAATGATGACATTTATATAAAATACCATTCAAAATGCCTATCTCAGGCTTTGTGTGTGACCTAGAAGGCAGCTAACTGTAAGGATGATTAAGAACCCACTGAATAAAAATATGAATGACAAGAAATCAACCAATGTTGTAAATAAGACAGAATATTCCTATGCTATTCATTTGTATTTAAGGGATTCCATATTTTTCTCCTAGTTGATGAAATCTTTTGCTTCTCTAATGGTGAAAACCTCCAAATGCCCAATAACTGAAAGTGCCTGTTTCCTCCTCAGCCCATTTTCAAAGTATGATAATGTGGTGTGACAATCATGGTTAACAAATAAGTGCTCTCTCCCAGTGGCAGCAGATAGATTGGGGCAGGTCCATGCAACTTAAATCTCCTGCATAACAAACACACATAAATCTCACAATGCTCAAAACTGTGCTTTGTATTACACACAAATTTACCAGACTAAAAAAAAACACACAGTAGGAGCACTTCCACTGCCTGGGATTTCAGCCGTGTTGTTTTGAAGTCAAAGACAACCACTGGAAATGTAATGCATCTCTCTCTCTCTTCTTCTTGCTGAGCCATAATATAATACTGCATAAAATCTTTATGTCGCAGTGGGTCGTATTCAGCACAGAACTGTGATTTCTAGCTTTCAAGCTTTCTCTTTCTTGTAAAGTAGCTATAAAACACAATAGCCTCTGAGAAGGAAGATGGCTGTGGAGAAGGCATTTCTTCTATAATCAGGCAAAAATATGGGGGAGAAGAATCTACTGGCTGACTATGAGCATCACACTGGTGATTTCCAAGCTAAAAGTGAGTGCCCCTAATTTGGTAGGCATTCATAGAGGAATGGTTGGCATGAAGGGTATTATACTTCTTTGTCTGTAGGGCAGACTGGCTGTCTGAATTGACATTTTTAGTTCTGTCTTTAAGTTCCTTATATTTCTTTGATACTATACTTACTTCACTACTGAATGAGACACTTCAAGAAAACCTTGGGCAACTTGATAAACCACATTAAACAGATGAAATACAAAGGATACATTTTAAAACTATTATCCTTTGACTATTATCCTTTGATTTTAGCCATTTACTTTTCAAAAACTCTGGCAGCTTTGACAAGAGGAATGAGTGAAAGAGTGGGGGAATAGGGCCGTGTTGGGCACTGGTTGTCTCTATCAAAGGCATGTTTTCTTGTCTTAGAATCCTTAGTAATTCATACTGTAGGATATGAATTCTTATGCCAGTCTGCTAAAGAATACTCAGTATTGACTGATAACCACTTATGTCAGATTAAACCTCCCCCCACCCAAAAAAAAAAAAAAAAAAAACCAGAATGAATCACACACCAACCCCCTATTTAATACGTGGAAGAGAAAAATATGTTATGGGGGACTTCAATGTGAGAGATCATACTGAAGCTGATATACAGGAATTATTAAGACATAATCTGATTTTCTAGATATTATAGTTGCTAAAATTCTATTGAAAAGTATTACAGATAAAAAATGAATACATCCATTTTGAAGCTATCTATGACAGATAAAGATAGATAAATAAAGTTATGTTAGACACTGAACTAGAAATCTATGATTGCCTTGGGACCAGTTAACATGATTTAACTACATACAGTATGGGTAATCCCAAGAAGATAATTCCTATCAGTAACGCCTGCCTATAGTTTTTTGAGCATGGCTCATTTCACAATGAATGAATTTCACAATGAATTTCACAATTTCACATTTCACAAAAAAAAAATCTGAAAAAAACTGTCTATAAAATTCAGCAGAAAAAGGTGAAATAAAATTAGAATTTCTTCAAATATTTTTTGACTAGTAAATGAATACAGGAAAGGACGCATGAATGCACATGGAGGAGTGCTGCTTTGGTAGAGAGACTGTTTTAATTCGTGAGGAATTGCTTTCAAAAAAACAAACTCGATACATAACAAATGTAAAAGGGGCAATAGATATCATTTCCCATGTTTTGTAACTAGCAGTATATATTCATTGCTAAGAGAAGACAAAGACATTGGGGGAAAATCTTTAATTTAGAGCTGAGAACAATGAAAAAAGAAAACTTAAAGGACAAGAGTGGCGGCTCATTATTACATACAGAAGGGATATTGCTAATAATGCTGAAACAAAGGTAGAAAGCATCAAGAAATATTTCTATTCTGTATTTGAAAAAAAAAGAATAGTTTATTTGAACTGCATGAAGATGATGATCTTTTTCAGATCATTAGTGAAAAAAGAAAATATATTTTAAAAAGATATTAAAAGAAAAACATTTTAAAATGAAAAAAACTTGATAACTAAACACCAAGAGTCCTAGAAGAGCTGATTGTGATTTCTGATATACTGATTTTCAAATTAAAATTTCTAAAAGATGGAGAAGAAACAATTTTGTGTCAAGATCCAGGCTGAGTAGGTGGCCTAACAGAAATGCTGCTTTTTTTTAAAGTTAAATTAAATTCTAAGAATGCATTAATCAGTAGAATTTAGTGAACAACAGAACTATTCTTTCTATTCTGATAACCAGTAATACAGGTAAACATGAATATGCAACTGAGTTCTACTAACTATTTAACTTTGTAATTCAAGACATTTGAATTGTAAAAAGTTTTGTGTATTGTCAGTAAAATTAAATGTCAAAAAAGTGGATATTTGTTATATTTCATGGGACAATCACCAAATAGAAGTGTTTGTAGATATGCTGAAGAAGGGGATTTTCTAGATTTGACAACATAATAATCTTCAGCAGTCTTCAGCAGGAATAAGTGCTCAGTCACTTTTAATAATGTTTGGGGATGCACAAAACTCATGTCAGATAGCAAAGAAATTGTTTATATAGGATAAGCAGCAGTCTGGGTCCAGACAAATACATTTTGATACACCCATAAGCAGAGATACAGATTTGAAACAGGAACGTGTGCCATATCTGCAAAATGGAAAACTACATCTTTCATAGTGTGGGAAAGAAGTGGAAAATAGGATAATGTGCTTTGCCAGCATGATGTCTTAGCAAAAAGCACTAATGGCATTCACAGAGAGATAATTAGGGTATGTGTATTTAACATGTGTGATGCTACCAAGAGAATCATATACACAGCTCTTACCATTCTCAAAAATACCACATTTATGGGAACAGTAGAAAAAAAAGTCTAAAAGTCATTGCACAACTAGATGAAATGCTTTCTAGTGATAGATTACAGAAGCTTAATCTATTTATCTTATCAAAAACATTATTGAGAAGTAACTTAATTAAGGGCGTAAGCACTTCCACCAGAAAGAGTAGGCATGGACTGAAAGTGCTCTTTTATCTAGCAGAACAGAGTATAACAAGAACCAGTAAAGAGCAATGACAGATAAATTCAAAGATCATTCAGAATAATATATGAGGAGAAACAGTGTAATTTCTATCTCTTGATGTCTTTAAGTCAAAACTGGATTTCTCCCAGGAAGATCCATCAAACACAAGCTACTTTTATAAGATGGAAGTAAATGAAATTTTTTATACTGTGGCCTAGGTGCTTTTTCCACTGCAAAATCAAAGAAGCCCCAAATTTGTGCTGTTAGGTATAATTAAGACTAGAGAAAGACTATCAGCTCTGAATAATATTTTTTTCCTGTTGCAAAGCTGCCCACTAGCTTTCTCTCCAAACTGTTTTCATTGTAATCTCTGCAGCTAATAATATAATCTACTTGAAATAATTTCATGACTTTTTTTTTTATTTTAAATTTGTCTGTATTGGAAAATTACCTTCAGTATATGGTGACTTGATAAACTTCAACTCTGAGGAAATATGCTAAGTTGTGAGAAAGATCTATGAGAAAGCCCAAGGCACAAAGCAAGAGAGGAAAGGCATATACATATATACATAGATATAATTATTGAAGCAGGGCTCAAGGACCAATAAAAAAAGACCACTATGAAAAGATATATACATATATATATGCGCACATGTAAAAATATACCAAAATAACAATAAATAAATAATAAAAAAGCAAACAAACAAAAAAAAAACATGGTGTTGGGTAGAAAATACCAGCTCAGCATCTATTGCAGAAGGCTGACCAGTTTCTTTCTGATTGAAGTTTACATGGCTAGTAAAGACTAGTTGGATCTTTTAGGGGAGGATAGTGATCATAACATTGCTTATATTAGTCTCTCATTAAATCCTAGCTATCTTTTTTGTGAGCTTGCTAATTGATTGCTTTATGCTTTCAAATTGTAGGTATTCTGCTTGGAGTATCTCTTTACACTGGTCTAAAGTTTTTCTGAAGAAAATTATCCTTGTAAGGAGGGTTATAGATTAGTGGCAACAAAGTATGCCACTTAACCAAAGTCATTTAACCACAGTTTAAGTGACTATAACACAAAGATCTTCAGTGAACAAACTAGAGCTAGTCTTTGCCTTTTGAGTCAAGGGAGAGAATTAAACGCTTTTGAATACAGTTCAAATGGCACATTATAAACCTTAATTTTAGGATACTAGTAGTGTCTTAGAAATATCTGGTTTCTCTTTTGACCAAAAAATGGCTCTTAACAAATAACATAGATGTAGATATCTCCTTTGAAGATATCTGCTTTTGGTTAGGTGATCCCACTCAGTATACCTGAATTTTCATGGTTTGCCCAAACTGGCACAGAATTAGTTCAATTCTGTAAAGACAGAAATTCAATGAGAAGCTACTAAAGTTAATTTTTAGACATGATCTTTCATTTTAAATAGATTATTCAAAAGAAAAAAAAAACTTATTTCTAAAGCTTTCTTAGAAGAGACATTTAGTTACAAGTTCAGTATTTGGAGCATCACATAATTTCACCTGTTATTACCTCAGGAAATGACATGTTTTCACACAGTCCATATTAAAAAGGTATTCTGAACTATTTTGTACAAGTATGCTGCTGTATCTTATCACCATTTCAACAACACCAAATTCTTCAGCCTTCTTCCTTGTTTTCTTCTTCTCTGATTGCTATTTATTGAATACCCATCGACCATAGTCTAGCCATTAACCAAATAAGGAACTGAATCATATAGCTGTTTTGCTTATCAAGTCACCATACACTGAAGGTAATCATATTCTGACTAAATATATAACATTATAATCACAGAGTCCTTGAATAAATATGTACACTGCAGCACTATAAATCTTAACTGTATGTTTAGACATACTCAAAGTTTCCTTAATCACTTAACTCTGACTCTGGTAAACAACATATGGTAACTGTGATAGGGTATATTTTCTGTAATTTAATCCTTTTATATTATTTCCTACGGGATAAGAAACTTCAGGTCAAATTTAGAGGTGACACACAGAGTTGTAAATTACGCACTCATATCAATGTAAAAATAGGTGTAAGAAGGAAAACTACTCAGATTTTGGTCCCATGGTTATTTTCCTTTGATTATTTTAAGGGTTTATTTGAAAGCAGTGAGTATTCTCATACAAATAAAGATCACTACAGAGAAGACTATTTTTAACTCATTACCTGGGGAATACTCTGAGGGTGTTGTTTCAGTGCAGGTCCTGTCTCATAATGATGACATTCTCAGATGACTCAAGGAAAGAAGAAAATAACGGGTCATGGCTTGCCCAATGTCTGCCTTTTGTTATGCTATGCAGTGAAGGTTTACTGTTTCAGTCTTTTTTTTCATATATAAGTATTTTACTTCTCAAAACTTACATGAAAATGAGCCTGAAATCTTTTATTTCTTCATTGTGTGTTCAGACTGTTTGGGCTGCATGAACATGAATTCATGCTCTCCTGTCCTAAGTTCCACATCAGGATGTAAGGAATATCTGGATATGACATGAGTGACTGCTGGACATAACAAATATAGCAAAGAATACAACGAAATGCTCACAGGGGTTGCAGATGGGATTGTGGGGATTGGCCAGGTTTTGCAAGTAGCAAAGGGGGTGCTACATGCAAGAGAGTCAAATTGCACAGATACATGGAGAGGAGCATCATCTTGCAAGGCCAACACTGCCTAGGGAAACCAACACCATCAGCCCTGCCAGGTAAGCTCAGGACGCTATAGACAACCATTTCAGAAGTAGCAAATTTTTGGCATGGAAGTGGCAAAATTGAGGCCAATGGGCAATGGGGACAAAGAAATTAGGGACAGAGAACAGTAGGCTGGGCTGACAGGCCTGTAGATCCTCCTTCTTGCCTTTCTTGAGGATAGGAATGACACTCATTTTCTTCAAGTTTTCAGCAATCTCACCAAAGGGGGATTGGTTGAATGACACTTCAAAGATAATGAAGACTGGCCTGTTAATGATAGAGGCCAGTTTTTTCTGCCCCTCTGAGTGCACCCCACAAGATCCCATGGACTTGCATATGTCTAGTCTATTCCCTAATCTTTTCTAGTCTTCTTCCATGGAGGGTGTCTTCATTGTTCCAGAAGGCGGCCCCTCTATTAATTTATTTTCATCATATAGACTGTGACGAAACTGGGTTTTGTGAACCAAAGCAGTTCAGGGCCTTCTTAATTCCTTGGGTAGAATTTATTTATTGCTTCATGTCCTTCCACCTTACACTCAGACACCAGTATGCTCAAAATAAAAATGGAAAAGAAGAGAGTACTAAACTGAAATGAGAGTATAACTACAAAGCTCCTCTCCTCCTTCATCTCCTCTCCTGATTTTACTATTTGGTTTTTCAGTCTTTTGTTGACATAGATGTGTTGAAGTGATTAGTTGATCATTTGGTCAATGTCCTCAGGCTTTAATTTTGCTCTTTACTGAAATTTCAATTTAGATGCTCAGAAAAGATCCATTCTTTCATATGTTGTAATGTATACATAGAATAGCGATTAACAGCAGAGAGTGTATAAATTTCTAAATAGGCTTTTATATAAAATAGCTAAGATAGATACAAACACTAAATGAACTTCAGACAGACATACAAGTCCTGAATGTTTTGTCTCCGAATGTTTTGTCTCCTTGAGTTTAGGTTGTTTTGAACATCCTAAATTCACTTCACTAAATGAACTATCCAATTTTACAAGAATGTTTCACAGGGACTGCACTGCAGTTTATTGTTTCACAGTAAAATGAAATAAAATTAATGTTTTTTCGATTCTTAACCTTATGAGAACAGATTTTGCAGAACTGCGATAAAGCCTCCTTCCTTTCTAAACTCTCTGAAGAAAACCAAGTGTTGGAACAAATGATATATTTCATTCTCTACCTAAAATGAGTAATTCAGTATGTTTTCTTTATAAAATATATTCAGAGATTAAAGTTCTTTTAAATACTCTGGAATTTTGTGGATTGTTTTAAGATACTACATAATATCTACTGTAAAGAAAAATAATACAACACATAAGATAACAAGAAAAATACAATCTTTCCTTATAAGCAAAGTACATCACCAGTTCAGGAATGACTACTTCCCACCCTAATGTTATTGAGTTACTGACCTGGGAAGTTTAGAGGAAGAAAACAGCTACATCAGCCAAATTGTTTTACTTTCCTGAGGTTATAAAATTTTACTAGCTTTCCAACACATCACAGCTCACTGTTAAACATCTGCATTATATTTCGGTATCCTAACGTGGCTTAATTACAAAAGAGTCATAACCTCCTGGAGGAGTCCTGCTTGTAACTGCTAATGAGCAAGTGACAATAAACTATCCTCTATAAATCAATATGTGAGAAATTAAATATGATTGCCTGGACTCAGCTGGCCCCATAGCTAATGGAACTATAAAAGACTTGATTAATTAGAAAGGTGTTTTAGAAAGGTTAATTAGTTTATTTTTTAAATTATCTGCTGAGATAATGTGGTGATATTTAAAAAAATGCATCAATAATTAGTTAATGATTTTTCTGAGGATTCAGAATAAACCTGATTTGGAGAGCAACTGTAGCTAACAGATATATCTGCTCATTTATCAACAGTGGTTTTAATTGGCAACGTGTTTTTAAAAATCTCTTTTGATGTGTATTTATCTTTGTTATTATATTTAATAATAATTTCAAAATAGAATTATCTTCTTGATTTAATCTTGTTAGGAGTCAGTGAACTTAATTTTAATTTTACCCTAATTATTATCAGAGAAATTTTAGAACTTGATCGATACCTCAACAGGCTAGGTACAACCTAACATCAGAAAGATGGCCTATGTCATCTTAAAATTAACAATTTGAATATAAAAGTAGGGGAAACAAATGAAAAAGACATATGTGGAGAACAAGGACACAATATTAAAATGTTGGATGTCCTGGCAGGTCTCAAATTTAGCTCACATTTATAAGAAAGTCAGTTCAATAAGGTAGGTGAGAGGAGCAATGTTTTCTAGAACAGTAGGAACAGCAGGAACAACATGTAACAAAGCTTGATTTGATTTTTTTAAGTGTATGAGGGACATGTCATCATGCACAAGAACTGACAGTAACAAAGAAGAAAAGGTACCTGATGGACAGCTCAAGAAAACTGTTAAAATGAAAAATAAACAGCTGATAATCATAAGCGAGAGTCTAGTGAGGTTATACAAAGACAGGGATCTCATGGAACAAGAAACTAAATCAACATTGTTCTAAATAGGTACATGACAAATGATTTTATATTTTAAGATTCGCAAGATGATGGGGATCTACTCATCATCATTCCAGTAGGCTGGTGGAAGAATGGAGAAGGATTAGTAAGATTGTATAGCTTGGTTGCTCATAGTCAAAGAGGACATCATTGTTACAAATTTAAGGGATGCATAAGCTGATGACATTACCTACAGGAGAAAAAGAATTAACAAAGAGATATGGAAAGCGGAGCATGCTTCAGATGGTTTTGTCATATGACAATTACAGAATAAGTGTTGTCAATGCTTCCAAATGCCTAGAAAATGATCAGAATATTAAAAAGCAACTTTTTAAAATGTATATAATTTTGTGGATATACATTTCAGTTTCAAAGAACAATGGTATATATCTTGCCATCTCAAGCTTGCTAAATAAATAAGCAGGAATGATTCACACACACATACGTAAAGCAATGCCCCATATTTATTATTTATAGCTTTTTGTGAACTGCCTTGATCTCTAACTAAAAAGACAAGAAGTAACGTAAGTCTGTAAAACAGAATGACAGAAATAAAGAGTAATCATAAAATGAACTTTGCAGCAATTTTTTCATTTTTAGAACTGTTTCAAATATTTAAATAGATTTTATTTGTATTAAAAATATAAGTATATTGAATTATCTTAGGCCACATGCTTTCTGAGCAGTCTTTGCTTGCAAAAATTTTGTTTGACATATTGTAAAACGTGCATAAAACAATTCTTCTTTAGCATGTTTATAACACTCGTTTGTAATATAGATTTCTTGTTTCTCTTGTCTCTGCCATCAATGTCATCTAACAACATCAGCTCCTGAATCTGAGAATTTTTTACTTATTTTAGCTTTCTCTTTGATTTCCTACTACCTCGCCATTTCCAGCATTCACCTTAGACTAATGTTATTTCCATCCATCATTGTCTCTTCATTTTCAATTTTCCTCTCAGCTTCTTGGGATCTGAGGCCAGAGTACTCAAATTCCTTCTCCACAGAAATTATTGTTATTTGAATTTCATTCAGTCATTTACTAATATTCACAAAGTTGTGTTTTTCCTTTCCTTTCCTTTCCTTTCCTTTCCTTTCCTTTCCTTTCCTTTCCTTTCCTTTCCTTTCCTTTCCTTTCCTTTCCTTTCCTTTCCTTTCCTTTCCTTTCCTTTCCTTTCCTTTCCTTTCCTTTCCTTTCCTTTCCTTTCCTTTCCTTTCCTTTCCTTTCCTTTCCTTTCCTTTCCTTTCCTTTCCTTTCCTTTCCTTTCCTTTCCTTTCCTTTCCTTTCCTTTCCTTTCCTTTCCTTTCCTTTCCTTTCCTTTCCTTTCCTTTCCTTTCCTTTCCTTTCCTTTCCTTTCCTTTCCTCTCCTCTCCTCTCCTCTCCTCTCCTCTCCTCTCCTCTCCTCTCCTCTCCTCTCCTCTCCTCTCCTCTCCTCTCCTTTCCTTTCCTTTCTTTTCCTCTCCTCTCCTCTCCTCTCCTCTCCTCTCCTCTCCTCTCCTCTCCTCTCCTCTCCTCTCCTCTCCTCTCCTCTCCTCTCCTCTCCTCTCCTCTCCTTTCCTCTCCTTTCCTTTCCTTTCCTTTGCTCTCCTTTCCCTTCCTCTCCCTCTCCCTCTCCTCTCCTCTCCTCTCCTCTCCTCTCCTCTCCTCTCCTCTCCTCTCCTCTCCTCTCCTCTGGAGCTCTATCATATGAGGAAAGACTAAGCAAGCTGGACCTGTTTAGCCTGAAGAAGAGAAGATTAGGGGTTCTGATCAATATGTATAAGGACCTGAAGGGAGAATGTGAAGAGGATGGGGCCAAACTCTTTTGGTGGTAGCCAGTGACAAGACAAGGGGTAATGGGTATCAAAACACAGGAAGTTCCATCTTGATATGGTGAAGAACTTTACTGTGAGAGTGACAGAACCATGGAAGAGGCTGCCTGGAGAGGTTGTGGAGTCTCCTTCTTTGGAGATCTCCAAAACCCTCCTGGATGTGACCCTGGGCCACATGCCCTAGTAGTCCCTGCTTGAGCAAGGGGATTAGACGAGATTGATCCTTAGAGATCCCTTCCAACATCAACCTTTCTGTAATTCTGCGATTCTGTAAAGGGAAGCCTTTCTCTTAGATAGTAGAAAATTGTAAATCAAGGTGACAAGTCATATAAAAATAAAGGTTTAGGTTTTACAAAGTGTCATTCATACTCATGCTTTTCCTTATCACATAAATGTTCAAAGAGGACAAATTATAAAATAAAGGAGAAGAAGCAATGTTTGTTCAAATAAAGTTTATACAGTACTTTTATAAATATTGCTGACATCTGGATTTCTTACTGATATGGGTTTCTTAATCATATGGATGAAAAAGTGATTATATATATAATTCTATTGAAAATAAAGATCTATGGGTTGGCAAAAATGTTTGGCGTATGAAAATATGCAATATATTATTTATTTACTTATTTTATTATTAAGGCTGAACACAACTTTAAAATAGTTGAATTGTGGTATACCTACATGGTTAAAAGTTATGAGGCAGACAAAGAAAAGCATTTCCTGAAGAACCAAGAATAGACTCTGTACTCCATTATAAGTTATAAGCCTGCTTTGTTCTGCCTTCTATGTGCATTGCTCATTAATCGGTTTACTGCACCCTTGCAGTTAAGATAATTTAATATTCGGTGTAATGCCAAATAATGCTAATTAGAAGTCCTCATACGTTTGAGTATCTTTCATCTTTGAATGTTCCTGTGTTTCCTAGTTAAGGGCTACATGAACACAAGGCACTGGTCTTATGGAAAGAATTCCATTTTACTGTCTTTTAACAAATTCACATGTTCTCATTTTTAAAAATTGAGGAAAGATTCTCTCTATACTGGAAAAATTAAATTATAAGTATAAAATAAATAATTAGAAGCATTTTCAATATTTGAATATTGAATAATTTGACCATTTTTGGTCACCCATAGACACCCATGTAACCATGCTGTTGTATATTTCTTAATTTTGATGAAATTAAGCTGAACAAGTTAGTTCGTATCTTAAAAGATGTTGCTTGTTAAAAAGAAAAAAGAAAAATTGATTCGTAAGTGAAAGGAAAAAAAATAAGCCAACAAAGAATGTGATACAACTATTCTATATAAGCTGATGTAGCAGAATTACTGCAATGAAACCAGTGATATACATAATAGTTAATCATGACATAGCTTAGTACACAAAATGAAGCAAGTAACACCAAAATTTGTTAATTTTAAAGGGATTATGACAAAAAATAATCTAAATTTACAATCTTCCATGGACAGCACAAGATGCATGATAGCTCGCAGCACAGATTGCCTCAAGGATATTATTCATGATGGATCTATTTTGTCAGGAAATTGAACTCATGACCCAAGTATTGGAAAGTGCTAGGCTTACCTATTGAGCCACAGAAAAATCTCATTTGTGTCAGTAGTAGTCCTGTTAAACCCAACTGGGAAAGCTTTCAGCCACAGGGCCTTCACCTTGAAAGGGTAAAAGATTAAACCGAGGATACTATTAAATGGGAAAATCAATGACAACTAGTTAAATAGAAAAGGAAACTCTCAAATGAAGATAAATAATTGGCCAGATACATCCCTTGTGTATCTTTGTTTTCTTCATTAGAGATATACTACAGCTAGATTTGCCCCTGCATGCAGGAGGACACAGAAGAGAAACAATTCAAAAACAGTACCAGATAACATGAGATGGCAAGTCACCTGGGGAAGTGTCGAGGTTAAAACTTACTTCAGAATCGCAAATTGATTAAAAAAAAAATCAGCCTTATTTTAACCTGGTAAAACATGATGCAAATGTTATACTTTTATAAATTATAAATACTGACACTTGGAGAGCAAGTCAAAAAACACATAGGATGAAAATTTAGTCCTAAATGCTGTAGATAATCATCACCAATGACAGCACCATTCTTATAGTGGTCATAGCAAACAAAAGATACCTAGAGAAAAACAAAACCAAAAAACGTATATTAAAAAGCTGAACTGCAAAATAATGTAATATAAAAAGTAAAATAGCTAGTAAAATAGAACAGCTTTCTGGAAGCCTAGAGATTAAAGATATTATATTAGAAACACAGAATACAAGAATACACTTGTATGTCAAGACAGGAAGGATATATATTTGTCAAATAATGCAAAGATAGTAAAGTAAATAGATGTCTATAAATAATCAACATAATCACTCATGAAAAAATATAAGAAAGAATGCAAATTTATGGCAAGTTAATTTAAAATCAGCTACAGAAGACCAAAGAACCTTTTGCAAGACTGACATGAGCCTAAAAGATTTTTTATTTCAGAAGTAATAAAAACATGAATATTTTTCAGAACTTGAGAATAAACAATCAAAATGTTAAAAAGGCTGGAAGAAAAAGGCATTGCAGAAAATGTAGATGAATTATTTATTTTGACGGTCCTTGCAGAGGAAGTCTTAGATGTTCTCACAAAGCACTATTTACTATATATAATGTTATATAAAAAAAAAATCAAACTGAATGCTCAATAGAATAAATGAAATTACCCAAAGAAAACCTGAACAACATCAAATCAGTAGGACCAGAGAGTATCTGTTTAAGAATTTGAAAAAAAATGCTGAACTACTACCCTTGTATATAGTCTATTAGTTAAAATATTTTCATTGCCAAAGGAATAGGATATGATGACATTCTTACAAAAGTCCTCCTGGATTGATATTGGAAAACACTGACTAGTTTATCATCTAGCTTGCATAATAGGTGGGTTTCTTGTTTTGTTTTGTTTTGCTTTGGTTTTTTGAATAAAGTTATCATAAGAAATGAATTTGTAACATTAGTATATATATGTGTATATATATATAGTATATATATGTATGATATTTTGGAAAAGATTCAACTTGTTTTCTTGGTCAAGAATATCATGCCTCACAGATCCATTAGAGATCTCTGAAATAGCCAAATAATATGAATAAAAATGATCTACTCTGTAGATCATGTTTTGATTTTCTAAAACCTTTTGGCAAGGATATTTACAACATACTTGGAGAAACAAACTAGTTTGTTGTAAAAGATCATTTTATGAATTAATGACTCATAAAAATAAGGGAAAAGATACAAATGTTTTTTTCTAGCTGAGGGAAACTCTGCAGGACTCTATGATTAAGGATCTGTGCTTGAGACATAAACTGTTCAACATATTTATAAATGGTTAAGGAAAAGGGAGTAGTTATTGAGATAGAAAAGTTTGTAAATAATAAGAAATTTAATATGGGCTAGTGCAAAATAATATACTGAGAAAAAAAACCAGCACTAACAATACATATGCGATGGCAGACTGAATCAGTTATTGCCTGATATATACTCAAAATAGCAACACTGATGCAAATAGCTCTTCAAGGATGGCATTTCTGTGCTAACTATCAGCCAAAAGAACAAGCAAAATCTGTAAATTATTGTGAAGATAATAGAGTACTGATCAGAAAACAAAGTTAGCTTCTTGCGAAGATGGGTGGTATGCCCATGTCCTGAAAACTAACTGATGTAAAATTCTGGTTGTCTCGTTTGAAAAGGGATATAATTCAACTGAATTAGAAAAGAGACAGGACATAATAATCGGACTGAAGTAGAGATTGCTAACTCCTCAGGCTAGAAAAGAATAGTGTGTGGAGGTCTGTAAAATCATGAATGGTATGAAGAAGTTGAGTTCATTTTGTTTTGAAACTTAAGAATTAAATGACGCCGGATGAAATTGTCAGGCAATGAAGTAAAAAGTGAACAAAAGGATATTTTTTTCACACAACATATTTAATATATGAATGTCAGAAGGATAAATATGTAAAAAAAAGTGCTTAGGCAAGCTAATAAAAGAGATGTTCATCTGTGGTTGGTTTAAATGCAATCTTTGATCCACAGAGTCCCTTTACATCACTAACAGCTGAAACTTAGGAGAGGCATTATATTTTATTTATATACACTATCTTATACACTGTAGCTCAGGTTCAGGCAGTCTAACTTCAGGAATTAAATTGGGTTGGTTTAGCTCACTATGTACAATTAAAAAAAAAGGGAAAAAAAGTCTGAATCACGAAATATCACTGAAACAGTATATTCTTCCTATCACTCTACAGGAAACTGGAAATAATTTAAATTTAACTTTCAAGATGGAAAATGTTTGTTTTCAAAAACAACATCCTTAAAGACCTCCCTTCTATCCCACACTTTGCAACTCTTATCTTTCCCCATAGTGAGGCATTCTATAGCTCTCAGGCGAGCCAACATGGATGTATGGTTTGATGTTGTGAATCTTTTTTTTTTTTTTTTCCGGTTGTAGCAGTTCCACAGTCTTGTCTGTTGCTCAGCCTGTGAAAGGAAAGTTGTTACAGCATAGAGTTGTAGCAGGGCTCTGGGAAGATCCAGGGTGGATATAATTCTGTTCAATACTGCCACCCAATTCTGTATTGTATAAAATCATAGACTCTAGACCTGAAGCTGGATGAGATAAGTCATTAATTCAAACCTTTTCCTAAGTAGTCATCAAAATCAGGTGTAGCATTTGTTTAGCCTAGCCTAGAAAAAATGTCTGGTCTGACACCCGGACACACGGGTATTCTCATGTTATTGTCCAACCAACAGAAATGTACATAAAAGAATCTGTATTTTTGATTTAACAATGGCTTTGGTGTACAAGAAATATACTGAAAGTTACAATGCAGCAGAACACCAAGCTTATTTTCAGGGAAAAGACAAGACTGTCTAGTTTGTAAGAAGTGTTAGATGTGGATACATGATTGATACCATCGTCCGTATATATAGAGTTTGATGGCTAAGGAGTCCCACTTGGAGCCATAGAAATAAATTCTCTTCCAGATTATTTCCACATATATGTCTAAATTCTGAGAACACCAAGGATTTGAACAAAGAGATTACCATTTATTTCCAAATTAGCTTTTTGACAATTCAATCAGGCAAATACCCCACAATAAGCTTTAAAAAATCTGACACATTCACAGTCAATGTCACAATTTCTGTGGTTCTCTTTTCTTCTAGAAAACCAATAGCTTTATTCCATTACCGTATAACATGATTCTTCTACTACATTGTGCCAACTCACATTTGATTCTATTGCAAACTTTGATGTGAAAATATCAGGCATAAGCCAATAGCAAATGATGAGCAAGGGAGTTAAATGCTCTCCCATATTAAGAGCTACCTATATTATTCAGAACTAGGAAATGTTGGCTGATCATATCATCTAGATATCCTGACAGCTCTATGAATTTCGTATAAACATGGCAATATGAAACAATTGAATTTAAATTATAGTTCATACTTAAATATTCAAGAAAGTTGTATTTTTGAGAAATCTATTCATGATTGTTTCATGAAAGATCATTTGAATTTCGTATTCAAGCCATCAAAGTTGGGATTCAAATTCTCCTGGCTAATTTTTATGATACTTCTCCCCCCTCTCCTGCCCTCCGCCATTTTCTCCCACAAATTAGTGAATTAGTGGAGTAATTTTCATTTAATATACAAGTTCTACACTTTTTGCAATAATCTAATAGATTTCATTCTATCTTCAGCAGGACTTCATATTATTCCTGCAAATAAAAGAGTATTTGCAGGAATATCAACACTTTAATTTGAAATAGTAAAAGAAACAAGTTAATAAATTAACCAGTGTAAAACTTCAAGGAGAGAACAGATATAATAGCTTGTTGATCTAATCTGGTACTCAGACAGGCCTCTAAGGCGCTTACCCCATTTTTAGGTAGGAATTAAGCTTCCAAAACCAAACGAACTATTCAGATGCACAAGTGCTCATGGATATTTGATTATCAGGCACTTTAAATCTACACGTGTCTCTATTTTTGACTGCAAATCTTTCTAAGTACTTCACCAAGGTTTCCAGGTTTCAGGAAGGAATGCAAAATTAATGGCTCATAATTTACAAGGGAATGTTGACAACTGTTCAACAATTCTGATCCACAACAGCAGATAAGTTTTGTTAATCTGTGAAAAAAAAAAAAAAACTCTTAAAACTGGCTTTTATTGCATTGTTTCATGACAATTAAAACTTTTATGATTAATGTAATATGAGCTGCAGCTATAAGGGTTTTATAGGTTTCACAACAGTGCAGAATGTTTCATTTGTAGTATTGTGTTTACAAAGGTCACTTCAAATGTTTACCTTTATGACCTTTGGAAACTCAGACCTTTGTTGAACAGTAAGACATGTTCAGTGACCAATTTATTCGTTAAAGGTTTTAACCTCTTTATACTTGGTATACTATTGAAAGGATAGCGTATCTAACCAGCACAGCACACCAGCGCAGACCTACAACATAGCTGATCTGTAAGATTAAAACATATGGTTTCCTTTGAAACCAGAGTAGGGAAGTCTGGTGCAGCAAGTTCACAGCATGGATTTACACTTGAAATTACAAGATCACAGAACAAATGTAAGCATGAACTACTAGGACTATCCAGGATTTCAATGACAAGGACAACTAAGTAAAAGATTGTCAGAACATGAATAGTCATAAGAAACAGGCTCTTTTCTAGATCTTGAACCTGGTCAGTATTCCTTTTATATTATTCACACAGCAGAAACCATCAAAAAGATATTTGAAAATTATGTGAACGCAGAGAAATTACTGAATGCAATAGGTCAGGAGAGCTTCCCTAGGAAAGTCTAAGTTACTATAGAACTATGTCATTTCTTGCTGAGACTTTTGCAAGAGCTAGAACAGAGTTCAGAGACATGGAGCCCTCCAAAAGCTATCTAGTTTTTTCAAATCAAAATTCTGTTCTTTGGATATGAACTTTTCAGCAAGTGCTAATAACTTTTACTACCTTGTAGGAGAAAATGCTGGCTGTCTTCATTCCATGCAGGCAAACAACAAGTACTATTAGTCAGCTTAGAATGAATAGCACTTCTGAGTGCTTCAGTACTCAGAGGACACTCACTACTCAAAGCTAGCTGTAATGCTAGACACTTAATAGCCAGAAAGATGCAGTTTCTGCTAGTTCTGGTACTTGAAATCCATAAAAGACAAAATTGATATGTGATTCTCTAACATTATATTTCTACAAAACAAACATGCAAGCAAGCAAACAAAAGCCTACAACTCTGCATATTTCAGAATGAATTGAGGTCTGTGGCAATGACAGATAGCACTTTTCTTGGCAAGCTGTAACGCTTGCTAGGTAGACTGTCCACTTTAATCTCTATGAGATCCCATCTAGCCCTGTTGACACCCTACATTTCCATTTTGGAAATGCCCCTCCATTTTGGAAATGCCCCCCCAAGAGAAATGCCCCTCTATTTCAAGCTCTGATCTTGAATGATATGATGTCAATGCTAGCTTTCCTTTTTACAGGTAATACTGTGTATTAATAGAATCTAAGATGGACTATGTATTAACAGAATCTACATTGGACATAAGTGAGGACAGGACCTAACAGATGCCAGGGACTGCTGGGAGCTACCAGTGGCTGGCCTAATAATTAAGAATATTCTGCTCGACTGCCTCTTCTAGGAATGAGGGATTATAAATTTATCTTGCCCTTGTCTTATTCTTCAGGCAGATTAATTTGGGACTAAACAAGCCACTATCAGAAGATCATCAGCCAATCATAAGTTTGGGTCTCACGGTGTTTGGTCTCACTGTTTTATTCTGTCACAATAAGGAAAAAGGCTCAGAAGAATAAGACAGTACATGGAAAAGGGTCCCTGCAGCACAAACACTGTTTTGTACCTCAACAACCACTGCTTGTTACACTTTTCTCTATCCACATACCTCTAAACTCTCAACCTGGAGATTGTTGATTTAAAATGATCCCAGGTCAGATGAGATGAAATGGTGGGAAAGAGGAGGGAAGTGCCTGCTCAAATGATCTTGGGAATGATCATGTGCCACTCTGGCATGCCTGTCAGAGGACAAAATGATGTCAGATTCTTGCAAGAGTTCTATTACTGGCCAGTGTTGTCTTGGTTTCTTATAAAACTGATTTCTAGCCACTATTAAATTGTCTAGAAGCCTTGGACAATAAGTCAGGAATTTGGCCCTCAACATATTATTGAAAATGTGAAATGGGTCTAAATATTCACAGTTCAAGAAGAATGCCCAGAAGGACCTAATTGTTAAGGAGATGGATTAAATCATTCCTTAGCTCCTCTAGGATTCAGAATGCTATGTCTCTCTTCAAGGTCTCACACAATTTTCAGTGGCAGACTATACATTTTTATTTAAGACATTTAGAGGTAAAAGCTATTTAAGGTCAAACAAGAAACATCTTACTAATGAAGTCCCCATTGATAACATGACAACTCTATTCTTCATTGAAAAACAAGACACTGATTCACCAGTAAGAAGACATAACTGTAAATCTAGCGGGGTATATGTCTTAATTCACAGCAATAAAAAGACTTACACACCCATTAATTCAGACACAGTTTAATAACAAAAGTTCTTTTTTTTTTTCCTAACAAAAGAGAGAAAAAAAAAAGTTTACCCTTTTTCCTTCACTTCAGTTCTTCTGATTTTCATGGTCTTTGTTGCTTTGATTTGTTGGACTGACTAAGGACAAAGCTACGGAAAAGTGATAGAATATTTCATACCTATGAAAGAGCAAAGCTTTGTTTATAGGAAACATATCCTGAACCAGTGAAGCACCCAGAAATGGAAGGCTGTAGATTCTGCCTGTAGAAAGACTGAGAAATATGGAAGCTAATCTGTTTTTAGAGATAGAAACCTTATCAGAATATTATAAAACTAAAATTGTTGCAAGGGGACTCTGAATAATTAAAAGACCTTTACTTGAAAATGTAATAATGAATTCTGCAAACAGTGGTGCATGATGTTCAGAAAGTACTGTGTGGTTTTCATATTACTGATCACAGGCAGGCAGGTAACATTTCCAGTCAAAAAAACATCTTTATGATCACACTGTGGAACAGATCCTCAATTTGTACAAAGTGGAGACTTCAGTGTTTATTAGCTATGGCTGTAGCCCAAAGGATAAGCTTTAAGAGAAAGAGTAAGTGATCAGCAGCAAAGGAGAAACATAAAAAAATATTTCAAGAGGTTAGCACAAGAAAACTTTAGGGATTCACCTAAAGGCTTAGAAGCTATCTTCTGTAAATTGCTAAAGGCTGTAAATCATAGTGCATTCAAAAGATGCTCTGTTTACTTTTTATCATTTACATTCTACATTTGATATATGTGAAGAATTTAAATTACCATCTGTAAAGCTAGGCACAAAATCTACTTTTTTTCCTGTTCAGTCTATAAATACTAGAAGACTATCCATATTTGTGTACATGCACAAGGCATGTACATAACATGTACAGACATAATAGAAGGCAATAGATTTATAGTAGCCTTTTAGTAGGCTACTATAAGCCTTTTAGTAGGCCTATAGTAGCCTTATAGTAGCCTTTTTTCTCTGCCTCATCATGATTTGGAGCACCAACCTTGAGACGTTTCTATCACTCTCCTACATTTGGAGGGCATATTACATACCCAAGGTGCCAGATGGGATTCACCTGAGAGAACTGAAAGAGCTGGAGCATGTTACTGGAAGGATGATGCTAATCATAGATGGAAAACTGTGATTTTCATAAAAGATCTGATGACTTGGAAAATTTTATCTTCACACCTATCTTAAAAAAAAAAAAAGGTAAAAAAGGAGGACTTATAGAACTACAAGCCACTCGTCTTCACCTCACTCTCTGGGGTTGGGGTACATGCTCTTTATTTGGTCCATTTCCAAGTAAATGAAGATGAGAAAGCAATCAGGAGTGACTAGTATGGGTTTATGAAAGGCAAACTGTGCTTTACTAATCTGATTATCTTTTCTGATTAAAGAATTGTCTGTGTGAATGAAGGGAGAAAGGTAGATATGTGTCTTGTTTTTAGGAGGAGTTTTCTCTCTCACTGCTCTTATTTGGAAGCTGTGAGTATATGTCCTGGATGAGCAGACAGTTATGTAAGTTGTAAAATTGGCTGGACTCTTAGGCTCAAAGTGTGGTGATCAGTGGCTGCGTGTCCAATGACGAGTGAAGTACCCGCAGGTTCAGTGCAGGGGGGCGTATTTTTCCAAATCTTCAAAGGCGGCCTGCATTGCACAATGCATTCTGAGAAACTTTGCAGATATCATCAAGCCGGAGGGAGCGTCTGACCCTTCAGTCTTTATGAGAACTTTGTAAATGTGAGGATTAGGCTAACAGAAATCTAAGAAAGACCAATAAGCATAAGAACTAAATAGTGCACCTCGGGCAAAATAACCACTATAATCTGATTGATATTGGGTCCTTCATTTGATGCCAGGCTGAATAACTACAGTGCACCATCAGTGCGAGGCGAAGTCATACTGGATATTTTATAGGCAGCATGGTAAACAAGTTGAGGGAGCTGGTGAGGCCTCACCTAGAAAATTGCGTGTGAAGTTCACAATATTATGTGTAGAGGGCAACTGAGATGATCAGGGGTATAGATCTCCTGTTAAGCAAAACTACAGTAGATGGACTTGTTTAGTCTGCTAAAGAGGAAGTGAATGGAAAATCTTAATAGAGATGATACTGTGAGAATCAATCCTTCTGCTGTGTCCCATAACTCCTTTCTTTGTTCTTCTTACATTGCACTGCTTGTTCGCTCATTTCTTGGACCCTGGAAAAGAATGTGAGATCTTTCTTCTTAAAATGATTAGCATTTCTCAAACAATGCACTACATGAACAGATCCCCTCATGCTCTTACTCTGTCAGCCTTGCAGTGTTGACTTAATTTTGTCACTCTTTGGATATCACTTAAAAACTATGAAAAACCTACCTAACAATGCTACCTAACAATGCTGCTACCTAACAATGTGAGCATCAGTCTCTGAGAAAACCACCTTCCCTGTACCCTCTGTGATCCAGAAGATGTCCATGCATCCCACTCTACTTTTTTTACTCTCTGCAGAGGAATGAAATCTAGAGCACTAACAATACTTCAACCAGGAGATACAGAATTTATTTTTAAAAGAATTCTGTGTTTGAACTACGATATTATCCGAACATCCACAGTTACAAAGGTGAGGAGATAATTTTTGGTGATATTCAGCATGCATATCTACCAATTATATTAGATATTTTTGCTTTAGTCTACTAATCTTACACTGGAGGAAGGAACCTGCTTAATCACCATAGGTCAGTTCTCTAAAGTCTGCTATGCCTGTACATACCTGTGTTCAACACCATTATATTGTCTACAAATAATGCGGCTAATGTATTTAGCAAATATTTTATGGGACAGGGCTTTTCATAACCTTGCAATAGTTCTCTTTTGTCATTTCACCTAAACTATATTGCAGCAATGAACAAAGCCAGGCATAGATTATATTTGGAGGAAACACCTTTATCCAATTACTTTGTGTCTTTACCAAAAGAAAATAAAATGTGAATTTTAAACCCCATCAGTAAATCTTACTTTTTTTTTATTCTAGAAATAAAACAAATATTTCAGAGGAAAATGTACACATACAACGTAATCTGCAGTTTACTTCTTACTATTCCCAAAGGATTCAAAGTAGAAGTAGTTTTTTAAGTCTCCTTGTTACCAAAATTATAGTAAAAAAAAAGCAAACTGGCAAAAAATGTAAGTAAGTTGCTTGTGGCTGATCCCAAGCTGCATTGCACTGCTTCAGATACTGAACACAATATTCACTGTTGAAAGGTTTACACTGAGTTAAAAATATGCACAGGGTTAAAAATATCAAGCAACAAATAAATCAAGGAAACTTCAGTTTGCACAAAGGCTGGTTGGTGAAGAGCTTGATCCTGAAAAATTCCCAGTAGGACCACTTACATGATTAAAGTTAAGCAGAAACTTAATCATTTTGTTGGATCAAGGCCAGAATGCTCAGCATCTTGTAAAAAATCAAACCTATAGAATGCCTGCAATAACTAAGTTACATAACTGGGTTAATTACTATAAAACATTTCCCTGTGTAAGCAAAAAATTATAACATTTTGGTCAATATGCTAAAGAATAATAAGCATAGCATGAATAATTTTTAAATAAAAAGAGTTCATTTCAAAGTTTGTAGAAAAATATTGCTGTCTTCTAGTTCACTTTTAAAGTCCCCTGATTTCCTAATTAAATTTGAAAACGTCTACTTGAAAAAGTAATCACACATTTCTCGGACATTTTTTGTGCTGTTACATTTTTCATGGAAAGATTAAGTCAAGTCAGGCAAAATGTAACTGTAGACCAGAATGAGATGGAAGCACTGTTATACTGGAATATCTAGAAAGCATTTTGATAGAGATCAAGGAACACAGTTATTTAAGGAAAGAGCAAATAGCCAACCAATACATTGTATTAGACTTCTACATCCTTGGCTATATTCCTTGACCATATTACAGCATAGCTTCGTGATCTTTATCTTCCCTACCTAAACATCTATGTTAAATAATCACTTGTTCCTCTGATAAGAGATCATTCCTTTTCTTTTTTCTTTCTTTTTTACAGACGTGGTGGTTTTCAGACTGTTTGTATAAAATAGGTGTATGTTTTTTAAGACACATGTATTAGTAAATTCAAACAAACATCTTTGTAATTTTAAATACAAATAAGCTATTCATGTATTCTAGTCATCTCATGTCAGAAACACAGATGAACTCTTCTGTAAATGTTCTTTTTAAGACAATCTGCAGATCAGATTCAGCCCCTGAACTTCCTACGAATTTGGAGCAGGTATGCCTTATATAATGGAATCTGGTACCAAAGCATTGCTGCTGTAAGCAGATCTTCTCAGAAGAACTGTGGCCCGGCAGGAATGTTCTAATATAATGTTTTGGACCCAGCACTGCCTAAATAATGCAAGGAGAACAAAAAAAGCAGTCAGAACTGTATCTGACAATATGGTTGTCTTTAAAATATCTTTGCTTATGCCAGAAGCCAAGCTATTGAGTACCAAATGTGCAGTATGCAAAAAGTAGCAGCTCTCATCCATAACTGGTTCATGACATGGAAGTTTAGATGATGATTTTCTTTGTATTTCAATGAGGAACTGATAATAGCTGATATAAAAGTTACTGTAACATCTAGTGAGTGAATGTTATTTGCTATAGGGACAGGCATTTGGTACCTCACAAGCTTAACATATTGTGCTACTTTTCCCATCAATTATGTCAATTAAAAGTTTATTTGGATTTTGTTTTTTTAAATTTATAGGATAGACGTATGATTTAAGAACAGTATATTTATTTTTGACATACCAAATATTCTACCATGCTTGCATGACCCATGATCTTTTTTTTTTTTTTTTTTTTTTTTTATGTATGATGGACTCTAGTGAGATAATGCCCATTTACATATGAATAAATGGAAACCAAAAATCCGAGGCACCAAATCCCAGTGCATCTGTGATATAAAGCTTCAATTACCCAGCACTTTGAATTCAATTTTAAAAACATTCCATTATATTTAGAATGGGACTGGAATGACCTTCATATTTTCAGATTAAATAGATTAATTTCTGTCTTTTGTTCTGGCTCACAATTCAGTGACCTTGTTACAGTTCCCATTTAAGTAGGTCATTGTAAAAAAAAAAAAAAAAAAAAAAAAAAGCTAGATTTAGAAACATTGGTAAGTATTTCAAGAATGTTAACCTCTGATGCATATGAGTTCGCAACAACATTTATAAAAAAAAATCAAGTTACTGGACATCTACATATGGACATGAGAATAGACTCTCATACCTCTAGACTTAATTTTAGGCTCCTATATGGGAAAAGTGTGGTCTTAATGAAGTTATTGGGATGCTATTAGCCTGGCCTATGCTCACCTTCAAAGAACCACTTAAAATTTATGGGAAAAACTTAATTACCATGGAAACCAGGATTATGACTTCAAGAGGATAATTATACAGAGCAGATAAACTCCTGAGCAACCATGTTCCTATTTTCATGTAAATGTTAGCACTTATAATGAGTGAAGGGAAAATGACCTGGAAAAACTGCAGAAAGACAGAACTGTTTTTAATAGCTTGTCTCCTGGAGTATTCTTTGACCTGTTTTATGGTCTTTAGTTTCTTTGTTCTTTTCTTGCAACTTCTCTCTCTTAAAAAAAAGAAAAAAGAAA
This sequence comes from Tinamus guttatus, assembly GCF_059628265.1. Classification (NCBI taxonomy): domain Eukaryota; kingdom Metazoa; phylum Chordata; class Aves; order Tinamiformes; family Tinamidae; genus Tinamus; species Tinamus guttatus. Next base: position 4,904,598 of record NW_028289023.1, read on the forward strand.
AAAAGAAAAAAGGAAAAAAAAACTATTTATTTTGGGAAACTGAAACCAATAGCTTTGTTTCTCTTGTCAGAGTTAGCAAGCATGGCCCTGGTGTACAGATCAGGGATTTAATTTATTCAGCAGGTTGCATCAGCCTTTAAGGTTTAGAAGGAAGACTTTTCTCAGTGAGTACTGCCTTTTTTCCAGTAAAAGTGTTCTAGTGATATAAAGAGAGACCTCAGGTCGATGAAGGAAAATGCAGTGGCCTTGATAGAATAACTGGATTTCTGGAAAGAAATGTCTGTAGTTGTTCAAAATTCAAGCTTTGAACTGAAATTCCAAGAGCAAAATGAACAGTTTCCAGTCTTATGCATTACATTAAAGGGTGAGACTGGCTTGGGATGACTTCCAACAAGGCTCAGCCTGAGCTGAGAAAAACAAGCGTTCCTGGGTAAGGCAGATGACTTTGGTGCTTATTCTGCATTATTATATTCAGTATTGCTTTGCTTCATGAGTTAAACAACTCATGATACCTTTTGAATTAGTAATACAATACTTTTTTGGGGAAACGCTTGCCTCAGTAGGAAGTCATTCACTACATTTTTTTAGCAGGGGTAGTAGAACTCAGATATAGTCAGTGAGGGCAGGGAGACAATTTGTATTCCCATAACATAATCTTCTACTCCTTTAATTCCAACTTCAGGTTACAGAAGTACAAAGATTTTTCAGAAAAAGAAAAATCCATAAATTCCTGTGTTTCTGGCAAAATAAGAAACATGGGTGGCACCTTTGCTGATTTCTGACTTTATGTATCTGTCTCTCTCAAGCACAACGATTTAGCAGATTTGATCCAAATTTAAAGAAAAAAATTATTCTGGCAGCTTAAGTACACAAAAATATATACAAAGATGTATTTTAATTTGTCTCTATTTACTTATTTTATATGCAAGTATTAAAGTGGTAGTAAATGTTTATATTTTCCCTACAGTTTTTGTGTGTTTATAGATTTTAATTAGCTTCAAACTGCACAAGACCAATATGCCATACAATAGCTTTTGTTAAGCGTAACAGCCACACACACACGCATACACAAACACGCACATATAGAAAATGCCATTATTTCAGTGGATGCCAAAATAAGGTGATTTTTTAACTTTAAATTGTGATTTGTGGAGGCACTGCACACAGTGAATCACTGAATTGCTCTGAAAAGCTACTCAGTTTTATATTTTTAAAATTATCCACTTTAAAAACTAAACTCAAAATCATTTTACCTTTCAAACTGAGTGATTAGTTGACATGCTGCTCTGCTGAGCTTAGCTTCTTTTAAGGGGAAGAGCAGCAAGGATACATTTATTGCCACCAAAAATCCTGAAGAAAAGAAACAGAGAAACACTAAAGAAACTGTGCAGCCACTGGGCTTTGTGAAAAAACTGTAGTGTCAAGAAAAGTTGAAGATCTTTGATTCATTAGTCTTAATGCTAATTTCTGATTATCCAATCAGGCAAAAGAAAAAAAGAAGTAAGAGAACAATGAAAACAGAGTATAAAAGCTTTACATTGCATTGCAAATCCTAAATTTTATCATAGAATAATAGTCTGCAGAGTTTCCGGGATCTGGGGTAATCCTTGGAAGCTCAATCCAGGTCTCTTCCTCTGAAGAATGCATCTCCTTGTCCCCTTCAGACCTGCAGGCCGTAGAGGCAGAGGTCTGTTGGCATGATATGGTTTGGGCCGAACAACAGGTTTGGTTTATTTTCCTGCAGAGATCCTCCAGAGCTGCCTAAGAGGTTCCAGAGGCAGCACTGCTCAAGTGATTATGTATCTTATTATCCTTTTTCCTATTTCTTGATGCTTCTTTCATCTACCCTTATTCTTCCTTTACTCCACCACAACCCTCTCCCAGTTGTTCTTTTTTGCACCTAATTTCTTTGTCACATTCAACGCCAGTATTGCTACTTCCATACCAAAGATTTGGTATTTGTGAAATGGTTGTCTAGGGCTTCCTAGGCTTCCATGGTAAAGCTGATGGTGTTGGTTTCCCTAGTTACTGTTGGCCTTACAAGATGCTACACCCCGATAGGTCCTCCAAATGCTCCCCTCTAAGTATCTGTGCAGTTTGACTATCTTGCATGTAACCCCCTACTTGTGAAACCTTGCCAAGCCTCACAGCCCCATCTGTAACTCCTCTGAGCATTTAGCCGTGTTCTTTGTTATGTCCATTGGTTTCTCAGGTCACATCCAGGAGCTGTCCACAACCTATCCAGATAGCAGCCTCAGGACAGGGCTGAGTCAGCAGTCTAGTCATTTTACTTCAACCCTAAGACTTTAGAGCCTCAGAAGACAGCAATTCAGATAATCATTTGTTTACTTAAGACTCACTCTAGCTGCCCTTTCAGGAAGGTCAGGTCTTATCTGTCAGCAACCTTTGACTAATGGTGAGACAGAGTATTGGTGCATTATGTCCTGGAATTTTAAAGGTATCATTTGAGGTTAGGTGTTAGTTAGATACAAAATACACCTAGATGTGGTTAGATATGAAGCATATCTGGAGTATCTTTTCTTAAAATTTCTATTTGTTTATTTATTTATTTATTTTTATTTAATGAATTGGAATTTTAAACACAGTGTGAGATTTCTATGCTGTTGTTAAGCTTTTAATTGTTATAAGCAGATGGATCATTTGAAAGATTCCATAAGAGTAGCTATAGCAGTCTGCATATTTTTCTAGTGATAGTAAAAATGTCGAGCTCTAAATAAATTATAAATATACTGTGACTAGAAAGGAAGGAAGGAAGGAAGGAAGGAAGGAAGGAAGGAAGGAAGGAAGGAAGGAAGGAAGGAAGGAAGGAAGGAAGGAATATTTGTAGAGAAATATTATTATAATTCTGACTTCTGAGTTCCCCATTCCTGTAACACTTAAATGATTTTATACTGAAGCCATTTAATCAATTTCATCCAAAATTTCTGAGGAAAAATTGGGAATTGGAATGCATGAGTAGAAATCGAAAATAGGCTGTGGAAGCTGCTATTTAGAAGCCTCATTGCTCAGAATGAAATACATATATATATATAAAATGGGGTGGGACGGGTACTGTTACCTTCCAGGTTTAATAAGGCATTAACAAGAAACATTATACTTGATTAATGGAAATTCAATTTGTTATGTGCCTCAGAGTTTCAATTACTGTTTAGATTTTGTTTCATAACAGAGATATGATCCAAGAACTTCTTGCATAAGTTTGAATGCATTCTGAATAAGAATAATAAGAATAAGAATGAAAGTCTCCCATTTCTTAATGGGAGAATCTTCCTACTTTATCATATCAGTTTTACATTGACTAAAATGCAAGAATTAACTTGCAAAATGTCTTATTACTATATAATATTATATGAAATATCTGAAAAAAAATCAAGCAGGAATATCTGTAATGGCTCCTAAAGTACTGTAAATAAAGTTTTAAATGTTTGTAAGTGAATAAATTTGCTCGTAGACTTCTGTGAATGTGTGAACATATTGATGATTTATTGTGCCCTTGGAAGGACAAAACTGTAATTTGATTGAAACCATGCGTCTTTTCTTTAAAGAAAGAATATTATCATGGAGCAGAATATTAATCATGTTTTACTAAACAATTGTTAGCTTCACTGGTATTTTGACTATCAACAATCTTTGAGCCTTCAAAGCAATGACAAATTATATACCATTGATTCTGGTTTTTGCCATTTGTAACTGACACAGCGCGAAGGTAGAATTAATCATTTGATTGATTGAGATTTGTTTAAACAATGGAATTTCAAATGGAGTTGTCCCTGTTTTCCCTTAAATTATTTTATTTTATTTTATAAAGTGTTTACCATGCCAGTAGAGACCATTTGCAGTCCAACATTGACTCTCCTCCAACTTTCTTTTCATCTCTATTTCATTTTCTTTATCTACTTATTCTTTCTTTTTTTCACCTTTCCAATCTTAATTGGACAATACTGAAACCTAACATAATATTAGTTTGGAATACAATAACATGCGCATAGAACTTAAAAAATGTATTTTTGTTTGTTTGTTTGTTTTTATTTCCCAAAACCTCAGCTGAAGATTCTGTCTTTCCATGCTTCATGTGCTAACTACTTCCAACAGCTATTCCAAAGCTGGGTTGTATAAAACATTTCACAGAGAAAACAGAGAACCTTGAGCTTTTGCTTTGAAAATTTTTCCTTCTCACCTCCACCCCCAAAGTTTAAGGAAAATGGATTCTGGAATTTTGCACTTAAAGATCCAGTAAAGAGAAATATCCTGTCTGGATTGCACTTATAGAGTAATAGCCAGACTATTCCAGAAATCAAAGCAGAGAGAGAGAAAAAAAAAAAAAAAAGAGTTTAGAAGCTTGAGACCACAAATCATCTCCACCCTGAGAATTTTGCAGGGGTCTGAAAAGCCTGCTTCAAAGCACAGCTACATAGACAAAAATTAAATCTGCTTTGTTCAAAAGATGTCTGGCTGAAAAAAAAAATCAGAGGCATGAAGGCAGCATTCTCTAACAGAGGTTCAGCTCAAGTATCTCTCCTTGATATTCCAGATAGAGTGGAGCTGCCAGGGAGTGAGAAGTCTCAGTGTTTCTCAAGGAGATAATCTTTAGACTTTACATTTCTAAACTGCTTCCACAGTCTTGATCTATGATATCACACTAAGTGAATCTCAGGGTGTAAGCCCTTTAGGATTTGTCTTGTTCTCCATGAAAATAAGAAGCAATTCATTTGCAAAGTTTTAGAATCAGAAAAAGGCACACATTCCACTGATTTCTTATTCAGGCAGTTTTGCATAAGCCAAGACTTTTTTAGGGATATTAGTTATTTCACAGTAATTGGATTTCCCATACCAGCAAATATGAATATTATATAGCTGCTGATATATTGTGAGCCTTATACTTTTTTCTTCTTTTTAAGAACTAATAAAAATAACACTAGAAATATTCTGAATGGAGAATTCACCTCTTCAGCCTCCTTTCTAACTATTATTCAGCTGATGAGGTGGAGGAAAAAGAACTTGAAGTTTTTTTCTAAATAGATTAGGAAAAATAAATTTATGAATCTATTTAAAAATATGCAGGTATACTATGCCAAAGTATACTCTGTAGACTTCTATAATACAGCACAAGAGAGATGGATTTAGAAAAGACTTTTGAGACTCAGCCCATATATCTTCAGAAATAGGCTAGGACTTGAATAGGAAATTGGTCTAATTTTAAAAAAAAAAAAGAAAAAAAATATTTTGCTTAATCACCTATAAGCAATAGAGACTTATAAATTCTCTGTACCTGTATACTCTGGAGACAAATCAATGCTTAGTTTTTAAGAAATTGGAGAACAGAGTGCCATCTGGACTTAAACAGTAATTTTATTATATCAGAACAGTTCAGTCAGAAAATAGATCCATTCCATAAAGTATAAACATCAGTTTTTTTGGTGAGGAGGAAATACACAGCAAAATGCAGTAATAGGAAGGAAGGAAGGAAGGAAGGAAGGAAGGAAGGAAGGAAGGAAGGAAGGAAGGAAGGAAGGAAGGAAGGAAGGAAGGAAGGAAGGAAGGAAGGAAGGAAGGAAGGAAGGAAGGAAGGAAGGAAGGAAGGAAGGAAGGAAGGAAGGAAGGAAGGAAGGAAGGAAGGAAGGAAGGAAGGAAGGAAGGAAGGAAGGAAGGAAGGAAGGAAGGAAAAAATAACAAGAACCTCCTTAGTCTAAGAAGACAAGACCATGAATAAATCTTAAAGAAAGTCTCCTATGTGTTATGAGGCCATGAGAATAGATAAGAAATAGCAGAACACACTTGGATTTAATATGGAATTATAGAAAGGAACTGCAGGATAATTTAGGTCAGAAAGGACATTTGGTGGTTGACTGGTCCCATTCTCTGCTTAGAAAACAGCCAACTTCTTAAGTTACATAAAATTACTTGGGACATTGTTCAGTTGTTTGTATAATGTCTTCAAAGATGAAGATTCAGCAGCTTCTTCCATGATTTTATCACTGTTTTTGCAATGATTTTTTTTCTGTTTAACTGAAATTTTATTTGCTGAAACTTTTAGCTGTTTTCTCTTTTCTTTCACTCCTCACCTCCACTAAGATTTTGGCTCTGTTTTCTCTATAACTACCCACAGGGCAGTTGAAGACAGCAATTAGATCATTCCTCATTTTCATCTTCTCCAGGCTGAATGGACCCTGCTCTTTCAGCCTGTCCTCCAGCTCCAGCCTTCTGACCTGGCTGGTGAAATTTGTCTTGAGTTACTACAGTACATCCATACCTGTCTTGTATGGTGGACCCCCAAGCTCACAGGCATAGCACTCCTGATATGACCTCACATGTGCTGAATAGAGAAAATAATCACTTCCCTCTACCTGCTGTCTATTCTCTTGCTAATACAGTCCAGTAAATGGGTAGCCTTCAATGCAGCAGGGGCACAATTCAAAAATATGTTGACCAAAAATATCTTTAGAACAGTTTAACTGCATATTAAAAACTAGTTCAAATATACATCAAAATTTAAAATCTAACCATGGTAGAAAGAATATTCCTTGCGTTTATACTACTTCTTCCATAATTTAGTGGCATACATATTTTATTTAAACATAGGAAATAAGAATTGGCCTTCTTTAAAGCAGGATTTTTTTGGAGATGCATTGTATGATGGGGGTGCTGATCAGAAATGCTTAGGTGCTGGAAATCAGTTTCCAGGAATGATGCTTTGCATTCTAATTTATATTTAATCAGGGAGCATTAGCTACTTATTTTTTTTCCAATTATTATATGAGTCATGTGCAGTTGAGGTCAGTTTATTAAGAAGAATAAAGTAGCCAATAGAATCCTAATATCTGCGGGGATGTGGAAGGCACAGTTAGGGAGAAGTGAATTATTATGATTCTTCTCATTGTAGCTTGGAGTACTCTGGAAAAGTGAAATTAGTTACAGAAGTTTCCTCAGAGAATGATATCCTCACTAATATAGAATATAGAATAATGCTATATAAGATTATAGAATTAGATTATAGATTATAGAATAGGCCTAATGGGACACAACAAGCTGGGAGGATGTCTCACCCTATATTAGAGAATGTATCAAATGGAAAACATCATCACTCATTCAGTGAGTTCTAAAATATAATGAAATGAAAAAAAAGCAAGAGAGAGAGAAAAAAATAATAATAAATGTAAGTACTTATTTTGTCCATGAAGAGATTTTTTTCCAAAAAACTCTTTATTCTCATCCTTATTAGACTGATAAAGTACCTGAAAAGCATACTTTAGACCTTTAGTATTAAAAATATCCACTTCTGAATAAGAGAAACCACTTCCCATGGTTGTAAGAAGAGCACATTTATTCAGATATTGTAAAGAATGGGTTTGCTTAAGCATGGAACTTTTTACTTGAACTTCAGAATTAGTAGATAATAAATACTAATCTTTATCCCTTCCCATAGAATTCAGTACCCTTTTATATGTGGAATAATAAAACACCCGTACAGTGCCTTAGAAAGTGCACTGGGGCATTATAGAGCACACTGGCATTTTTATTCAGAAATGCTCTTAGGGAAAAAAAATCAGGTCTAGCAGATGGTGGGGCTGCTTTGCAGAATTTTTGTAGTAAATCAAAACCTTTGGAGTTTAGCATCATCTTTGGCAACACAGGGCTTCCATATTTCCTCTGTGATTTTGTAGATGCCATCAGTGTTACCAGAGAAGATGACAAAGATGCATCAGGCACTGTTAACCTTGTGCATATGATGAGAATGAGCTCTGCTTAGCGCTTTGTTGTAGACCAATCACCTCCAAAGATATTCTGTTATTTAATGACACAGCTAAGTGATATGCACACTGTTATCAAATTGTGTTTCTTTTTCCATCCTTCATGGTGCTGTGAGATTCAAGGACAAAAAAGATACATTGGTTTGCTGCCAACAAAGGGGAAGCTTAGAAACATTCTGAAATGGAGACCCATTGAAAATTCCCATTGAAATAAATGGGACTTATTTCTAGACTCTGTTTTTTGCTTTGTTTTGTTTTGTTTTTCTCTGATGAACAAGGTTAACCTCTGCTACTATTGCAATATGTCATTATGCCATAGTGCTACAACTTTTCTTTTTATGCCCTAAGGTAGAAAGACTTGGTTGCGAAGATATAAATAGTTCTGAAGTGACTTAAAATGATTTGTTTAATTAGTTCCAAGAAATACTTTTCCCATGTAGCATTGACTTGATAATCCATTCAGACATCTTCCACCTGAACATGTAATATGTGTTTTTAACTTGATGAGAAAAGAGGGATGTATTATTTAAGACAACACTACTATTTATCGAAGACTGTCAGATGCAGATGGAGCAGACACAAAAATCTTACAAAGGACTACAAAGTGGTAGAGGTGATTAAATGCATGTTATCATCTAGAACCAATAGTCCATAAGAAAACATATGTAAAACACTCTGCTAATATCTTAGGAATTAGGACCGTACTCCTATGTCTTGAGGAAGTCATAAGTGTTTTCCATAAGCCAGACTGTATACAGATGCAGCAGAACTTTGAAAGATTTGCCTACCAGAATAGATAGCTGAAAGTTTTGTCTCTGAAAAACCAGCTGCCAGACAAACATATTGACCAAAAGTCTTTTTTGATACAGAAATTTTGAAATGTATTCAGTTTGTAAACAGAATGAAAGGTTAAAAACACTCTCCTGCAATTCATACTCTAATATTCAAGCTAGTAATACTGAGGGTGTGCACTGTTAAAACAGCTATTACATTGCACCCCAGAGGTGTATGATACACATTGGTGGATTGATTCCTGTGTAGAGTTTGTGAGGTGTTTTGTGATAAAAATTACTATATAAAGGTAAAAAAAAAACTATATTATTGTTGTTGTTAGCTACATGGGCATTTGTGAGGAAGTGAAAGCAGCATAAATACATCCATCTTTTAGAATTTGTACAGCTCTCCCTTCTAACACAAAAATGTGCATGCACAGACTAGACATGTGAACCAAAGTAGTGTCAGAGAAACAAACCAGCACAATTACCCATCACACAGTCAGTCTGGTATACTTTTCTGCGAACACATAGCCCATTTAATCTGCCAGTTCAGATGTAGAAGGTTGAAATCAACAGGCAACTATGTCCCAAAATATCTTTTGACAGGTGTTGCTCAATAAATGATTTTCTACTTGTAAACTCTTTTTTTTTATTATTATTATTCGTACCTGTAGCAGTCATTTTGAATCCATTTTGATGCATTTACTTGTGCTTTTAACTCCTCCAGTGCAACTATTGATGCTTGTCCTTGCCTTCTATGATGTTTTAGTCGGTCAGAAGAGTGTCAATCAGTATGAGGAGCAGCAAATCTTATAGGAGAGCTTATCACAAGGAGTATGGGATTTATTGGTTTTCTTGTTAGCTCTAGTATTTGGACAGTTCATTTCACTTTTCCTTTTGTTAAGCGCGGATAACTTTGCAGCCAACAGAAAGTATGCCACAGTTGCAGTCTTAATACATCTATCACCTGCCTCATTTGCCTGAGTGCACTGCTTTGTGAAACTTCATGCAAAGTTCAAACTTTTATGCTAGCACTGAGGCTAGAATAAGACACATTTTTTTCCCCAGATAATTCTCTTGGCTTCTGTCAATAGGGAAATCCTTGATCTTCTCTATAAGATTTTATGCTTGGGGTTAAGTAGTGTAGCTGGACAGCCTTTTAAATCAAAGCATAATGTAAGAAAAGAAAGATTTTAGAGCAAGAAAAGACCTACATACATGTCAATTTTACCTAAAATCTTGTCAGTCTTTTCTAAGAGATCTAAGTAGCCCTTCCAGTCTCCGTCGGTCCTGGTCTGGGAGTCAGTCTGGGAGACAGTCTGGTTTCATGCTTAAATTAGTGTGCAAGTTACAGCTCTTGGCCCTTTAACCAGCAAACTCGGCAGAGGATCAGAGGTAGAACATGAATAGCTTTTGATTACTACAAATTTTGATAGACGGCTATTTATCTCAAGCCATTATTTTGCCCTTGTCTTTAGTTCCCAATAAAGTTCTTAACATTTTAATCAAACAAAGGTTATCCCAGTGATGAGGTTATGCATAAAGCACCTCAATTTCCACTTTTATTGATTTCACCAGATATATTCATTTTTGTAATTTGTAAAATGTAAGGAAAAGAAGAGAAATATTCTCTGCTTATGGAAATATCTGGCCAACATTTACTTTGGAAGCCCTATTCTTATCATGACAGTAAGACTAAAGCCTCAATTAAATGAACTACTTGCATCCTAGACTATTTTTAAAGCCGTGATTAAATATCTTACAAAATTAGAGCTAAATAAGTAATATTTATAGATCATTTTAGGAAACATTAAGATGCATCTCAGCAGTATTATTAGAGTATCAGTGCCTAATGAAATCAATGTACCTGTTGCAAAACCAATGTGTCTGTTGCATTTTTGTTACTAAAAGAGTCAACAGACAACCATGTAGCCTATCAGCAAGCACTAATAAGTGGAATGGAAAAAAGTACAAGCATGGGATATTCATCATATTCCACAGGAACCAAACAAGAAAACTAATTTATGAGTCTGGCTTCTTTCTTTCATGTCAACTTATTAAGGACTCCATATTTTGTTCCTGTAATAGGCATTCTGTAATGTTGGAAGCCTGCTGAGTGCTGCACTCACACAGAGAAAGAACATAGAGAACAAAAATATGAAATGGAAATTTCCCAGAATGTCTTGTGCTTTAATTTCCTTGTTTGCCTGTACTGCATGTTTTTCAAGAATTGTCTTCTCTTATTCCAGCAGGTGGGGACTGAATATGTCACCCTTCTAGAAATACCAAGAAAAAGTATTTGTCCAATATTATCAAGAATGAGATACTACATCTAATCTCTCCCATCCATACGTGGACACTTTCAAGAAACTTCTAATGGACTTAACAATGTATCCAAGTACTTACACATTTGTTTTTTTAGAAGGAAGGAATAAATATGTGTAACTACTTCTCTGAGTTAGGCTTCTCCATGTTACTAACTTATGGTGGGTGTTAACTTGTATTGCTACTTTTTTGAATCCACTTTACTAGTCATTAGGAATGTGGACTATTATTTCACTGATTACTAGGTTAAAATGATTAGGATTATTTAATGGAAATTTAAAAAAAAAAATCCCCATGTGTTGTACATGAATGTTTTAAATAAAAATATTTTAATTAAGTGGAGTTTTACCAAGATGTGATAGTACCTTCATTACCAAAACCACAAGCCTATCTGAAATCAGACTGAATAATATACTCAGTAGGAAAGATGGAGAAGACACAGTTATATCATAATAAAAGAATGATCACATGAATTTTCCTAAAATTTGTAGTTATAGCAAAATTCTTGTTTGTAAGAAAAAAAGTAAAAAAGTATTTCTTTTTAATTAACACTGTGCAAAAAGATGTGCAATCATGTTTTACATAAAATATATGTATTACTTTTTATTCTCTTGAAGAAGCAAAAGAATGTGACGGTGTGAATATAATAATTTTACAAATATATAGTGCCTTGGATAGTTAAATAAGTACATATTTACAGATATATGGAAATGAAATATCATTATACTAAAATTTTTTATCAAATATCATGATAAATTAGATAAATTCAAGATAGCCTGCCTCAAGGGCACCTTTGCAAAATCAATCTATACTTTTGAGGGGAATGTGGTATAGAGGTGTCCATTATATGGTCAAAAGTGTGTCTGTTATTACACAGATGGGCACTGTGTAATGAACTGGATAGGCAGAAGGTGCCTGCGCTGGCAGGAGTCAAACAGGTTATTGATAGTCTGTAAGTGCAAGGGCACATCTGGAAGAAGCAGGCAAGCCAGCTGAAAGGCTTTCTATGTGAGCTATATGTATCGGCTGTACAAACCAGTGCTTCATCCTCCCATGTTTGCTGCTATCCTAACCACAATATTAGACTTAGAGAGAAATAAGAGATGCAGGGGCAGGGGCTGGCTCCTTGTCTGAGTCTTTAGTGGCTGACCCTAGCATAGCACTCCTCTCAGTCCCTGGTGACACTGTGTTTGCCTCTGTGCCCTGCTGACAGAATGGTCCAGATGCCACGGCTCCAATTATTCCCCTTTGGAGGTTTTTACCATGCATTTTTCCCTTGTCCCTTTGCTCCTAGTAGTCTTGGCTTCTGCAGTCACAATGCAACTCCAAGATCTCAGAGGAAACTTAGATCCATTATTCCATGACAGCGGTCCTCCCTCTGGATGGCTGCATAGCAGATTTTAACACCACTGAAAGACACCACTGTTCTTGCAGCTGAAAAACAATGGTAGTATTTCAGATACTCTTCTGAAAATTATGCTTTAAAGGTGGAGGAAATCTTTTTAAATTCTATGTAAGGAAAATAATAAAATATAATCTTTAAAAGATTTTTTTTTTTTTGCATAAACTTAAATTCAAAGAGACATATGTCTTTAGGTCTAGTTTCTGAGATCAATCATTTTCTGCCAAAATGCTCCCTCATTCAAAGTTGGTTAACATCAGATGCTTCTGAAAATAGACCAGTGCTGACCAATTACTGTTGTTATATAAGCTTTAGTATTTCCTTAAAGACTAAGTCTGTCAAGAATATAATTTCACAGGCTGTATCATACCAGCTCATATATGATGGATTTCAAAATAAATTGCATCTGACCATCTGTACACAGCAGAAGAGCACAACTTTATGGAATTTTTCATGTGTTCATTTTTTACAAATGTGTTATTCCCTACTGTACTTCAAGAGGTTTATTTTGACAGAGATATATCTTATCTATTATGCCTTTTAAGGTGCAGATGAGTTGAATAACAAGAAAAACCTTTCTTAAGATAGCAGAGATTTGTGGTAGATTAAGAAGAATTAAAAGAAATAATTATTTGATATCTTGTCCTGATAGACAAGAATTGTTAATCATAGTGTTTCCTTCTGATCTGTACTGCTGCAATGGACCAATGTGTGGAAATGGCTTCTACCAAATCTACAAACTCAGGTAAAATTTTTACAAACAGAATTACTTTACTGATTCTATATAAGACACAAATATGTCTAATTTACAACACCTCCCACCCAAAAGAAAGAAGAAAAAACAGATGAGTTGTTGTCCAAGACTCTAGAATATCCAGAAGAAACTTAGGCAAGATACACCTTGATTTCAAATGTTAAAGAACTTGATGTTCCCTGTACAATTCAGGGGACAGACTTTGCAATGCTCTTGCAGCATTTACAAATGTCACAGCATCCATGACAGACTTATTAATGTATTCTGTGAATCAGTATGGAGTTAGGATATAAATAGTTGCACATTAGACCACTAGACCACTACCTCCAGTGGCTGGAAGAGACATGTGGAACTGCTATCAGAAGAACAGAAGAACCTCTGCCTGAAGGAACCACACAGTGAGGTCTTTACTTTTCATTGAATATCTGCAATCTCATTAAAAATTCTGGTTTTCATGACTTCCCATTTTCTTGTTATGATTAGCTTTAAAATCTTTTCTCCCAAAATTATTGATTTTCTAAAGAATTTTTATCTGTTTTAGCATCCATGTGGATGCAGTCTCAATATATGAAAATAACTAGTAAACATTAGCTGAACAGTATCACAGACTTGAAAAAAATAACTCCCTAACATGCCATATTTCAGATGCCTGTAAATTCATCTGCAAATGAACAAACTCCTACTTTTAAAAAATGAACCAGACAGATTTGCTTGTGCGTAGGAAGAACTTTTTCTCTGACACTTTGTCTGTCTTGCTTGGTAGAGAATTATCCTGAAGTTCACTACAATCTTCTAATCACTGAACAAGACAGTTCTTTACACTCACTTCGTTTACAGATAATTTTATCTATCTGCTTTGTTTTTCTTAGATGAACATTCATGATTTTTTTCTAAGATCTTAATATTTCCTGTTCTGTAAGCATAATCAGTATGATCTCCAAAAGAAGTCAAAAGACTGGAAAACTATCATGAGTACTGGAGTGGTTCTCACTTCTACAGTTTGGTGGAGGACTGTAAACTACCTGGATAATCTCTGTGATCTCAGTGATTACATGGGCCATATGATCACTTCTTTACTTGTCTTAAAACTTTGGTAATCTTCAGAAAAACAAAAACAATAACCTGCTGAAGAGTTAAGTGAAATGCTATGCATGACAGATTATAATACCTGTGATAGGATGACGTAGCAAATACCAGTTAAATTGCTTGATATTTCTTTCTCTCATGGTGTTTGAACATGACTGTATAATTATTTCTTGTGACATATTTGGGCATATTTGGGTGGAGGTGGATTCTCTTATGCTGTAGCAATATCAACTTTTTCTCCAGGCTAAATAGTTCCATTTCCTTCAACATCTCCTTGTACGAGAGATGCTCCAATCCGTTAATCATCTCTGTGGCTTTTTGTTGCTCTTGTTCCAGTAAATCTATGTCTTCTGCTAGGGAACCCAGTATTGGAAGCAGCACACCAGATGTAGCCTAACCAATGCTGAGCAGAATGGTAGGATCCCCTTGGCCCTCTGACAACACAGCTTGGGATGCCACTGACCAGTTTTGGCCAATTCTGTGATGTGTGACTCAGTTTTGACCAAATTGTAACACAATGATATTGTATGATTTCCATGGGTACCCCTTACCAAGATGAACTGCCTAGGGATGCAGGTTGCCTGCTTCGTTAAAAATGTTGGTTATTACACACAAGTGAAGAAAGAATCTGAGCTGATATTCAGCAAATGAGCAAACATTCAGTTTAATATTCGCTGTCAGAACACAAATATGAAGCTTTTCCAGTGTTTTTAAACAGTACTCCTGAGACAGAGCTACAACCAAGAACTAGTACACTTCTATTCATGTCTTTTTCAATGTCTCAATTACAGTATTTTTTAACAGCAAAATTATTCCCTTCCAAAAGGAAAGAATTATTGTGATTTTGTTTTTCTCCAGCTATCTGCCTTTGAAATATATTAACAGAGCAATTAAACTGAATAGCAGCCAGCACACCAACAGCTACAGCAAATGTCTGATTCCCTGCAATGAGGAGCTCCCATTAATGCCCTTATTGACTTGAAACTGAGTAAGCGGGTAAGGCCAGGGTATATGAAGTCTGGAATCCATTGTATCAAACACTTATTTGTGTTCCTAGAATAATTTTCCTGTGGAGAGTATGTTGGCTTGTCAAAACATAATTCTAATGTCTTGTGAGTGCCTGAAAGAATGCAAGCAACTATTTTCTTGATAATAAGTGATAAATGGTATACTGGCCAAATATGATCAAATATATTTCACATAAACTGAATAAAGACATAATGTGATGCATTAATTAACTTGCTATCTTTTATAGCTTTGGAAATGTTAGCACTGTTATCTGAAACAGCATATCCCGCCTCCAGCCTCCAAAGGAATAACCAGCAGTTCTACTTCTCTGAAGATTTTGCTCTTGCGTTAGAGTAGGTTGTCCAGCAGGATGAGAAACTAAATTAGCATCTGAAAACTAGTTTGTGTGGTCATATTGAAATAGAGCTATACTTTCTAAGATATTCATTAATTTTGAGGTTCTGCATGAAGCCCACATGAACAGGGATCTCAAAACCTGACTAGAGCAAATTCTTTGCATTGCCCTGTATTATTTTTAAAATATTTTGCACTATAAATGAACCACATTTTATACTAGTTGCTGTTAGGTTCTGTACTTTATATTCCAGGGTGCTGAATGTTTTCTTTAAGTAGTCAAATACTGCAGAAAGTCTGTGCTCTAATATTTTCTACGTATATGAAGTGCAATTCATTATTACTTGAAATGAACTTACTTTTCCTAGCTGAAACTCAGAGAATTATGAGCACTAAGGTGTTATTACCATCATATAAACTGAAAAAGAAAATAAAAAGTATTGTTCTGAGGTTTGTATTTGTATTATTTAGTATTCTACTTTTGTCGTGTTTCATCTTGCCTATAAACAAGGATTTTGATTTCCTGGCAGGAAAATTCCACCTGCACTGTTGCTTGTGATAAAAGAAAGAGGCAATGGGAGGGGAAGGGAGCAGAGAGAAGTGATGAAGACACTTATTCATGGAAAAAAGTTTTTATAGTGCATGTCTGCTTTAATATTTTTTACTCTTGCTCAAAGCGTGCCTGTTGCCATTCAAACGGCGCGGCAACCTGGTTCAGGAATAACACGGCAACCACCCCCAGGCCACTCGGGCCATCAGCTAGTTGACACCAATGTGGTAGACGGCAAAATGGCCTTTATTGATGGGTAACAAGGTGTTATATAGCTAAGGTTTACAACGTCACATCCGTCTGCTTACATCATAAACTAACACTATTGGCTATTAGGGGCCCTATCTTTCGGTACAGCACGATATCTTCCGGCCGCCGGACCCTAACTATCTGCAACAGTGCCAGTTAGTATTAATTGTGATGTATGACAATCAGGATGCTATGAAGTGGAATCAGCTTGCTGATATACTTCTTACAGATGGTGAAACTGCAGTTTTAAGAGTTCATTGAACAGCAGTCCTAAAATTGCAGAAGGAAAGGTGTGCCATGTCTTCTGATAGGCAAGATCATAAAGAAGATTCTGCCCACCTGATGGGTTTATGTATGTCAAAGGTATTCGTTATGTAATACACAAGGCATAAATTATAATTTTGCTATTTTCCAAAAATCTGGGTCTCCTTTTGTTCAGCACAGTGGAAAAATGCCCTCATACTCTTTATAGTGGTATGCTCATGATGGAAATGAAGCCAGGGATCAGCAACTGAAGCAACAACGCAATTGAAAATACAGTACACAATATGCCATACAATATAGGATACCAAATGTAGCAGTTTTTGGGATGCGAGATAGTGTCCACATTGTGTTGTGACATGTAGATAAACCAGCTTCGGAATATCTTCAGATGCTCCCTAGTAAACCCACACTGAACCAAATTTATCTTTGGCATAACTAATTAATAACAATCCAAAATTTTCCCCAAAATATCCTATGATGAACTACCATCCTTATTTTCACATCACCAGTGCTCACTGTGTATTTGCACTTGGCTTCCATTCCTATATCCAGTGCATCCTCCTAAAATTTCATGCCATCTTTCCTTCACACTGTTTTGGTCTGTAACCTGGGGAGGGGGCAGAGCACACTGTGCCCAGCTCAAACCTGCACACATGTTGACTGATCAACTGACCCCTTGGTCACTCAGCTGTTTCCAACCAGGATTGATAATCATCGAGTTTTCCCCACCAATCCTTTTTGCTGGGCATCTCTCCTTAGATGGGCACCATGATCATGTGAAAGGTGTATAAAAGTACTGAACAACCCAGTACAGAAGAGAGTTGGGAGGTACTTGGACAATCAGGATTTTCCTTTTTGCATGACATCTATCACTGACTGATGTTGAGGCATTAAATTGCCAACAATGATTCCAGGTTCTACACTCTCAAAGAACTCCTACTGTGGCATATTTGTCAATTCCAAGACCATTCTGTTAAGCAGACAAACTGAATTAAGTTATTTGCAAAGAAAAAGGAGGGAAAGAGGAGGTGTATTGCAAGATAAGGAAAGGCTTGAGAAATGCTTAAACATATTTAGAAAATTTTTAAAGAGATTACATCTTGTTGATCAAATTTTGTAAGAGCTCTGATCTGTTCAATTTGCTGACTATGAGCACTGCCTGGGGATATCGCTATGTAACAGTCTGTTGTGGAAATTCAGCTTATCAGATCCTGTAGAAAACAGATTTTAAGTAATCAGTCTTCAGGACCTGCCAACTCTCTCTTTTGTACTGTGTAAGCATCATTCACTTTTGGCTTTTAGTCCTTTCTCCTTCTGGCAGTTCCTTTCACGATACAAAGAAACTCACAACTTGTCACAACAGGAAATAGAAAAGCTCACTTAAAAAAAAAAAACCCAAAACCTCAAAATCATTATATCTCTATATTTTAAGCATAGAAAAGTGGATAGTAAGATTCTAAAATATGTTTTATTTTAAAAACATTAAGAAAAATACAACCGAAAGACCATATGCAACACTATTTTCATAATAACATAACTCCAAGATGGTACATGAATAAAGACCTCCTTTCATAGCAGGAAATAGAGGCACGTCAATTTTTAGTAACTTTTGCAAAGTCTCACTGACAATCTCTGCTGAAGGTGGGAACAAATGTACTATCTGGAACTTCTTTTTTTGTCTTGTTTGAACTGTATGTCAAGCCTAGAAGGAAAGAAATGGATAAAAACCAATCAGAAAAATTTCCAGGCCCATCTGAACGCATGATATATTGATTCAGATATGTCACTCCAGTGCCTCCTTTGTACTTATTTGGACATTGTAAAGTACACCGTTTGTTTGCTGCTTGGATATGAAGATTATTGAAGCATTTTAGCAATTTTCGATTCAACTTAATTTAAAATAATGAAACCACCATTAAAATTCACATAGTCCTATTATAAGCAGATCTTATTACTGAAGACAAAGAGTTTATATCACTCCAATTTTGCCCTAATTACTTTTAATTTTAGAAGCACTCTGAAATATTTTCAAATAAATTTAACATGTTAAGCTTTTTTTAATTCTGTGGATGTTTTGCACTTACCTCTCTTGAAAGTGTGAGGTCTAATCTTACTGTATTTTTTTCTCATCCAATATAGACATGTCATCCTTCTCTGTAAAGATTTCCAGCTGTTTTATTAATATAAATTCTTTGTGTCCCCATGAGACAGATCAGTAACCACATGGCAAATATAGTTTAAAAAACTTCCCTGCAGTCATTCAGTGAGTGAAAACAGAACTTCTGACTGATAGTCTCTTTGTATAACTAAGTGGCTACACTTACAAACCAGAAATTCTGTTTTTCATTCAATGATCACTTTCTGGTGACAGTTATTTGTACTGAAAATGTGCTAGTAAAATTTCAGACAATTCTTACCCTTATTTTCTTCTCTGCATGAGATGTTATTTTCATGTGAGCTGCATGTCTGTCACCTTTTCAAAGTATCATCCTTTATGTGATAGTGTTTTCTGCTTACTCTGGTTTTGACAATAGGTAGGCCTTTTGCTCACTTCTCATCTATCAGCAACACTGCCATCCTTGAGAATCCTCTTTTGCATTGACAAATGACCATATCCATACAACAGTGACAGTTATTATTTCCTGTAGATTGACAATGCGACTTCATTTAGAACTCCTCTTATGCTATAGAGACTTTACATAATGAAGTAATATCCTAAGACTGTTTATACATTTTCCTTTGTTGATCGGACCTTTAAAATATCAGAAATACACACTTTTCTCAACTGATTTTCTTACTTTTGAATTGGTAAAGTCAGTTAAGTTCCTTGTCAGTTGATCTCTTGCATCTAACATCCCCACTGGAAAATGCTGGTTTTGTTTGTGATTGTCCTGCAGTTTTTCTATTCCCTAGAAAAAAAATTCTTTGTGTGACCAAGTCAGACTTACTGAATTTCTTGGGCACCTTGAAGCCCTTGTAGAAGTTCTCTGCATCATAACTGTAAAGTATATGACATAAGATTGGATCAAATAAAAGCCTTTAGTGTCTGTAAGTGAAAAGCTGCAGCCCTCACACACTAGCCATCTGTACCCCAGGATCTGGAATCCATAACTTGTGGCTGAACTTGTTTATCTATGGGGGGCACCCCTCGGCCAGATATGTTAGTTTACTGGGGCTCAATGTAATAGGTCCTGATTATTTGGTTGGTAAGATTGGGTGGATCCAGTTTGGAAGACAGGGGGCTTTCATTCAGCAATTGAGTGACCTAGTCAATAATTGGCAGGAATATAGACAACCAAAAACAGAACACGAAGCTATATCTATCTGAAGTTTTGCCTTTTGAAAGGCGAAGTAGCTCATCTGGAGAGGTGTGTCTATCTTCTTACCATGCACAGCCCTATTCCTCCCATGAAGAATTCCTACTTTCCTTCCTCAGGTGTTGCCTTCCTTCCACTGGTGGTAATCAGCCAGTCTTGATGTTTAGTCCTATCTCCAATCATGCACATGAAGTTGGAGAGACTTAGAGAGAAAACTCTTTGACTTTTATAAGACATTTTCTTTTAATCTCTTGGCACTTAAACTGCAAATGGCAGTTGAATATAGGAGGTTGAACGGAATGAGAAAGCATAGTACCCTGCTGGCTTCTATGATGACAAGGCAAAGATTTAGAAATTCTTCTAAGTAAGTCTGATATTTGATATTAAGCTGATGAAAGTCCTCCAGAACTTATTTAGAAACAGGATGGAACGGAGTTTTCAGCTTTGTGCATGTGACAGGTTTGCTGTCTTTTAATAGTATGCCTCTTTCTTTGTATTGCCTGGAAAGGAATTTCAGTCAAATAGCCTAGATTTGAATGTCTAACCTGTAGATTTGTAATGCAAAGTGAGATGAAACTTTCCCCATGTGTTTATTTAATGAAACTCTGTTTTTCATGCATATAGCACATATGTTTATTTCTTCTGTGTAACTCAAGCTATTAGTATAGGAGAGGTTACAGTGGTCTAAGTGAAGACAGAATCCAGTCTTTAAAGGCTGTACCAGAAGACACAAAAGACAGCTGCAGTTTTTATATAAAATAAGCTAACTTGTCAGCAATTTATAAAAAAAAATCTTTGAATATGTTAGCCTGCATGAAGTTTAATTATATCTCCTTAGACGCACAGAGTTGACAAGGTATTAAAAAGAAGGAATTGAATAGGAAGGAGAGTTTTCAAACTCTCAAAACTCCAAATTACAGTTTATACATAGGTATAGCTAGAATGACACCTCACCGTGACATAAACAACCCCCCCCCCCAAAAAAAAAAAAGAAGAAGAAGAAAAAAAAAAGTCTGGACAGAAGCAGATGCCAGAAACTGAGAATCTGACATGATATTGGGTAGGCTCCTATCTGTGCAACAACCAGATAATTTTCTTTGGAACCTGCCATCTTGGACTTTTTTGCCTGAGATAATATTTGGAGCAACAGCATCCAGAAATAAGACACCAGAAAATAAACATGAACATTCTCATCTTTATGTCTATGAAGATAAACAGCAAGACATTTTTTTATATATATGCATAAGTTTGGAAAGTCTGAAAAGATTTTATATTCCTAAAACTTCTGTTCAGGAAAATTATTAACACTGGGATAAATTCATCTTAGTGCTAGTTTTAAGGATTTTGTTGCAAAATATAAAAATAATTAAATAAATAAAACCTTTACAATACATAAGATCATAAGACCACACGTGAGACAATTGGTATTATTTTAGAGTGTCTGCCTCATCATGTAAAACCTTGTCTCCTCCTTACTTACGCTCCTTACAGCTTGGACTTCTGAAGTCTGCTTCTGTAGAGCACTTAATTTAATGGAGTATGAATTCTCCCAGAGCATTAAGGATTTAAGCTGCAATTATCACAGACTGAATGCTGTTTTTCAAAATCTATTTTCCAATTGGATGGTTGGAATTTCAATAATGATATTATCATATTCATGCCTAAAACCCCCATGGAACACTGATGTCATTGCCAGACATTTCTTTACCATTTCTAATTTATACAACGGGTTTCTGTATACTCATTACATATATAAAATACACATATTTTCATCCTTTTTTTTAAAGTATACATCTCTTACAGCATGTTGTAATGTTTTTTCTTTATATTCTTCCCCATATTTTGAAAGACATATAGTCACTTATATGCTGGCAGACACTACCGGTGTAGCTTTTCAGTCTTGCTCTATCTCATGATTTCAAAAAATCCTTTGTATCTGCTTATCCTAAGTCCTATGGAAGGGCCACTATCTCAAAGTCATTCAAAGTTATGGAGAATACAGTAGAAGTTATACTAATTGCTTCCAAAATATGTATGGTAAGACAATTCAGAAAGCTCAGCTTCCAGAGCACTCTTCCCTACTCTTCCTCAGAATTAGGTGGTGAGACAGAAACATTTCTGTTAAATTGAACAGATGCCAGAGGAACAGAGACATGCTATCGGAATACCACTGGCTCACAATAACACCGTATTCTACTAAAAGCATCTTTAGCTTAGAATTTGCTACAGTGTCCACTTGATCTAAGGAAATGAAGAGCTACTGCATTTAATACCAGTTCTTCAGATTCAGCAAAGGTATCAAACCTTACTCTTATGTAGAAGAAATTGCAGACTTTCTAACTCTTCATTTAGCAAAAAATAATTTCACTTTCTTGTTAATAGTCATTAATTAACTAGAATTCAATTTGCATATTTTCAAATAAGCACCCTTGTTTTAGCTGTGCTGTTATTTCAAATATAGATTTCTTCTATGATTCTCTTTTTAACCCTTTTGACAGCTGCACCATTTAATGTTTGAGTAATGAAAAGCTCTATCCTCTGTAGAGTTTAAGTATTCTTGTGATTTCATAAAAGAATTAGATTTAATTATATTCCAACTATAATGTGCTTTTCTTTACAAGTACCTGACAATGTACTAACTGCCTGGCAATGCAGTGTGTTAACATCTCAATGGTCCCAGTGCTCAACCAGACCCCAGTGTGTGATTCTGAAGAGTCTCTTGTGTGACTGAGAATTGCAAAACATGAAATAGAGTTTCACACATTTAGATGCAAACCACACTTCTCTGCTACCAAATAGCCAGAATGAGAATAGGAATCCTTCCTCTGTGGAGGAAGGAAACCATGAGTTTATGTTGACCTGCAACCTAGAAGGTGGCTCCATGGGACTCTTTCGCAACTTGTGCATTTTTTTTTTTTTTCCTTTTCAAAACAGGAAATGCATTGTTCCTATAAAAAACCCCATCTGCTGAAGTGGAAACCCACAATGTTGCTCCAGTGCTCTTAGGTTCCTGAGATTCTGACTATTCTCTTCGCCTTTGACAAGAAAATAATGTGGAAAAAGACAGATATAACTCTGTTGAATATGTTATGTCTGGAGGAAGACAAATCTTCTGCAGAGACTAGCTTTGTACTGTAACCTTTAATAGTTGTGGTGTGACCTGCGCAGGCCACATTTTTATCACATTACAGAAGCAGGCTAGAGTATTTACAAAGAAAGTTCATACAGACCTTTAAAGACAGCTTAACCGCAGGAAATGGCATGAAAAGTACTCACCTGAGATATTTTTTTTCAGTATAACTTCTTAGATACCTGATGACATAAGCCTGCAATATGTTTTCTCAGAAAATCCAAGCAGATAATGGATGTCATCACTTTGAAGAAAATTTCAGGGTTTTCTTAAGCTTTTTTTTCCCCTAAATTTTCACAGAACGTAAGATGTTCTTATTCATGGAATTGAGAAGATGCCAAAAATCTATCAAATATGAATGCAGTTCCCATGACAAAGTTTTGTTCACTATATTCCAGAATTGTCTTCTCAACTCTGAGAGACATTTTTAAATAACCAAGAAAAAATGCTTTGTGTATGAATGTCATCAAAATAAACCACAATCCAGAAAAGAGCCAGACCTATGCTTTAATAACATAATTGTTAGAAACTGAATAGAACTGAAAGAGGAACTTGGTCACAGACATAGTATGTTTCTGACATTCTATAGCAATAACTTGATGACCTGGTAAACTCTTATTTTGATAGCTTTCTTCTATTCACTAAAACAAAAACAAAACAAAACAAGAAAACCTTTCACTTTCAATATTACACAGAGATCTACATTCCAGAAGCAGATGAAATAATTCCTGCAGATATACACAAAGATTAGTATAAACCTCTACATATTTAACAATATGGATATGATATTTCTTTAAAAGGTAAAGAAAAATTATGAATGTAATAGTATTTTTGAACAATTATGCACTTTCAGGCTATTTGTTGGTAAGACAAGGAAAATAACATAAACTTGGTATCCCTGCTTACAATATACTCTTAACATGTTTTGTGCCAAGGTGAAGAATTTCACAAATCATTATCACCAATGTCTCTGCAGCTGTATGCATTGTTTTTTAGAAATACGTCTCTGTTTCTTCTGAAATTCTTTATGTTCTTGAATATTTTTTCTCCTTTTGCTCATTCACTGATCTCCCTGGATTACCTTTGGAGAATGCACCATATGAGATCCAGTAAAGATTTGCTGTTTCTCTCCCTTTGAGCAAATCACATGCCATGCTATAAGAACACAAACAAAATAATTTAGTAAAGGTAAATTTGCATAATTTTTATTTATGAGAGAAATTCCTAGGGTTCTTTCAACTACAATTCAAAAGGTCACTGTTGAACTGGATAAGCTTTTTACATTGATGTCTATTTTCCATGTCTTTGATTTTGTAGCTACACAGCAATTATTACTATCTTAACGAGATATTTTCATCATGGCCTTTTTTCTATGTATAATAATAATGGTAAACTTTCAAAGTTAAGTTTATGGAATCTTTCTTTTAAAAAGAAATCATAATTTAAGTATATATTCCGAAGACATATTTAAATCAAGAAACTAAGATTCTTCTGTCAGATGGTGTGCTTTCATTCCTGTTGAAATCAATAAAAAAAATCTTCTTTACAAGACCAGATGCCAAAGAAACAAGGGTTAGGTGTCTACGGACCTAAAAATGTTACGGCAGAAAGTAAATTCTCCTATTGCTTAAAATAAATAAAAGAGAGGCTACTATTTCATACAGTCCACTTCGAGTATCCTTTTAGAAAATAAGGTTTTAAAGGGTTGACAATGTTTCCTTAGCAAAGATAACATTTTATAAGGCCTCTGTATGACTGCAGGGTTACCCTTTTCATTTGCATGTTGGAATGCAATTACATACAATTACTTCCTTTATTCTGTCCTGTTTTTGTTAGATTTTTGCCTGAACTTGAGAGAAATAGGATAAGATGAGATTGCCTATGTTGTGCAACTCACCTTTAAAACATTTGGTTATAAAAAAGAGAACCAATGCATAAACATCAATTTCCACTTCTATTCATATATATTCTTTTCATATATATTCTATCCTGCTCAACTTCGAGCATCTAAAACTTGATCCCATTGTATTCCACTCTTTCTTTGATTTTCTTTTTCCTTCCTGTTTTTCCATTTTTCTCCATTTCTTATGGATTATTTACAAACTTTCTGTATTCTTAAGACTGGAAGTCAGGAATCAGGTTAAAAAAAAAAAGAAAAACAAAACAACAAAAGCAAAATATTCTTTTATATAGCTTCAACCTGATGCAACTTTGCCAGTTCTCTTTAGCCAATGTGTATGTGAGAGTCATTTTTCTGTAAGAAGCAACTACACAATATGCGAAATAGCAACAGATCTTTTTTAATCATGAATTTTCTTTGTTTTCCTTTGGGTATTTTCGCCTTTTTTTTTTTTTTTTTTTTTTCTGGAAATGTGGGAAAGAGGAAAAGGTCAAATCAGACCAAAGCCCCGGTGCCAAACCCTATCACAGCCCCTTTTTCTTTCTTCCCCACAAAGAGTAATTATTTCCATCAATACTATTATCTGATTAAAAACTGATTTTTCCCAATTTATTTTTTAAAAGCAAAGGTGAAAAGGCATAAGGAAAATTGTTAGTGATGTTTATTTCAGTTGTCTCCACTACAACCAATGGTGATCTAAACACTTTCACGCGATTGATGGGATAAACTATTGTGATAATTCTTAATTTATTTAACTTTCTGAAGGCAGTTAATGAAATTAAAATTAATAATATTGAAGTATCAAGGCAATATTATATTTAGACATTTTAAAAAACCCTTCTAAATGATGAAAGTAGATTGAGCAAATGGGAAATGGATCCAGAATTTGAGTCTGCAGTACAGATATAATATTATTTATATACTGAACAAAGACTGATATGCTTGAGTTTCAGTGTTTGTTTCTATTTTCTAACATCTCAAGTTTTAAATATTTGTTTCCCTTCAGTAATAATTTTATAGTTTTAACAAGATCAAAAATATTTGATAATCTGGTTCAAAAATATATATTTTAAAGAAAATACATCATCTAGTACATTCCTGATATATTCAGTGTTTTTTTTTTTATTTCAAGTTTCTTTTTTATTTCATTATTATTTCATTTTCTCTCTAAAACAAAACTCTACTTTTGCTTCCATTGAATAGAAAACTGTCTCTTCCTAGGTACACCCTGCAAAATAAAAGTCCGTCTGTATACAAATTAAAGTGTGTCAGCCCTCTTTTAGGCTAGAGAATAGAGCAGCAGTTTTGTGTGACAGGAAATCTATTTTCAGCTTCCTGCTTTCTGCTCTTCTTTCAACAAGGATTCAAATCTGATTATCCCTACAATATTGGCGGGATGTACCTAACTACAAGCTGAAGACTCTTTCATGATAATGCATATTTTGACCAATTGCAGGATAGGTCCTTGTCTTGTCTAAGTGTTGACCACATTGCAAGTTCCATCGTGTCTGGAAAGAAACAGGCCAGGCTCAGAAGTAATTTTACTTTGAGATTTTGTAGAGTATTTAACTTTTATTAGCTCAGGTAGCTTATACCAATGTCAACCAAAACTAGTGAAAATATTTTCAACATCTGCATCTTGAAACCAACTCCTTTGCAACTCAGTAATCAGTACAGTCAAACAACACTTTGTTTCTTACAATAAAAAGCATGTTTTTACACAAAAGCATCGAACAAGTAGAGAAAAGATTTTGAAAGCTTTCACCTGGTTACTTTTCCTTAGGAAACCAGAAGCTGAATATTATCATTTATTCATCACTGAAGCACCACATTAGCTAGTGAAAGGACAAGGTGGCCTTCCATAATATCTTCAACAAAATAAACACATGGATGATTGACCAAGTAACAAGTAACTGTGACTTCCAGACAATTGAAAGCATAGATATAATGAGGTGATTTTATGCTGTTACACTATCCTGATAATACTGTGGGAGATGATATGTTAAAATTTTGTACAGATTTGAAGCTAAGTGAAAATAATGGCCCTGGAGGTGCCTTTAGCAGAGAAAACCATTTTCCATTTCAGTGTTTGACATAGTGCATCCTGTCAAAGCTCTAGAATGTAAAATAGCAGAGATCAAGTTACTGGTATTGAAAGAATCATATTTTCATCTTTCAGGACACAAATTCAATTAACTTAAATCCAAGACTTTGGCCATTTCCAAAATCTATACCTTTTTTTGTTTGTTTGCTTGTTTTTTCCAAGAGAGTAGAAATCCCACCGTGATACATAGCTATATTTTTTATAGATATATTTTTCCCTCGTAGTGTCAGAAAAACACCAGCAGAAAGCAGAAACTGGGGCATGCTAGCTCTATTGGCCCGCTGGACAGCTTACGCCACCCTGCACACTAGGACAGCTTACCATTTTACAGACCAGTTCCAAAAAAAAAAAAAAAAAAAAAAAAAGCACAAGAGAAATTTAAGAATGTCATTGCTCCAGGGATCACTGCTGCACAAGCACTGACCACGCTATGCAGACCAGGATGCTGGCTAGCAAAATCCTTCAGTGCTACAACAGCTTTGCCATCATCATTAGTAGATGTAGACTCGTCTCGTTACACAACCTTGCTGCAATGGCTAGGCTTCTGCTTATGCATAACCACAGATGTGAGAAGGCAGGGGCATGTGCTGCATGACTCTACGCGATCGCACCACGTCTATGCATGCCCAGGTCCGGACGTTACAGGACCTGACTCATCAATTGAGAGTGGATGGTGATTGGACTCCATTCGGATGATGGATGTGGGGTTGGCCATGACTATACAAACTGTTATTCGAGCTGTTATTTCTATTTCCAATATTATCATATGCTGTATACCTTGCATGATGATGCTGACAAGAGGCATGGTTGAAACTGCTATGAAAACGTTATCTGTTTGGGTGCTTGGCTACGATAGATTGACCTCTACAGTTCGCGAGGTGGTATGTATAGGAGGTGAGAATCTTTATGATTGTTTACGATTTCTACAGATCATGGAGTGGCATGTATTGGAGATGGAAATTTCTGTGATCTGTAGAGTCATAAAAATTTCCTGTGAGAAGCAGAGGCCAGACCTTGGGAAAGAAGATGTTTGTCTGCCTAGGCTGAGCGATAAGGAGCAGGGATGCAGCTGTTCAGCCCAGTTCACAGGCAGCCCCCCCGGAAACCTGTTGAAGCCGGCCGCTCGGCTGGGCTTGTAGCCAACTTAACCGCAGATGTCCTCCAAACTAGCTTTGGAGATCAAACACCCAAAAATGAGGAAGAAGAGGAGGAAGGCAGGACCCTCGAATTGAGGGCTGGGACCCCCAGATGGCATGCGCACCTGCACACCCAGGGTGGGAAGAGTTGCACAACTAGAGGCGGAGTTTGTCCACCCCCCGGGCTGCCTCTTGGGTCGGACTGACCTTACGTGCCAGGATGCACCGGGCACAGAGAGGACAGTGCAGAGAGAGCGGCGGGTGGGGAGAAGAAACTCCTCACTCTGAGGCCTGAACTGGCTCCATGGGAGCTGATCAGCAACTCTCTCTGATCTGCCAGCTCAAGAGGATGTTTGGGTTCAGTATCCCACCAGCGGGTATCCCCTCGTGAGTAGTTATTCATACTTTGCTTCTTTTATGTGCTTTCACCTGAATAAATGCTTGATGTAGTCACCTCATTCTGGCGTGATTATTGCCGAATCTTGAGCCCATCCAGAAAACCAGCAGGTCTGAGTTTTTCAATGAGTTCTACTATAAGACAAAAGCCAACATCAAGCTTGTCAGGTACAGTCTGCTTTTTCATATGAACTCTGAACACACTTGTCTTGCTCTTGCCTCCAATGGTTCCCTGTTGCAGAAGACCACCATGAGTGGGTGTCATTCACTGCGTGTCTACTGCTAAAAACAAGAATAGGAAATCGGCTTATTGACATTGTGGAGCTACTAGCAACATTCCTCAGTACATTTTGTACAAATTCAACCAACAGTCTCATCAATCTCTAAACATAGTATGAGGAATAATATATGTCCAGAATAAACATTTTGAATTGTGTCCTAAATCCATCCCTGTAGATGAGTAGGGTATCTGCATGCCTCCCAGGTTTCTCCTTCCATATATCTACTTCTGAATTTTAGCTTAGTCAAGAGTTCTCTGTTCATGAGTGCTGGCCTCCTGACACTGTTCCAGCACATCAAAATGGAGAAATCCTATGTTCGAGGGGCCTTTTTTTTTTAAATATCAGCTAGTTCTCTTGGGCTCCTTCGCCCTTCAGGGAAGTTTCCCATGAGATTCTGACACACAGATCCATGAATACACTGCAATCTGCTCTCCTGAAATTGATGACTGTAATTCTATTATTTTCCTGCTCACTTTCTCAAGATCTTAGGCTCCTCCATCTTGGACTCTTCAGTCAGTGCTGCCAATGCTGCTCTTGACCCTCATATTCCTAACCAGTCCTTCCTTATTCATGAATAACAGTGTGCCTCCCTGTGAATATCAGTTCACAGATCATTTGTGTCAAGAGATAGTCCTAAATGCTCTTCAGAAGTTTTCTCAGGGTGATAAAGTCCCCCATGAGAACCATGGTGAGACTTCCTGCAGCTGTTAATATCCCCTCTTGATCAGGGAGCTTGGAGAAGCCTACCACAATGTCACCCATGCTGATCTGTCCTCTGATCCTTACCCAGAAGCTCTTGACTGCTTGTCTTTCTTTCCAAAGCACGGTTCCATTTCCTTAAGCTGCTTTGCATAGTGTGACTTCTCTGCCTGGTCTTCCTGAAGACACTTCCTTCGGGAAGACTAAGATGCCTGTCTTGAATAAACATGAATTCCTATCTTAACGAATTTTATAATGAAACAGTTTGATACATGGACCCTCATGCTACTTTAATGGTCCTCACATTAATGGTCACCTAGAATACTACCCTCTCTTCCTACAGAAGTAAAGAGGACAAGAGTTGCTCTTCATATCTTTCAAAGAACTAGCAGAAGTGTCTTTATATTAGACATTGATACTCTTTTTACCAAGGCAAAATAACACAGAATTTAGGAATGCTCAACCTAGACAAATATTAAATATGCTCCAGCAATGGAAAAAGTATGAGGATTAAACCTGTAATATTTTATTGGAGTTCACTGAAAAAAAATGTTCAGTGCTTAAATACATTTCTCTCTCAAGATTAATTAAATGATAATTACACTAATCTATTCCACTCAGGTGTTTATTCTGAATCTATGGACATCTAAGGAGCAATTTACATGTTTGTGGGAAACTCCCAAAATTGAAGTAAAAGTTTACGTGTAAGTTTTCTCTTCCACATGAAACAAAGACTATGTAATTGTTGATAAAAATTTGAGAAGAGTTAATGAAATTTATATGAGTTTCTAATTCAGAGTATATTAATGTGTCACAGTGGAAGTGCTCTTTAAATATTAAAATCCTGAAAATTATTCAAAAGCGTATGGTACATGCAAAAATGATTTTATCATCCAAAGCTAAAGAGGAGGCTGTGTGCTGTGACACTCTGGTGATAATGTGCACCATACTTTTCAAGCTTACAAGAGATTTAGACTCAGTCTGTCCCAGTCACAGGAGACAATTTGCAGTAAAAGCCAGCTGCAAAACATGGCTTCTTAAGGGGCACCCAGAATCAGCTGCAGTGGGAAAAGTCAAACAGCAGCGTGGTAGCACTGAACCACTGTGCTGGTGCCCCGAGAGCCTACAGATCCTGGATCTTCATTTTGAGCTGGTGAATCCAGTTATTATCCAAATGAAGAAAAACAGTAAGAACTAGGGGAACAGTCTTCTTACTGATTATATGGGGAAGACTGAATAATTTCTGAGCAATGCCAACAATTATAACAACTAAAATTTTGGGAAGGCAAAAAATTTATTTAGATTTTCAGTAAGAGTGGAACAGAATCCAGTATGTCAGTTGATTCTTTTCCATACTCACTGGTGTGATAACCAAGATTGTTATTTCTTATTCACAAGCTATTTAAGGTGTTTTTTACCATTTGTTATAAAGGATATTCTTCACTACAAAGAGCTTATAACTACACACAGCAGTTCAGCATTTTTATAATCTTAGAAATACTTTTGGAGAGAATTCTAGAGGAGTAGAATGAACAGAAGAGGATAAAGCTATAAATGAAATAGGTGGACTATAAAGCTATGAGAGCAAATACTGATTATTTTAATTGGGAAACAAATGGAGAACATATACTCTGCCCCAAAGACTGTGGGGAAGTTTGCAGACAGTTTGTATCTTAACAGAAAAAAACTCTTCCAGCATACAGTCAAGATAGGGAATAACACAGGAGACAACCAAGAGAGAGTTGAAAGAAGAGAGAGTACAGAGTCCAAGAGACAGGGGTTTAATTAGCAGCAAGCTAAATTATGCAAACACACAAAAGAGTTTTCACTTTAGAGCAACTCTTTACAGTTGGTTATTTTTTGTACTTATAAGTAAAACATGAAATAAGGATAGAAGAAATAATATCCAGATTAAATTCTTTGGTTCAATTAATGTCCTTTTCTGGCCAACTTAAGTAGTTTAAACTGGCCCAATGATGAAGTAAATGTTTTTCATCTACAGGTTAATAAGAAAAAGAGGGATGGATTATCACTATGCTTGCAAGTTTTGATACTTTTTAAGAGATATGCATGAGTATATCATAAGATAATTTTCAGGCAGCAAGGTAGAATACCTCTTAAAATCATTAGGATTGTTTGGGATATTATAATCCTGGAAGTGTCGCACAATAAGTGTGTAGAATTGAAAGTATAAGAAAACACTGATCGAACTGTACAAGAGAATCAGTAATTACAAACATCAATTATGTATATGTTCCAGTTGCTTGGGTGGTTTAATTGCTTCTAACAGTTGGTCATGTATAAGGATAAAGACAGGATAGGTAACAGGATTGGCTGAATTCCCCTGCCAAATATTTTTTAGCTCCAAATAGTCAATGAGAACAAAAAGGTAGATATGCAACAGTAATGTTTAATAAGATAAGGACATATTCTAAGAAGGAAGAAAGACCATTTGAACATATTAACAGACAAAAAAAAATTACTTTCCATTTGGGACCAGTATTGCAGAGTTAAATGTAGAAAAGAAGCTGCAACAGGAATTGAAAAAGTTTATGAGTACCAGCAGCTACAAATGTTAGATTTTCAGAGGTGTGAGAACAAGGAAGAGAGATTGGAAGAGATTTTTGGGGAGATATTCTTTTTGTGTTCAAATTTTTGGCTAACCAAAAAGAACATTGGTGCATAAGGTGATCATTTAAATTGCCAGTTAAAAATAATTGTTAATAGTGATGAAAACAAGGAAATAATAACAATATTTTATTCTTGTATTATTATTATTATTTTACTCATGATTCTCTTAAAGTATTGTTTTAGTAAAAAAATCAGAAATGGAGGAGAACACAGAGGTTTTGAAAAGTTGCAGCAGACACACACTGTGAAAGACAAAATTTTGAAAATGCAGATAAGATTACAGCCTTTGACATGACTAAACATTTCAGTGGACACAGTCTTTTTTCAGTAGAGCCTATATAAGGTATTTTTCTTGGGCTTGGTTTTGAATAGGAACATTAGTACCTGATGACTACCTATTTATTTGCAATTATACTGAAATATGCCAAAATGTTTACAGTAATCATAAACCATCCCTGTAATATAATTTCAGGATGATACAGGTGTGTACTCTGTGTGTTGTGTGTGTATGTATTTGCCTTTCCTTGAAAGTTTTATTCCCAAAGGATAGATGATAAATGGAACATTTATTCCATTATTTGAAGCAATAGTACAACATAAATGAGGTGTTGGCTAATCTATGATATTTGGTCATCAATTAATCATAAGGAATATGAGATAAGAATCTCATTATTTATGTTGATGTTTCTCCAAGAAAATAAAGAGAAATATAATAACAGAATTAGAGGACATTAATTATTTCTTTGGTAAATGCTGTGTTAAACAAAATGTTATTAGGATACTAAAACACTTATGATTAAGTACAAATTTAAACAAGACCTGATTTATCAGTGCAGTGTTGCTGAAACAACATAAAATAAAGGGTCTGCTAGTGTTTAAACTATATTCATACAATGGGCTGTTTTTATTTAAATGCCTCTGGGTTGGAATTAGACTTTACTCTGGCAGTTTTGTGGAAAAGGGGGAAAATTTTCACTGAGGTCCTGATATTGCTTCCATCAGAACTGATAGGAAATTTCATTTTTCTTAACTGTGACAGGACTGAGGCATTAAAAAGAGGTAAAATATTTATGTTAATTTAACTCTATTTCCACTGTAGTTCAGTTCAGAATTCTACTTTGATTTGGCAAAGAATTAACCATTCATCCTTGCATGCATCTAGGGCATAAGAATGGCCAAGCCTGCACAAATTTTGCATTTTAGTTCCTTGTTTATTTTCTAATTGTGCAAAAAAGAATCAGCCATTTGAAAGAAAGGGAGAATGGATGGTCCAAGGTCATTGGACTAGTAGAGAGGAAAAAGTAGTGATACATTGCGATGGTGACAGTGGTATGTTGACAACTGGGTGATGAAGAACGTCATGGAGTTCAATAAGGACAAGTGCAAGGTCCTGCACCTGCAGAAGAATAACCCCAGACACCAGTACAGGCTGGGGACTGACATTCTAGAGAGCAGCTCTGCAAAGAAGGGCCTGGGTGTCATGGTGGACAGTAAGTTGACCATGAGGCAGCAGTGAGCCCTCGTAGCCAAGAAGGCCAATGGGATCCTGGGGTGCATTAAGAAGAGCATCTCCAGCAGGTCGAGCAGGGGGATTATCCCTCTACTCAGCCCTGGTGAGGCCACATCTGGAGTATTGTGTCCAGTTCTGGGCTCTCCAGTATAAGAGGAATGTGGAGCTGCTGGAGAGAGTCGAGCGCAGAGCTGCAAGGATGATCAGGGGCCTGGAACATCTGCCCTATGAGGAGAGGCTGAGGGAGCTGGGCCTGTTCAGCCTGGAGAAGAGTAGGCTGAGGGGGAATCTGATCAGTGTCTATAAATACCTTAAGGGAGGCAGTGAGGGGGATGGGGCCAGCCTCTTTTCACTGGTGGCCAGTGATAGGACAAGAGGAAATGGCCACAAACTGAAGCATCGAAAGTTCCACAGGAACCTGAGGAAAATTTTCTCAACAGTGAGGGTGACAGAGCGCTAGAATAGGTTTCCAAGCCAGATTGTGGAGTCTCTGGACATCTTCAAACATCCACTTGAACATAGTCCTGTGCCACATGCTCTAGGTGACCCTGCATGTGCAGGAGGGTTGGACTAGATGACCTCTAAAGGTCCCTTCCAACCTTAGAGATTCTATGATTCTACGAAGCAAGAAAGCAGTGAAATAAATTAGAAAAGGGTTCATTTTTTTTGCTGCATTCACATACTGTAGCCTGGCTTTCGTTGCCCAAGGAATATGCAAGCAGATTATATCTGCCCTTTAGCAGGACAGTGAATGTAGTACTTCACTTACTTTGCTGTTATATATAAATAAAGATATCATAGAAAGTATTTTGGAAAAGATATTATTTGGATGATGGATTTTAAGTCATGAAAAAGCATGGCTGTAAGTTGCAATTTGAAGGTGTATACACACAGTGTTTTACATATGGTGTATGTGCCTGATTTATTGTCCTCTTATTGCTCACATTGAGATTAAAGTTGTGTGGAGTGACTAGCAACTGCTACCACTTTGAGTGGTAGAAGTGAAAATATCTAACAGAGCGACCAGCAAGCGACTGTTAGATTTTGAGACAAGTAAATAGGATCCTGAGCAATCTGAAAGACAATGCAGCAAGGTCCTACTTCTCCAGAAGGTTATTGATTTGACTGAATGAATTCAGATGAGTGAACCAACACCAAACTTTTGTGAAATTAATAAGCATGTCAGATGAAAAAAAAAATAAAACCAAAACCAAACAAGACTCAGAGAACCTTAAAATAAGTGTGGAACAGCAGGAGACTGAGGGATCTGGACTTGTTCAACCAAGAGCAGAGACGTCTTCAGGGGGGTCTACTACCAGTACCTGTGAGGAGGTCATTGAGGACACGAAGGCTCTTCACAGCAGGGCATAGTGGGAAAGCAAGAAATAATAGTCGCAAAACAAGGGAAGTTCTGACACTATTTAGACAATAACAGCAGCAACAACAAACTTATTACTCAAATAAATAATTGTGAAATAGAATTTTTAGTACAAAAAATGTTAATGATGTTCACTGTGATTTTTGCAGGAGGGGAGCTAAGTACAAATAGGTAGATAGCTTGTGTAGAAGAAATAGAAAAAATAAAATCTAAGTATTGGTACTCCATCTCTGAAAATCTATTCATTTCCCAAAAATTAGTGAATGCTTTGGCTAATTGCATATAAATCTGACAGACTAGATCTCAGAATGCTTATAAGTATTGTGATTATGAACCTCAGAGGAAGGAGAAACTCATATTATTGCCACCATGGTGGAGAAGGATGCACTGACTGTTCTAGCTTACCAGTTGATTAACCAAACGATGTACTGGCCGTCAGTGAAGCAATGAAACAATTGAACACCTAATAATAGAAAGGGTGTGGAACCTAAAGTGTTGCAGGGAGAAGAGTGATTATAGGATGTGTGGGAGAAGTAGGAAAACTATGAATGGGTGAGGATCTCTAAGAAACCATGCTATGTCTGTGACAGTGTTTAGAAAATTACTTCAATTTTTTACTGTTCCCTTCTTTGCTACTGTGAGCAAAGAAACTTTCAATAGTATCTTTGTGCACAGAATAATAGGAATAATTAAGAAACAGAATAATAAGAAAATACAGGTGATCTCACAGAGAATTTAAATGCTAGAGTTCACAAGCTTGGTAAGAGTTAGATACAAATCTTGCCTAAGTATGAGAAATGGGTTCATACTGCAAGTGTTAAATTGCTTGGTAAAAGGTACATTTTCTCTTTGCAGCACATACACACTGTTTGAGAACAACAACAAAAAAAAAAGCTCAAAAGCTTGATCATATAGATCCAAGATATTATGATACAAATTCAGAGAAGCTTGTGATCCTTTAGAAGATTTTAGAAGACTTTAGAAGATTTGTTTGAAAGCCTTGAAACATACGCTAAACATTTTCACTGCATTATATGGAAGTTAATGGAAGTTAGTTAGATTCTCCATGGAAATAAGCTAGGAAACTGCCCATTCTGCAACTATATGAAGGAGATATCCTTTTCCTTCTCTGTTTTCCATATTTAGTTGGAGGAAGCATTCCTTCTACACATGGCCAGGAGCATGGTAGGATCAGCTGGCCTAAGAGACTTCTTTTTCTATGCTTTGTTTGTGAAAATAATACCAAAGTATTCTCTGAGAATTATTCATGACTAAACGGTGGTGTAAGAAATGCTCTTCATTTCCTGCTAGAGAATTTTCTAAATCAATACACACAACATCAGCAGGAAAACTGAAGCGAGTCTTTGTGACTTGCAGATACTCAACACTTCAAAGCAAGTTTGCAGAGGATAAAAGCATGAGGAAGACAGATCAGATCCTTCAGATCCTTTCCTCCTGAGAGGACCAAAACTGAGACTTGTGAATGTGGCCTGTGCTTCTAAATTTGGCCATATCTGCTATCACTGGCAACCAAAGAGGAAATTTTCTATATTAGAGATATAAATTAAGATGTCTGAAGAAACAAAGATCATGCCCTCTCACTTACAGGGATATGTGTCTGAAAGTAACTTCCATTAGTTTCAATTGACTTGCCGAATAATACGATTCAAATTATACCCAAATCACATTTCAAGCAATAAAGGAAAGTGTTCCTGTTCCTTTTACAATATAGTCAAATCTTGTAACATAAAGCAAAGGTTTAAAACAGGTATTGGTAGGAGTTAAAATTTTTCCACTATGGCTTATGATCAACTATGTCACAGTTAAAAACATTAGTCTACTTTTCTCACCAATGTATAATGCAAAATCTGAATAGTCCTCATATTGTATTTATAGGAATATTCATATTGTATTTATAGGAATATAAACTGAGTTTGGAATATTACTTCATTTATTTCTCTTGAAATCATATGCTTGAACTCTTTCATACATAAAGTACTTTGTTATATTGTCATACTGCTAAGGCTGAGCACATTTGAGTTAGCCCATTGTTCTCTGAGAGGGAAGCATTTTAGTATACGTTAAAAATGTTTATGATCAAGCAAAAAATGTGTGAGTAAAATGAGAAGCTGAAATAGTTTCTTTATCAAAAGTTATCATTTTGAGGTATAAAGTTATCATTTTAGTTATCATTTTGTGCAATGGTATGCCCGTGCATGCCCCATTCTTCCTCTAGTTCTAAGTAAAAATTAATACAAGAATAAAGTTATTTTTTTCTGATTTTTCTTTTTGGTTTATTAAAGATTTCCTACATTTCCCACTTGACTTGTAAATGAACCTCCCTCATGAAAATTGGCAGTGTTTCATATTTCACTGACTTCATTTATTTGGTCCTTCTTCATGCATAAGGACCCTTGTTACCTCCTTCTCCACCTTCCCTTGCTTCCCAGGCAGTGGGTTTTTGCCATCTTACCATACCTACACACTTTGCTCTTGAACTGTCATCAGATGTTCCTTGACCTAATTTCAGCTCATAAATGAAGCTCATAAATTCAATTCTATCTGACCGACTGTTTCAGGAACCTTTTAGGCAGTACTTCATTTACTTCCCAGTTCTTCCAGTTACAGGAACATGGGACATAAATCTGAGGCAGTCCAAACCAGAGCTAGCACAAATTTGGCAGAAAACATTCACCTGGGCTTCTGTTTGCACTTCACCACTTAGGAATTACCAGTCTCATCAAAGCCTTTTATAATTATTATTGTTCTTATTTATATTTCTTTTTGGTGTCACTTCTACATTTCAAGACTGATTTGGGTGTAGAACCATGACAAAGAATAACAAAATATTCTTTTTTAAAAATAGACATTTTATTTGACGTGCTTAAACAATTCATTGTTTGTTCATTTTTGTTCTTAGTTCATTGCTAGCACATACACCTCCAGCCATTTAGCAGTAGTCTTCAGATGAGACCTTCCTCTGCTTTTGCCTCCTAACTCTCAAGATGCCCTGCCCCGAAGTCATATTTCATCAGAAAACTGCTTATAAGATGGCACTGAAACAAAAAAATAAGCAAAAATGCAAAAAGAGAGAAAGAATAAATTAATTCTAAGAATTAAAAGGATCATACGAGTACAGAATGAGATATTAAGATTTAATTCAAACACATAAAATCTTAAACTCAGCTCTATTATTATTTTCATCCCTAGCTATTATTTTCAGCTGAGTGCAGATGATTCAGAATAGGAGAAAAGAAATTAAATTAAGGAAAAAGAATAAGGATCCAAAAATGCTCCCCCCACCATGAGGTTAAATCATGAAAAATTATATAATATATTGAGGGAGAAGAATATTGAAACAGAAAAGAGTCTGGATGAGCTCACTAATTATTAATAAGCTTCCTCAAATTTACATGTTTGTAAGCAATCAAGAAATGGACCTTATTTCCAGCTTCAATTGAGAAAAATGCAAGAGTATTTATTTGATGCAAATGTTATTGTTTTCAACTGCACCATTCAGCACTCTGGTTATAGAGCTTAAATATAACTTTGGCCTTCAGCCGAGCAATTAATAGCTAGCAATTTGTTTGAATAATTTTGCTCTCTTCTGTGCATGAATTTTCTATGAGCAGACAGTGATTTTTCTCTAATTTATTCACTATTTTAAATTATTACCCAAATAATTTATTTAAATAATTCTTGGTTGGTAAATTACTTGGAAGGAGATCATTTCAGATGATGTATGTTGCCTAGAAAAAAAATATTTCCTACACAGGTCATTCTTCTACTGCTGAAAGATCTCTCTTTTTATCAGCAGAAGTAAAGATGTGCATTCAAATGTATTTAGAGGTCTACATCTGTAACTACCTGTTCTTACTGCTTTGCTGAATATACTGATTTCTATTAGCTGAGCAATCACATGGTTAGAATTTTAATGGCATTTCATTTCATTATTGTTGAATGGGGAGACTGAATTTTATGGAACTTGCAAATATAGTTTGTAACATAAGCCTAACATAACCTGTTCTGGTAAAGTAATCCAGAATATCTCATGTCCATACAGTTCTATGTATCATTCATTAACAAGTCAACATAGAATACTAAAATTAAATAATGTTATAATGATATGAAATTAAAACATCTCTCTCTGTATATTCTTTTAGATGCTATGCCTGCAGACTCTTTTTATTTTATTTTTTTTGGAAAATATCATTTCATTTTAACATTAAATTCAATATTTTTTAATGTTGCATGCCATTCTGTTGACTTCTTTGCATATGAAAACATGGCACAGCAATCGTTTCCATTAAGGGGGACCTCATTTAAGTCCTTATTCCAGTTTCCTATTACTTTAGGTTTTGATTCTATGCTTTAAAATATATATATATATATATATAACATGCCTCTTTTTGAGAAAGAACAGATCAGAGGTATTCTTATGCCTCAACAGAGGAAGGACTCTCAAACTGACTGTCTCCACTTGAGACTCCCAATCTAGTGCTCAGTGCACGCCCAGAAAACGACTACAAAGTGAGTTCTGTACGAAGCACATTGGCCATGCTCTTTTTCCCCCAAGATCTTGTAATATGGAAGGAGGTTATGAAACAGATATCTGAATGTCTGTAGGGTGAATGGGTCTCTCGCAGTTTCAAAGAACTAAGAACTGAATTATTCCCTAACAAGAAGGCCACAGCAGTACTTTTGGCCAAGCTTCAGAAAGAGCAATTCTTGCTCCCTCTTTTTTTAAGCGATAAAACTCAGTTTTCTCTTCCAAAGAAAGGATTCTAGGCTGTATATTTCAATCTGGTAAATATTTCCTCATGTAGGTTACAGTAGCTTCCATGCCTTTCCCTGAAGCATATACGTCCTAGACAAGCCTACCCGGTACTCTGAATCTACCTTATGCATCTTCCATTATAACTATTTCTAATAAAATAATTTTAAGGAATTTTTCCAATAGTTTTCTAAAACACCTAAAAATCACACATTGTGAAATTAAATATTATCTTTTGTTGATCTTGTACTTGATCTAGAAGCATTGCTGTTAAAGGATATGATAAAAGCAGAAGGCTCTTGTAGATTATATTATAATGATAAATATGAAATTGTATTTTTAGAAATGATATTGAAATAGTACAGGAAACTCAATAAGAGCATAAAATCTTCAATAGCATTCTGCTTACCTCTCAGCACAGCTCTGTGGTGAAAATCAATACAGGTGGATTCCTATTTTTCCCATCTTTTTCCAATTTTTCTTATCTATTCCTATCTTTTAGAATCCTCCAGATTACCCAGGATAATGTCCAACATCTCCAACAGTAGCTCATTTTACTCATGTTTTGCACTCAAACTCTTGTAAAGACTGTTTTGACTTGGCTCTGTGTTATAGGTGCAACACTCACAAATAGCAAATGTGAATGTGAGGCTATTTAGAACACTCTTGTCTTGCAGGTGAAAGAATTAAGAAGTTGTTCTTTTACAATGATTAAAAGGTATCTTCATGTACAACCTGAATGCGACTTCTATAAAATCCCATTATTAGTTCAGTGCAATAATACAATCACTGTACAGCATGAATTCAAGTTTAGCATACATGATTAATTGTTTCTTGCTGCTTCCAATTTATATCTTAAAGGGAAGTCTACCCTATAGAGTTCACTGTGTTCAAATAACACACCAATTAGCTTCTGTGAGAAGTTTCTGCAGTATCAAAAATCAAAGCCTTCCAGAGAAAATAATCTTCTAGCTTAGAAAGTTAGGGAAGAAGTCAATGAGAGGCCCTAAGGATATGTATGAATAATATTAATCTCAGTGTAAACACATTAAGTAAGTACAAAAGGAGTGTAGCCTCTGGATAGGACAAGCAGCAGTGTCTTTTGATGGAAGCTACTGAAAAAAAGTATAGACTTAAAAAATATTTAAACGATTAATATTAAACACTGCACACTCTGATATCTTTATACAAGATCTTTCGCTTCCAAGACTTCTGGATGCAGGGAGTGTGGTCTGAGTTGCCAGAGGAATGGATTTTTTTCTTTTCTTATATTTTTGTTAAGAATTCTTTATTCCTTTTTTTTTTTTTTTTTTTCCTTTAGTCATTCCAGATTTTTAGACACCACTAGACAATTCTGGAACATTCAGAAGGTGCACCTCCTGTCTGGTCTTTCACTTTTTCCTTCCTGCTTTAGCCTCATTGTAATCACTCATTAGAATCAAAAATCTTCTGGTTTTTCTGCTGTGAAAAGATTGAAGGAGAATGAAGTTTTCAGAATAATTTTCTTTTCACTATATACTTAAAGGCTCTTTGCATGGTAGATGTTAAGATGAAAACATTCCTAGAGCAGACATTAAAAAAAAAATCATTATCATAAGAAAGTTCAATTAGAGGATATTCATATCTA
The DNA here is from genome assembly GCF_059628265.1 of Tinamus guttatus. Taxonomy (NCBI): domain Eukaryota; kingdom Metazoa; phylum Chordata; class Aves; order Tinamiformes; family Tinamidae; genus Tinamus; species Tinamus guttatus. Next base: position 4,946,018 of record NW_028289023.1, read on the forward strand.
AATTTTAGTTTTCTATTGAAACCATCTCTACCATGGCAGTACTCCTTATTTAAGATATACAGAAGAGAAGTAGATACATGAATCTGGACAGAGAGGATCCTCCTCCAAGAGCCTTCTAGATACTAACCTCCATGACAATTTCACAATATAAGTATGAAATTTCAGGTTCTTAGTCATATACATGCAACACCAATTTCCCCCTGTTATCTTAATCCACAACATGTTTTATGCCTGTTGTTTTCTCCATATATAGCTAAGGAAGTGACTTTCATAATCCAAACATATTTTCTAACCTCTGTTCCCTTTTGTCTTGGTAGTGCTACCTGTTCTTAACTGTTAATATATTAAGTCCTGCAATATTTTATATGAATCAAACTGTTGTCAGATTACACAGCCTAGGGGAAAACGCTTCTAATACTACTAATAAATATACCATCACAAATATAGATGGAAAAAATAAATATCATTTTTTGTTGATGAAATGAGTTTCATCAATTGAAGCTTTTAAAGACATGTGTAAATTGTGCCCTCACCTCAATCTGTCTACTCAACTTTTACCTTTCTTTATAGAAAAACAACTTCAAAAGCAGTATTTTCCATGAATTGCTAAAGAAGGAAGCCCTGGTCTTTGAGTAAGTCTAAATAATCTTAGATTTAGGGTTGCTCTAACAAGGAATTAGTAAATGTGCATCGGTTAGATGTAGCTCAGATGGGTTTGCTTGTAAGGGAGAACCTACACATGTATATTCATGAAGGCATCCTCTCCCTAAACTCTTGAACTCTTGTTCCTACCAGTACAGGAAGTTAATCCTGTAGGGGTATGTTGCAGTCAAGCAAGAATGGTATGAACCTCCAGAAGGCATTTCAGAGAGTTCAGATTTGTCTTCTATTCTAACCAGCCCTCTTAGAAGAAACTAGCTCATCCTTGTGTTGGAATATGTAAAAACAGAACTGTCACAAACAAAAGCCAATTGCCAGCAAACAGCAAATTTGGAGATGTGTTCATGGATAATTATTCTTAAATTGAGAGAAAACTGACTCCTTTTCTGTTTGTCAAGCTTCCTTTTTTTCCTTTTTTTTTTTTTTTTGGCAGATGACTATAGGAATGGACTTTGCTTTTCATGAAAATTGAAACAAACCTCTGGCAGATGGCACACTAATGGTGAAGTGAAGGACACCAATCCACCGGGAAATATAAGTCAGAAGATTTCCTGTTCTTAACCAGTCCACGTATCTGGAGGAGCAGAGCTGCTTTAGTTGCTTAAGAATTTCCTGTAGGTCTGGAGCAGTCAGGATTGGAAAACATGTTGTGACAGTGATTTGGTAACACTTCTCAGCAGAGCCTAGGCAATTTAAAAAATCATTGTCTTTCCTCAATAGAAAATGGAAGGTCAAGTGGTATCATTCCTGTTATATGTCGATTTAAGCCCTTGGGTGATTTGCAGTAAATTTACTTTTCCTGCTCCTCAGCTGCTTGAAGCATAGGATATATATATATTTTTTTTTCTGGCAGATGTTACATTAGTTTGTATAGACCACCACAAGGCATTTCTTTTAAAGGAAAAATATTTTCAATTACACATAAAGTAAAAGATTTACCTGTAGTTTTCAATAAAGCAAACCGTGATCTATTGCAGACTGCAGAGCATGGTCTCTTACTTTACATATTCAAGATACAATCTATTTTCACAGTTTTCCGATTCTTCATATCCTATTATGTCTGTATTAGCTTTCAATTACTTAAGGTTTGTTCTTTGCAAACTTAAGATGCCTTATAACTCTTTATCTGAATCCATAATACCTGGGTCAAACATTCCATTACTGTGAGAAATAGAAGAAGGTCACCACCTTTTATCTTCAGGTTTCCAGCACATCAGCAGCCTGTTTCTCTGCTTTGACTTGTTTGCACCTGTACAAAATAGGATTAAAAGTACTAGAAACATTCACTTTACATGTGTGTATGATCCCACAAAGCGCAAAGCAAAATGCAAACTCAGGAACAAAGTTTCGGCTTTACTGAAAATGTGCAGTTACATTAGAGACCTATTTTGTGTCTCTTTAAGAGGTTAAGGTAAGCAAACTCTATTTTGTTCATTGTCCAATGAACAAATAGATTTCTAAATAGATTTTGTGTTTATCAGATAAAACCAATATAATTCCCTCCTGCCAGTATATTAAACCATGGATTAATATCATTTGACAATTTACTAGTTCAACCTAAACAAATTAACAGTTGCTGAAATTGATTTAACTGATTAATTGATTTAATAAAAATGACACCATTTAAATGTACTTATAAGATTTCTCCAATTTAACTGGTCAGTTCCCAAATAGAATTTTTTAAGTGGTATAATATTTTAATTTAAATCTTCTCAGAGATAGATGCACAGATAGAATTTTGAGGAAAGCAATTGTGAAAATTTTATTTTATACTGAATTATTATTCTGTTTCCTGTGTATATTTCTTGTGAATTTCACCCCTGGCTTGCACCAACTAACAAAGTGGATATTTATAATGTATTTACGATTGTTTACAATTCCAAGAGAAGGATCAGACACCCTAATAGATTACAGCTATTTTAAAAGGAATGGAAATAAATTGGTCCTTATGTGTTTTACAGAATACAGCAAAACTAAATTACATGTGAAATTGCAAGTGAAAGGAGCCAGTAGCTATCTGAAACACAGACATTCCTGGCAATCCCCACAGTTTACTGATCAACTAGTTAGAGACACATACTGTTCTTTGGGAAAAATCCTTAATTGTGCCTGCCAATCTGAGTTTATCACATTGTTAAAGCTGTATTAAAGAACCGCTTAGCCTGATATGCTCCTTAGTGTAGATGACAGGGGAAAGGCTAAGAGACATCGCATTGTGCGATCAGGACAGATCTGGAGAGGGGGTTCATATCCATACAAATACAGTATGTTAATTTCTATGTGCACAGTAGAGAATCAGTCCTCTCTCAAACAGCTTTAAGAAAAGGTTGCCTTAAAAGTTGTGGCTTTCATAAACCTTGGCTTGATTCACCACATTCTAACTGACACTCTAATATGATAGAAGAAAAAGATTTTGGGAGTGGAAATTTTAAGTGCTGAGGTCACTAATGATAAGACCTTGCTGAACGCATCAGATTCTTTGGAAACCACAATAACGTTACTTTGTCTCCTAATAACATGAAAGATACCTGAGATACACAAATCGACATTTTTATAGCACACTCTTCATGTTGGAGTGGTCAAATCAATCAAAATCATATTTCTTTACAGCTGAATTGCTCTTTTTCGTGCCACAAATTGTTTGGGATCACTCATGCTTTGAGAAACCTATGTTTTCTCATTTCCATGTAAGTAAAATGAGGATGAAGTTTAAAAAAAAAAAAAAAAAAAAGGAGTCCTATAATCTTCCCCTATGCCCTTTCCCACTTTCTCAGTCAACTGCTTCCTTAAAATGGTAATTCTCAGCACTGCTGGCTATGCCCTTTAAAAAAAGATCAGAAAAAAAAAAAAAGTGGAAAATGTCTAAATCTCCTCAAGAGTTATTGCCCTGTATGCTCCTTTTATTCAAACAAAGCTACAAAATAAAATACAAAGCAAGGGAAAAAAAGGAAAAAAAGAAGGAAGAGCTACTCTTTCAGCCTCAACACCCACAGTTGCTCTATGTTTATTTTTCAAAACCTTTTTCTTGCTTCACCTGGAAACAACTGCCCCAGAAATAGAAGCTAAATAAAACATTAATAGGTCACAAAAGCTGTCAGAAACCAGTCTCTCTTCTCCTTCAAAATAGCTGCTGTCCAGTGCTTGCTATTGATGTCTGCCTTGTGCATGGTTCGCATGTTTGAACACCCCGCTGGCTCACAAGGGCAGAGCAGCAGGTTGAGCAGAAGGAGAGCATGACTTATATAAAGGCACAAACCAAACAAAGCTGGTTAGCCTAATTTTAAGCTTACAATATCTGAAAATTTCTATAAAATATATAGCTCTAAGTTTCTGAAAGTGTAAAGTATTCATCACATTTTAGCAAGTGCTTTAAAAAGTTTGTCTCTTTTTAACAGTTAATTATTATTGTTATTATTATGCACCTATGAATAAAGGAAGCATATATGAAATATTTTAAACAATGAACTTTGTATAAATCAGTGCTTGCAATAATGGACACAGCCTTTTACATAGCTGCAATGGACTTCCAGCCATTTGTAACCTCAAAAACATGTAGGGTATTTATGATCTTCAATGATGCCTTTTAACATAATTGCTAGAAAATTTGAGGCATTTTCAAAGAAATACATAAATAGAAAAAATACTGCAGCCTATTATGGAAACCACACAAACTCTATATATAATTGCCTGCTTCTTCGTTTATGTGTGGCCATTTTTTCACAACATCTGTAGTAGAGAATTCATTGAAGTGAAAATACTTGTGTTCTTTTGTAATTTTCAAGTTAGGCAGTTCTTAGAAAGTATATTATACTTACTCTTGCAATTTTCACTTAATGAAGATTCTTAAAAAGTTATTTGCTAATATTCTTGAGCAACATAGTACCAAGTTTTCTAAACAAAGTTCTCGGAATCAAAATTTGTTATCCATGAAAATCTCTCAGCTTTCTTGTTTAATATCTCACTATATATCTGAATTGTTAATGATGAGGTCGAACACCATTACCAAAGATATGCTATACTGGCTGGTATCCATATTTATTTTAAGTGAATCAGTTTTAAATTTTTAGGTTTTCCCAAGGAAAACATATTTTTAGGGAAAATGATTTTTTTATCAATTACAAACCTAACCAAATGTGCATATGTGTCTGTATACACACACACATACCTTGCTTCACTGTTCCTAAAATACATTATATGCATACACTTGTGCATATTGTAAATGCTTGTAATTGGCTAGCAACAGCTGAGATGATAGGTAAAAATCAGATCCTTCTTTTTCGAATGTTTCTACAACTTGAGCTAAAGAATTGGTTACTAGTGTTGGTGCTTAAAGAGAGATTGTAGATTATACAATGCAGAACTAAGGGATTTTTTTCTCCCTTTGGTGGAAAGCAGTGTCATACAGACAAAGACCCCAGCTATACGACCTCTTAGCTAAGGGAAATTCACCCCTGTACAGTCTGAAAATGCTAACAATTACCATTTTAAAACTGGGCTCACAGAAGTTCTGCTTATCGTGGGCTTTTCGGCCTTTCATGCTGATCGCACCATTAGGCTTCTGAGCTCCTTATACGAAATCATACCGTTATCACGTAAGCTAAAGTAAAATCTCCAGTAGGGATCACATACCTAGCTCAAATGTTCATAATGCTTAGATCCAGTAGAAACATAGACACGATGTCACATAGACGTTACTGGAGCTATTAAAGTGTCAACTGTTGTAGCTAGGTTGCAGAACCAAACACTGCAGACAAAAAGTGCAGAATGGCAAAGTGATTTTAAGATGGAGTCAAGGTTAAGAAGAATTAATATCTTAATGTTGAAATATTTTCACATAAGTGATAGCAATTGGAAGAACGATCATCAAATCTAGGAAATTCATGATTTAAAGTTTAAGGAAAATCCTAACATATTAAGACAGACATGTACAGTCAAGCCTGATTTGGCCTTGTGTCTGATATCTCATGATTTCACAGAATAACAACACCATCGTCATTCTAGTACTTTCTATTCTTACCTGATTTGTAAAAGCATGTATTCTTTTTTTAGACCAAGATATCAAATCTCCTACTTTCTTTCTCCAGCACTTTTACCATTTTACAACAGCTGCGTCTGGGGCATGGTGCCCAAAGTAGCATGTAGACACAAAAATTGTAAATGGCAGTTACTATTCCATTAAATGCTCCTTAATAAAGTGTTACAACAAACAAGACCACTTTCCCTTGCACATGCAAGAGATTGTTTTTATTTACAAACCACATGGAACGTAATCTCTAAGGAAGGTAATCTTTGAGGTCAGTTGACTACATGAATTTTCTGTAACAGCACAACGGTAAACACTCCAGATTTAGCTGAGTTCTTTTCTTTCTATCTGTACTCTTTTGCTCACATGAATGAAGTATAACGAATGCCAATGGCTAACTCACTACAACCTGCTTTCTTGAAGTTCTGTTTATGCACAAAATGTCCCCATTCTGAACTCTTTGGAAAAGTTGACAGATTATATTAATTCATAGCTAATACTATTTGTGAAAAACAACAGACAGGCAACACAGAGATTTTGTTTCCTTAGCTTTTTAGCTTGATGTAATTTCTGAACTAACTGTTGAATTTACTTGCAATTTTTACAAGGCTTATTCTGTCCTCAATTTGTGAATGGGGAAAGTTCAAGGAAGATGTGATATGTTTTTCTACAAAATCTAAACACTTAGTCTTTGATTTAGGAGTAAAATAGAATTGTAAAAATCTCTCCTTAGTACAAACCAACATGTTAAAAAAAGAAATGGGACAGACAACTCTTTATAGTCTCTTTCTAGTGCTGGCCCACATGAAAGCTAATAATCTACTATTGCTGTCAAATTATGCCAATTAACTTAAGCAGCAGAAGCCTAAGAATTAAAGATTTCAGTTCTGAAATGTAAGTGAAAATATGATGCTGCATAATGGCATTTTTTCTTTTTTTTTTTTAATAGTAGGAAAGTGGGTGTGTTGGGTGCATAAACCCATATATAGTGTTAATATACATTCTTTATATAGCAAAGATGTCTCCTAACCAGTCAGATAATGCCCACTTAAGATTGTTGTGCATAAATGTGCACAGATTTTATGTTTTATTCCAGTGTGTTTTGTGCCAAAACTAATTATATGCCTATGTAAACACACTTCCATGACTTCCCACAGCCATTCATTTCCATGAGTGTTGTAGATCTGTAGTTTTGATACGTGTATCAACAATGCATGAGGCCCTAGAAATTGAAAGAATGATTCCATGGTTAAGCTTATCAAAAAACACATTCACCAAACTTACTATAACTGTCTTTTCTGAATCACAAGCAGGGTTTGGACAATGCACAAAAAACGGCCTATAAAATCTCAAAGTAAACAAAGGAGAAAACAAAATATTGGCTATTTGCTCATTAAGGAAGCAGATATTGCGTGCAGTGAGTGTAAGGGGAATTCTATACAAATTATTGTTTGCCATGCTGTAATTTTGGTCTATATCATAATACATTTGAAGTATATACAGCAGAAAAATTAAGCTGGTGAAAACAGTCTTAATTTAGGCAATCTGTATTTTCTTCTGATTGATAGTATTTTTTTAATTGAGTTTTCTTCCATAGGTTCTTGTGTATAAATGGTTATAGTAGGTAGATGATATGCAGTTCTATGCCAGACTAACACTTCAAATACATATACTGGAGCTTTTAGCAAGAAGGAAATGCTGTGAACAGAAGACCTACCCGGACTTGCAATTTTTCTTATGGCCTCTTCTAATCTGCTATTTTGATTCTTTGTCTGTCTGATATTTCTTCATTAAGAATTGAAAATGCAGGCAGAAGAGAGACTGCATTATATCCTGAAACTTACCTCATGAAAATATCTTCATTTGCAAAACTCAAGAGTCACCAAAAAAAAAAGAAAAAAATTCACCAGCTGTGGAAGGCAGTGGGAACAGCAAATTTATTTATTTATTTTTCTGATGAGGAGACCTTGGGAGCTCCAATACATCAGACTCAGTGGACTGGTGTTTATAATACTGTATTGGAAATAAAAGCCACATCTCTGCAACTTAACAGCCCAGAAAGACCAATTTAAAAACAGTTGCTCATTTGTAAGTGTTGTGACCACTGTGCTATTTGGAATCATTACAAATATATCAGAAACCCAGTGCTACATCCTTCTGTGCCAGAATTTTGCTTCTAATTGATACATTTATACAGCATACAGGGAAAACAAAAATTGGCAAATGTGTTAGGTTTTTTAGTATGTTGAGGGCAAAAGTGGAACTTTGCAAAAAGCAAACAATGCGATAGTGTGATACCTTGCAACTGAATCCGAACATGTAGTTAGATCATATTTACATTTTCTGTTTAAGATTGAAAGGCATGCATATCTCTTGGAAGGCAGAACATGAGTCCAGTCAGAATATGATCTTCTCTCTAGTATTACCTCCCTCCTTTCATAATTTAAGTTTCACTGATTAGCACATAAATGTTTACAACTTTATTTCCTGAGCATGTCTCCTTATTTCTTGCCATGTATAAATGACAAAATGCTGAAGAAACTATGAGCACTGTGCGGTGTCTCCTTTTGTTTTTTGCACAGTTAAAAACTGTGAAATAACTATATAATTCCATTAATAATTTTCCTTCATTTTTGTGTTGTAGTTTAAGTCAAATTAGCAAAATGTTACAAAGGCTGTTCCACCTTAAATCTTAAAAATACTTTAAATCTTAAAAAAATAGTATTTTATTACTCAGTCATACAGGAGTTAATAATGCACATTATTAACAGAAATGGGTAGGACCCATCTTTCAAGCAGTGAGGAGTGCTGGGTGAGCTCCTGTGCAGAACTGCGTCCCAGGCAAGTGTCACCCCAGGGACTTTCTTGGACAGATGTTTAAGCTCCATCATCAGCTTCCACCCCTCCAGGGATGCAGGCCACCAACCCCAAGGATCCTGAGGCAGGTAACTAAACAGGCTGCCTAGAGAACTGTTAATTACTCAATAAGCAACATCCCAAGCTGCTAAATGGCTCTTTCTGCCCCCAGGGAGAGCCTGCACCTGGGGTGTGTCAAAGATAAATGTCTATTAAGATCTGCCTGGGGAGGGGTTTAGCCTGGGGAGATCAAACTATTTCTTTTCCCCCTTTTTGAGAAGACAGGCAGGCTGATGTCTGAACAGATATCATGTTTCCTTCTGCTAACTCAACAGGAGCAGTGGATCATTATGCAGTTAGTGCAGCCATTCTGCTTACATTAAAGGACAGCTCACATCAGAGATAAAAATGGGAAAAAAATAATTTCCTCCTTTGGCAACTTCAGCTATGATATTAAAAATCACAATGGGAACTTGAATTATAGAAAACGTACAATGCACAAGTGAAAAATAACTCAATAAAATATCTATCCTAAAACAATATGGAGTATATTACAAAACTGGATACTGTATTGCTTTTCCTTGAATAGATGGGGGCTCTGCATACTGTGTATCAGTGTATTTCTATTTTGAAATAAATAGTTGCTATAAATTCTTTATGCTGTATATTGTCACATGAGAAATACATACTAGAAGTAAGCTTCATATGTATATGTAAAGGGAGAATACACATATATTCACACTGCCAAAATGAGAGAGGGGTAACATGACAAAATAGATAAGCAAGGTAACTTCCCTACTTGACTTGTCAGTGAAGGAAAAATTAATTTACATTAGAAGTTAAATAGTTAAATATAGTTTTATAGAGACAACTGTCAATGCACATGTAACCTTTTATTTATTTATTTATTTATTTATTTATTTATTTATTTATTTATCTATTTTCAGATAGTTATCAGCTATCATCTGTAAGAGACTGTTACGGATTGTGTTTGTCTCAGCATTGTTGACACACCGTCTAGCTGAATGATGCCCCAGTATCTTGTCTCTGGGAAGACCAGCTCAATATCCCAAACAAGGACAATATCTCTCCCATTTACACTTCTTAACCCCGGTATCTTGTCTCTGGGAAGACTATAATATCAGCTATCTACTTGACCTGTTCTGTACTTGACCTGTACTGTCGTGTCCAGTTCTGGGCCTCACAGTACAAGAGGGACGTGGAGCTGCTGGAGAGAGTCCAGCACAGGGCTACAAGGATGATCAGGGGCCTGGAACATCTGCCCTATAAGGACAGGCTGAGGGAGCTGGGCCTGTTCAGCCTGGAGAAGAGAAGGCTGAGAGGGGATCTCATCAGTGTCTATAAGTACCTCAAGGGAGGCAGTGAGGAGGATGGTGCTGGCCTCTTTTCAGTGGTGGCCACCGACAGAACTAGAGGTAATGGCCACAAATGGAAACACCAAAAGTTCTGCATGAACTTAAGGAAAATTTTTTTAACAGTGAGGGTGACAGAGCACTGGAACAGGCTGCTCAGAGAGGTTGTGGAGTCTCCTTCTCTGGAGATCTTCCAAACCCGCTTGGCCGCAGTCCTGTGCCACGTGCTTTAGGTGACCCTGCGTGTGCAGGGTGGTTGGACTAGATGACCTCTAGAGGTCCCTTCTAACCTTAAGCATTCTATGATTCTATGACCTCGGCATGCTGTCTCTGGGAAGATCAGCTCAAGACCTGACTCAGCAGTGCCTACCAGAGCAACTCACATTCCAATCGGGTGAAGAGGAACATCAAAGCACCGCACACATGACACAAACAACATGTACCAGAAAACTTCTAGAAAGTAGGAGGACTCTTTGAGAAGAGGCACATAAAAAGAGCATATATTCCACCCCCCTCCCCCCACCACCAGGTGTGTGCAGAACATCACATGCACCAAGATATAAGGCTTTTTTCCTTGAACATCACCTGCACTGAGGCACCGAGGCACCGAGGCACCTGTACCTGCACTGAAGTGAAGCCAATGACACTTAGCCGGACTGGTGGTGGTGGTAACTATAATCTTGTTGCATCTCTCCTGCTTGCTTGCTTATCTTTCTTTCTTTTTCCCTTCTTCTCTGGCCTATAACGCTTATGAGAATAAAGCTAACAAGGCTGTATGGCCTTTGACCCTGTTTGTGTCCAAATCTCACTCTTAGGATCGTATCAAAACATCCTCCAACACTGGATCGGGACATTTTTATTGTTGCCACGGACAGCATGCCTGGAGACGAGAATGCTGTGCTATCTTGTTGTGAAACTTTTCGTTAGCAGTTGGTTCTTCAACATCAATTAAAAAGGTTACTGGTCTTTTCCTTGGTCCTACAGCAATGATAATCAATAAATCTTCTTTTGTATTGCAAGTGAGTTGTCTTACAAACATCCATCGTCTGCCTTCCCGTTCATCCTCAGTGAGCGGACGGATTAGTTTCCTGCCATTATCTCCTTCTCAGTCAACTCCTCCTCAAGGTCTTTTAAGGGGTGGGGGGTCACTGGGGGTTGGTCTGAAAGCAGCCCTTTGCCCTGACCATTCCTGCACTAGTTGTTCTAATTTTTTGGTTGAGAGTCCATCCATCAAATCCTGGGGAATACCTTTCTGAAACCCTAGCAACCACAGCTCCTGTCAAGTTAGGGGTCTCTCTCTCCCAGAATTATGATCTCGGATTGACTCCAAGTCTTGGCACTTCCTGGGGGATGATTGCCGCCCACTAACCCATTCTGCAGCTCATACGACCCTGGTTTCAGTTCTTCGGGACAATCCGGCAATAGGGCCATATTTTCTCCCAAAATTAATCAACTCCTGGGCTACCCTCCCCCCATGTCCATACTTTCCTCTCTGGCCACCGATAGTCAGGTGTTACTATCCCCTCCAGAGCAGCCATAGTTCTTTCTCCATCAGGGTTTTTTTGAATCCTCTCTTGTAATTGAATCCCAATGGGTTTCAGGGAGTCAGGAAGTCCTCGTATCAGGGAAGTCATCCTCCCTGGGTCCACAGGCAGCATCACTGGGGATCCCTAGATGGGCTTCAGCTCCCGATCATACATCATTTGGAGACAGGCTGCCTTTTGCACACTTTCCACTAACTGATCCACTGTTCCTGTTATGGCAAGGGGATCTCCCCTCTCCAAGAGGTTCAGCCCTCTGGCCCAATATGCAGCTCTCTGAATCAATGACCATGGGGCTCGGCAATTGCTGGTGGTCAGAAACACACCCAGACCCCCAGACCCTTCTGCTTCTTTCTCTGACAAGATTCCATCCCCTCCTGACAAAGACACTCTCCACACGTACTCTGCCTCTGATTCCTTTGCAGTTCTTGCAAAATCTTTTCTCAGCTTTGCTAATTCAGTTGCGGTGAATGGGACTTCTTTGGTGATAACCTGAGGACAGTCATCACTATCGTCCTCATACACATACTCTATTTTAATCAGCGGACACACATGGTGGGGGGGAGGGCTATCTACAGCTTCTTTGGCTTTCTGTAAACCTCCTTGGGGATAAATTGCTGTATCCCTTTCTCTGCACATGTCATTCCTACTTCTGACGGTGCATCTACTTCCCTCAAAAGTTGATCCCCAACTCTTTCTTTAATACCATGTTTTGGTTCCTTTCCTCCTCCAACCATCGCTTGTTCTCCTGCTTGTTCTCCTGCTTGTTCTCCTGTTCCTGCAGAGTGTTCAGTGCCGCTTGCAGGGGTTCTAACAGAGTATCAGCTTGACAAAACTTCTGCTTTCCCTCTTCCACCACATCTGCCAGGCTCACTCGCAGCGCTGCACAAATTATAGCTTTTGCCTTCCCCCTCTTAACCTTAGCTTCTTTCTGCAACTGTCTTCCACACACTGTGGTTGAGACCAATGGTTCTTTGCCCAATCTGTCCCTCGGGTGAGGGGTGAGATCTGTGCACCTCTAAAAGATCATATAATTTCTCAATTCCTTCAACCCTAGAGGGCACATTATCACAAGCATCAGCTGCCTGCTGGGTGGCTATTTTCACAACAAAGAGGTTATCATCCTGAGAGGGTCACACCTTAATATCCAAGTTTCCCCTATACGCTCCCAGGAGACCACAGTTTATAATAACGCAAAAGTTTCACAACAAGGTAGCACGGCACTCTCCTCTCCAGGGATGCTGTCCGTGACGCCAGTAAAAATGTCCCGATCCAGTATCGAGGGAGGTTTCAATACGATCCCAAGAGTGAGATTAAGACACAAACGGGGTCAAATGCCATACAATTTTGTTTGCTTTATTCTCATACAACCTTGTTAGCTTTATTCTCATAAGCACTATAGGGCAGAGAAAAGAAGAAGGGAAAAAGAAAGAAAGATAAGCAAGCAAGCAGGAGAGATGCAACAAGATTATAGTTACCACCACCTTCAATTGTATCTCACTAAAGACTTTCTTTTCCCTTATCTTCTGCACTTTAGAAACCAATAAAATTAAGCAATGGACAATAAACATTCACAGTATTTCAGTCAGGGGAAAAAAAAACATTTACTTGAAAAGGTAAGCCTACAGATTTGGATTTATGACTTATTTTTCAAGTAGTTTCTACTAATAACATATACTCTCCTTTCACTGTAACAGCAATTAAATGGTAATTTCACTTCAATAACAAATGCTTCTGAGCACATGCTGTAACATATGAACATTTTACTCACACTGTCTTTTCTTTTTCATTGTTATAATTGCTGAAAAGATAGCCACTTCTCTTTTTTGATGAGTTTTGGGACTTGAATCAGCAAATAACATTCTGACTGGTTGATTAGTTTTAAAGGCAGCTGGTCAAATCATCCAGTGGAGCATGCAAAGTCATTCACAAGTAATATATCTTACTTTTCTCTTATTCAGTCATGCATCCATGATTCATGCATTCAGTCACAATCTGTTCATTACCGTGTTACTTACGATTCCCATAACAATCATGCTAGGTGCAAGCTGGAGTCTGTGATGGTAAATTGAGGACCATTTCTTGCACTCTGTTAGTTCATTCCAAAATCAAGAAAGATCTGTGATTATTCTGTTTTTCTTCTCTTCAGGATACTATCAGCATAACTACACAGTAATCACATGTACAGTGACAGAGTCAAGAGATCTTATCTGTATTTACCTCAAGAATCAGAAAGTATTCAAATAGAAAAAGTCAGATTTATACACATGAAATTAAGTGTTATTAATTATGTAAGACTTGTACCAATTGCTAGAGAATCAAGCATGGTCACATATTTGCCAAAATTCTATAAAACAAGCAATGCATTTTAAAATTCTCCTTTGTAAAGTTTCTGTTTTGGTGTGGAGTAATAAGCTGAATTTTAATGAAAACAATTTAAATTATTTTGATATCTCTATCAATGAAATGTCAGATTTCCCATAAGTTTATTATGGAAGATGCTCACTTCTTTTTTCTTTGTATTGTGCTTACATTGAAAAAAAAAATGTGAAGGGGACTACGATGCACCTTGCTCATGGAGGTTAGCAAGCCTTCTTCAACAGCAACATGCAGATTCAAAGGGCTGAGCTTTGAATTGTAAAAGGAAAGATAGGTGCAGAATGTAGGATGGTCCTTATTTCCAGATATCTGGGAAATTTGATCTGTATCTGAAGACTTTATGTGTTAGTTATTTCTTTTATTTGTCTCTCATTAGCTCTTTTCTAACATTATAGATATAATAAACATCTTCCATCTCCAGACTTTAAGCAAAAATGTAGTCTGCAACAAGATCCTTGATTTTAGGTCTCAGAATGAAAAGGTTTATTATTTACGACTTTTTCTACTTATTACTGAATTTAAATTTGCTTATGCCAGAAGACACCAGCCTAGATTCTGAACTTGACTTCTACAATATTAAAGTATATAGAAAAGATTCTCAAGAACTAGACAAAGAAAAAACATACTAGTTCACCTTAATTACACCAAGGGACAGCTGAAGCTGTAATATAAGAGAATAGAATTCTAGACAGAATCCTCTGATTTTTGCGTTAAAATACCCCAGAACATGAATACATTTTTAATTCAAGAGGTGGAATAATATAGTTACTGAATCTTCTCAGCTTAGTTTTACTCCATACCTTTCTTGTGCATGTGAATATAATCCAGGAAACAAAGGAAGGCTGAACAACTTAAAATTCAAGATCTGAAATAGTACCACTATGCACTAACAACAAGCAATTAAAAAAGTTGCAGACTTCAATTTGCTAATGTCTCCAGAGACCAGCATAAGTAGAAGTCTATACAGTGCATATATTATGACTGCAGATGTCTTTCTTTAGAATATCTTGTTATTATCTTTGTTAGAATGTTTTAGCTGTCTTTTCTTCTAAGTGATACAGAGATACAGTACAACTGTTTGATCAGTAAAAATAGAGAACTGTGGCTTGAGAAGAATATTACTGCTAGAGGAATCATCTTGATTTAGAGTTTTTAGCCTTCTAGTAGCAAAAGTTGTGACTATTTTGCAGATCTCATGAATAAAAATATATTTCTTAAAAGTACAATATAATAGCATATTAAAATTATATTTGTATGATATCATAATAGTTAAAAAGAGTATACTCTACTATTTCATCCTAATTATTTTACATTATCTTCTGCTTTATCTTAATATGGGAAGGACATTTCCAAACAATATCTTTTGCTTTTGACATTTATCTCTGAGACATCATCCCAAAACATTACAAAAGTACATGATCATTGCCAACTGGATGACAACAAGCCTACATGTTATTAACATGACATTTTGAGTTTTTGTAGTTCATTCACCAAAAAATAAAGAAGAAAAAACATAGTCTTGTCCTAAGAGTCTAACCCTCCAAATCAGAAATAGTGTATGTACCTAATGGATAGCAAATTGACGCAAGCTAGAGGGAGAAATTTCCTGTAGTAGATTACAGAGTAGTTTGTGCAGCAACATGATCGCTTAATGAGAAGGAAATGGGAGAAGATATGCTCTTTCGGCTGCACCTTATCACTCCTGTTACCTGGCTGGCCAGTGAAACTTGGAACTATACTGTCTGACCAAAAAGCTTTGCAGTTATCTACTTAGGAGTAACTATCTACTACTGACACGGGTAATTAAAAATACTTTGTTCCTGCAGATATCTTGTTGGCTTCACTGTTTGGGCATTGGAAAAAAGAAAAAAAAATATCTGGCACATTGTAACCTGCATCAATTTTTATATTTAATTAAAAGCATTCTCAGACTGTTCCTCTATGCTATACTGTTGCTGACATTTAAAAAGTAATTTTGTTGTTGCTCTGTAGAGTACATGCATTCAGTAATTAATGGAACTTTTGAAAGCCTCCATTGTTCCATTATTTTTATCCTGTGAAATAGGATGTTTGATGCAGCTTTATTACTATTGCTTAAATTCAGTTTAACGTAATGCAAACTCATTCACCACTAGGCCCAGAAAATAAGACCATCTTCATCACAGAAACATTTAATCTGGAAGACCTGTTTTCTTTGGCTGAGAAAAATCTGAAGAAAGACAATATTGAAATAATTTCCACAGAATCATTGAAGTTATCGGAATCCTCTGGAGATCATTTAGTCCACACCCCTGCTCACATAGTGACAACTAGAACAGATTTTTCATGGCTGTTCATCTGGGTTTTGAATATCTCCAAGGATAGAAACTTACACCCCACTGCTCAACCCCATTCTTCAACCATTCTCAAGATCAAAAAAAAAAAAAAAAAGTTATTAAAAGTTACCCCATTTTGTTTAAGTGGGTTTTTCAGTTTATTCCTATTTCCTCTCATCCTTTCACTGGAGACCAGTGACAGAGATTTGACCTTATCTTTTTTCCTCCCTTCCATCAAGCGCCGTAATGATATTTCCCATCATCCCCATCCCATATCTTTTCTTTTCCAGGCTAAATGGTCCCAGTTCTCTCAGCCTCTTATGCTCCAATCATGTTCCTTCTGGTACCACAGAGTCCAGAGCTGGATGCAGTACTTCAGATGTAGCCTAGAGTATTCATGCTGAGTAGAGGGGAAGGGTCACCTTCCTTGACTTGTTGGATCTAAGCCAGCCTCTGGGTTGCAACCGTTGGGCTGTTAGCCTTCTGTGCCACATTGCTGAGTCATGATCAACTTGTCCACAAAGACTCCCAGCTCCTCCTTTTCAGCTTGTCATCCCCTAGTCTGTGGTGGTGCATGGGACTATTCCTTTCCCAAATGCAGGACTGGACACTTCCCTTTGTTCAACTTCATTATGTTCCTGTTGTTTATTTCTCCAGCCTGTAAAGGTCCCTCTGAATAGCAGCACAACCATCTGGTGTATCAATAATGCCTTTCAGCTTCATACAATCTGCTACCTGGCTGATGGTCAACTCTGTCCATTATCCAGGTCATTAATGATAATACTAACCACTATTGGACCCAGCATTGACAACTGGAGGAATAATGACTGGCCTCTAGCTGGACTTTGTGCCCCTCTTTCACACACACACATACAGCTCTTTAAGCCTAGCAGGTCAGCCACTGGGCTCAGATGCTCAGGATTTCTGAAGACAAATATTAGCAGTAAAGACTGCAACAAGTGAGTACCCCTGACTTTTCCTCTGTCTTTTTTTTTTTTCCAGTAGGCTCTCACTCCATTCAGCAGCAATGCCACATTTTCCATAGTTTTCCTCTTGTTGCTGATGTATCTATAAAAACACCTCTTTTTTTTTTTTATTTATTCTTCTTCACTTTTCCACCTGATGCAACTCCTGGTGCGTTTTGGCTTTATTAACCTGTCATGAAATGAGTGGTGGTGGGGGTGAGAGACACGATGCACTTCACTCATGTGAAAGAAATAGTAATAGGTTTTAATGATATGGACAATGGTTTTACAAGTTTCTATGGCAAGTTCGCTTATTATTTACTGCATGGGGTACAAGAAATACACAGAAGCATCAAGGAGACCCTCTCAATGAGTAGATTTGACCCCCTTGCTTTCCAAACTCCTTCTGAGAGGAGTCTGGGTGCAGCTGGATCCAGTCCTAGTCCCAGGCTTGGTCAATGGTTTGTGATGAAGGGATTTTGTCCACAGTAAGTTCAAAAAGGGAGCGTGCTATAATCACTTACCCTAAATCTGTTGTGGCAAGGATCTCCCAAACCAGAGGAGTATCCTTGAGAGGTGTCCCTGTTCAAGGGAAGATCATGGCGTGCAGCCCACTGTGATGCAAGTAGAGCTCAAAGGGCTCTTGGGCTGTCCCCATATTTGTGGGATGAGTGACTGATAGTCATTCTTTCATTTCAGAAGACTTTTGGCAGGTGTATGCACAATTAGCCTTATCTCCCCATCAGGGTGCAGCCATCAGCACTGTTATTGATGGTTAATGTCTGAGCAGGGAAAGAAATCAAGAAGGCAACTACCAGGATCAGATAATGTCACTAGTGGTTAACACCTGAATAGGGATACATGTGAAAAGTCAGGTTGAACTGGAGAAGGAGCACACCTGTCACATAACCCTATACCAACATGCCTGAACAAACACTCTGTATTCCTTATGGATCACCTGACCCTGCTTGAGCTCTTGCTGACTTCCTCCTTACGTATGAGTTTTGTCAGGAGCTTCTTGTTTACTTGTGCAGACCTCCTACTTTGTTTGACATCCTGAATCTTGTGATGGACCATTCTTGATCTTGGAAGAGGTAAACCTTGAAAATCCAGATGATCTCCTGGACTCTTCTTTTCTCAGGAACCATCAGCCGAGGGATTCTTCCAAACAAATCTCTGAAGAGGCTAAAGTTTCCTCTCCTGAAAAACTAGGTTGTCATTTTGCTTAATGCCAGCCGTGTCCAGCACTTTCTTATTTGGTTGTGGGTCTTCATTTCTCTCTCCCATCATACATAATTTAAAGAATATTAGCTAGACTTTGACAAAAATGCTTTTGCCTCATTTGATCAGGTAAATCCATTCTCTGCCTAGTAGGTCTCTATCAAAGAGGGTCCTGTAGTTGTAAAAGCAAATCCTTCTGTTACCAAGTGCCTGTATTGCATAACTTGCAGTATAAGGTAAAATATCTGCATGAGTGGCCTAAATAGTTTTTACTCCCAGCTGAGAGAAATTGCAGCCAAAGTGGATTAACACTTCACGCAGCATTGGTAACATATTTTTCTTCTCTGATTTTGCTTCAGTTAGAGATCAGGAGAAAACAATAATCCCCATATTTCACACTTATTTAGACACAATATTTGTGATATTCCAAGGAGGAATAAAGGAAAATTTTCTAGAAGCTTCTCAGAATTTTTCTAGAAGCTTCACTGCATGCAGTTTGATGAAAAGCCCATTGAAATAAATACACTAAAGCTGTTTGGGATTTTCACATCACTTCACTTTAAGAGGGTTCTACTGTACTTGACTACCCTCATTTTCCTCTTATGTAGCATAACCTTTTCAACCAATCCATACATAATCACCAAGTAGTCAGAGACTCCTAACATCAGCCACAGAGCTGATTCAGCATGGCACATTGCTGAACCTACTAAATCATTGAGCTGTGCAGCAGAAATGAAATCTTCCTCAACACTTTTGATAGCATGTCCTATCAGTGACAGCCACTATGAAGGGGCCAAAGAGCCCACTGTGACAGACATAACAAGAAGCAGCATCTCTGACATGAGGATTCAGAAGAAGAGGAGACAGAAGACAAACAGCAAGGTCAGCTCTAAATCTATTAAATTCCATTAGTCACAGTGTTCTTCACTTGTTTCCTATCTCAAAGGCTGAGGAGTCAGTACACCTTATTGTGTTTGACTTGAAAACTACCAGCAGCTCATTTAAGTCACTTAATCTGTTTGGATTTTTTTTATCTATCTGTGTTATGATGAGAATGTATATTCTAATTAAAATGCTTATGAGAGATCTTAGATTTTGTAAAATGCCACAAGCAGAGCCTAAATAGTTTGCAGTAGTGTAAATAGATTAAAGAACAGGATACAGGCAGTAAAATTAAGTCATAAAACCAAGAAATGGACATTAGGCTTTCTGCAGAGGTCTGTGCATGTTAACCACTACTCACAGAACAAAAAAAAAAACTCTCAATATTTTGGTGTCTTGTTCAGCCATATTCTAGAAACTTCAGATGATTTCAAACTGTGTTTTTTTCCTATGAGATGAAACTGTGAGGAGACAACTGCAAGAAATCTAAATATGGAAAATTATTAATCAAGATATACAATAAAATATTAATATTAAAGGCTGAGATAATGGAATGTTTTTCATTAATCAACACACTAGTACATATACTTCAGGGCATCTGATATAATAGGTGGTATATCTCCATTTACCTCTGCAGATTATTTTGAGAGTTAGCAACGTGTCTTAAAAGTCTTCTGCTGATGGGTAGCAGCATTATCACTAGCTCATGGCAGGCAGGCTAATGCTGAGCATATCTTTATCTCTGCATGTCTCAGGAATATTTTTCTTCTGAGAATATATCATTCTGGAAGAAGACACAAGAATAGATATTGATATATGCTGCTTCTCTGGCTAAGCAAGCTTCAATGCAAACCATTTTAGAGACAGTCACAAATTATTCTTTTTTTTTCTTTTTTTTTCCTTTTTTTTTCTGCACCATTCTATTCTTTTTCTTCTTTCCAAAAGAATCCTAAAGAATCATTAACATGTGTTTCAGAGTATGTTTAAACGTTCATATGCTTTTATCAAGTCAATAATACATATTTTTCTCATGATTTTGCATCAGTTCATCCACTTTATTTTGCTTGATTATGAGAAAAAGGGAGAGAAGTGACAGTTACCTAGGGTTAGCATTAAGGATAATGAACTAGTGGTTACCACTGTAGAGTACAATTGCAGGAAAAAAAAAAGAGTATTAAATATTCTGTCGTGTTGCATTAATTGAACAAAACAGTCAGTGAATTGTATCAGCATTAAGAAAATGCTATATTGTGACATCTTACAAGGAAATTCCTATAAAAAAAAATTAAACATGGAATTGCATTCCAGTTCCCCTTGACATATGCTGATACAAAACATAACCTGGAATACTCTAAAAAGGTCTCTTGCTGTTAAACTGATGATATGGTGAACTTTCAGTAATCTAACTCAGATCTCACTAATTGATAAAGTGTTTCAGTCCTCATAGTTTGAGTCTTATTTTGGACAAAAAGGAAGTAGACCCAATATGCAAAGCTAAGAATATATTCTTAGTATGATTGAAATCCAGTCCAATCAAATAATTATTATTAGACAAGATTTCAGAAGCATAAAATTTAATAAAAGCAATACAGAAGGTCTTGCTAACAATATAATTACAGTTGTTATACATACTACTTATACATGGAGTATTTAGTGTCATCTGTGCCTCTCACATAACCTCTCACTGTTTTACTCTCCTACACTGCATGTTCTCCACATTTTTGTATGACATGATATGCACGTATCTATTCTTTCACACTTTATTATTCTTCAATAGTCAGAGATATTTCCTTGCCTTCAGAAAATTTCATTTTAAATAGAAAGGACGTGTTATAAAAATAAAGCACTTTTAACTGTCCTCTAGCATTTATGTATTCAAATCAAAGCTACAGTAACTGATTCAGTTTCTTGCTAGCCAGATAATTATAAATATGCCTACTCCACAATCACAATCAGCTCAATACTGATTGGAGAGGACACTGCTGAGTTAGCAGCACTTCCATATAAAGGTAAAATATTAGCACAAAATGCAAATCACGTAAGATTTGTGCCAAACTAGAGCAAGGTGAATAAGCTTTAAAGCTGTGAACATGCACATACCCCTTTCCTTGTCCTTCAGTTTTGAAGTTTCCCTTATTTACTGTAAGCATGATATACATACATCCACTGTATTGAGTAGGAAAGTAACACTAAAAAAGTGAGAAAATCACAACAACCACAAACTGAAGCACAGGAAGTTCTGCCTGAATTGAGGAAAAACTTCTTTGCTGTTAGAGTGACAGACCAAAGGAACAGGCTGCCCAGAGTGTTTGAGGAGACTCCTTCTTTGGAGATATCGGAACCCATCTGGATGCGAGCCTGGACAATGTGTGCACTAGGTAACTCTGCTTGAGCAGGGGGGCTTGGACTAGATGATCTCCAAATGTCCCTTCCAATCTTAATCATTCTGTGATTCATTCTGTAATTCTGTGAAAATACAACTATACTCTTTTGTAGTTAGCTACCCTGTCCAAGCTGAAAGAAGAGGTCTATGAGATAACTAAAACAGGAGAAGAAACTCAGGCTTAATCCTGACAAAAAAGACCACTCCCTCCAAGGTAATAATATTCACAAGGGGATGATATCTCTGGCCCTCAGCTTGGACAGGTCCTGAATTCTTAGGCTGGGGTTCTTTTGTTCTTTTTTTGGTTAAATGGAAATTCTTGTGACAGATTTTGAGCGTGGGAAATCCACCTGGACTTGATGATATACAGAGAATTTCAGTTACAGTTTTATCACCCTCCACTCTTTCCTATCTAAATACTTCTTAGTATTTAGAAAGGAAAAAATACATTATTAATTTATAAATTCATTAGTTAGATGAGTGCTCAAGGCTGAAGATTTGTTTATTAAGAATCAGTAAACTTGTTTACCACAGGGACCTTGTCCTGCAACACAGGGAACTTCCAATAGTTTACGGGAAAATTCTATTTGCTGACAGATTCTTTGTCCCTGCAGGCAAGGAATACATTAGTTCCAACAGCATTATTTTTATTTGAATTTTTTCCCTACAGTGAAGAAAAAACTAACTGAACTTTTGGTTAGCATGGATGCTAGTACAAATGGGTCCACAGTGGGTATAAGTGGGTTGTACTTGGTTATATGTGTCTGTCTGAAATTTTTAATGAAGTGAAACTTTCTCTTGAAGAGATATAATAGGTCTACTTCTAAGCTCATGAAATAACTGACCAAAAGAGTGGCAAATCCACAGGGAATATGTTCAATATGAATATACACTTTGAAGAGAGGATAAGAGCAAGTATTTTAGCATCAGAATGTTTGCTGAATAGTTATGGAACTTCAATATATTTACTATATAGGAACTTCTGAAAAAAAAAAAAAGATACAGGTTGATTAAGAAGATTCATTCTAAGGGGAAAAAAATGAAAAAAAAAAGAAGAAAAAGAAAAGAAAAGAAAGGAAAAGAAAAGAAAAGAAAGGAAAAGAAAAGAAAAGAAAAGAAAAGAAAAGAAAAGAAAAGAAAAGAAAAGAAAAGAAAAGAAAAGAAAAGAAAAGAAAAGAAAAGAAAAGAAAAGAAAAGAAAAGAAAAGAAAAGAAAAGAAAAGAAAAGAAAAGAAAAAAAGAAAGGGAATAGATGAGGTTCTAATGTTCTGGAGAGACAAAAGTAAGATATGAATATGAACTCTCTCCTGCCTGCAAAATAAAGTTTCTACATGAGAAAAAAAAAAAGGAATTCAGATCCTATATTCATTTAGAGACTTCCAACAAAATCACATTTTATGTTTTTAGTTTATACAACTCATATTCCGGTAGAATATAGCACTATTACCAGACTCCAGTACAAAGGCTACATGATTACTCAAGATGACAATGACAAAAATAATTACCATTAGATTGCTCCTGTATCCCTTCCTAAAACTCCTAACAAGATTTTAAACAGTACCAAGAGACCGATTCTTGCAGTCAAATTGAGGGCAAAGCAAGAAGTAATTGATGTTACATGGACAATTACAAATAAAAATTTTAAATTACAAGAGAAGATTTAAATTAATTTGAGGAGAAATTGAATGCCCTGGCAAGAGAGACCCTCTATTGTTGTTAGTCAAAAGCGGCCTGTCCAGAAAGAGACTATTCAAGGCTAACAAAATGAACCTTGCATATTGTAAAGGCATCCTACTCAAATTAGGCTGTATAAAGAGTTGCCTAACTTTTTACTTGTGTGCAAGACTGTGTCAAAAGCATTGCTTCTGCTATTAGCTAATAACTTTGCAACAAAAAAACGAGTAATGGTTCCTGTTCTGGCCCTTTCCTCATATTTGAAACTCTGAAAAACTAGTTTAAAGCCAGGAAACTTTCACTTCTCCTGACCTCATGATTCTGTGAACCTGAATTCTCTCAGGAAAAAAATTTTTGAGTAGCCCTTAATCATAAATAAATATAGACCTGAAAGTAATAGAGGGTTATGGTGTCCTTGGAAGGGGATACACAAATCTGCAGAAACTAAGGAAGGAAAACAACCTAGAATATATAGACATATATTTTTTTTCACTGAGTTTCTGAAAGCTTTCTCATTGACTTTAATGAGAAAAAGCATATGGTTTATGCATATGATTTTTATGAATAAGTTCACATTTCTTTAATAAAAAAAAAACCTCCTAAAATAATACTTTACATGTACATTTACATACAAGACTTCTGGTCTCGCTATTCTTATATTATGCTCCTGATGAGGCATTCAGTTCATTAAATCTAGAAAGATTTTACTTGATGACAAAAATCAACAGATCGGAAGTGAAAGGATATTTGAATTAATTATGGCTGAATGAACAGTAGTTTAGAAAGAAATTCCTAGTTTATATACTTTTTTAAATCAGGATTTTACACAGAGATTGAAGTTAGGATTTTAATCCTTGCAAACAACATCAAGAACTCTATATCAAAGCTTAATTTATAAACAAATGTGGTCAGATTCAGATCCTCCAACTTCATTCAGTGATTTATTATATTGTTTATGAAATCAGAGTAAGACCCATTAAATTCAGACTTAGGAAAAGGATGAATGATTTTTGTTTGGATTCATCTCCTGCTTTTATCCTGCTCATTAATCGTAAAACTTTAGTAATTAGAGGCTTTCAGCATGATGAGCATGATATTACATGCATACATAGTAGGAGACCACACCTGTTCCAATGAACTTCTGTTGCCCAAAGGAGCAACTAATTAGATACATGCCATATTCAATTTATTATTTATTCAATGTTGCCAATCAAATTAGAGGGCACAAATGCCTGGATTTCACAGAGAAATACATGCACTCCTTTTTATGCTAATATTTGGACCACTCCTGGGTGAACAGCTGTCTGAGCCAAAAGCTCTTTGGAGAGTCAGGCTTTCCCAGGAAGGCAGCATCTTGCAGCTTTAACTTGGTATGCAGAGCAAAACAAATCCCATGGCCACTTCTGGCCTCTATCCTTTTATAATTTACTGTTTGCTGGTTAAATTCTTGGGGACAGCCATACCTGCACACCTCAGCAGGGCTCTTCTGATTCGTTATGGTCTGGGGCCATGTTTTTCCTTATCCATGTATTCAAACCTCTCCTTTTTCTTCCACAACATGTCTCAGTCCTGGACAATTCTCAATAATTCTTCCTCATTCACACTAGGCAACTATAAAATTTACCTCTACCTGTCTGGCAACATAAAAGCATCAAATGGAAGGAAATGTGCTACTATGCTGGCTAAGGTGGGTGCTCAAGGACATAAAGTTACACAATGGCTGATCAAGAAATGATCCCAGAAAGTCTGCTGATTTTAAGTGTAGGGTCAAGAAGCAACATACATAGTAGAGAAAATAGAAGATTGCAGTGGAATCTTAATATACATTTCAATAGAAAATAGAAAATTAGAAATGGAAGAGATTGCTAAATATTTGAAGATAGTCTATGTCTATTATGCATCCAAAGTGAAAGGAAAAATACTCCTCCCTTTTCATTTTAGAAATGATAAAAAAGATGTTCCCTATATATTGTATGCCAAAAATGTCAATATATACTAAAAAGGAAGCTCACAAAAATACATTAAAAGAGATGTGGAGAAATTTAAAGACTTCATAAAACAGTTAAAAAGAGATGGAAATTTTGTAAATAATCCCCGTTGACATCTTCTTCTGTAGTGCTTCTTCTTTATTGTATTACGTCTTAGCGAATCAAAATGATCCTTGTGTACTGGTACAGCCACATTTCTCTCATGAGCTTATTGTGATTCACTTGATAGTAGAATCTATGGTATGGATGTGGTTTATGCAGTTAAATTAAAATATAAGTTATCCTTTAAAAAATAAGGAAAACAGGCATCACAATGATAATGAAACTGCACACACTGATCAGTTTGCCTCTGATATCCACCCATAAAGTCAATTCACAGAAACTGGAATGAGCAAATGCGGAATCTGAATTTTTCAACCTGATGACAAATTGTTATTTCAACTAATAAAAAAACTTATACTTGGAACAGTTGAATCAACTATTTGCTGCATCAAATCACAGATCTTGAAAGATAACTCTAAAAAGTGATAAACTAGAATGAAGTGATCATCTAGATCCTGGTGGTTGCTTCAAACATCTCAAGACATTAATTCAGAGAAATTGAAATAAGATGAAAAAAAAGTTATAAGAACATGAATATAAAATTATTTTTTTCTGTAGATCATGTTAACTTTCTAAAGGTATTTTGATGCAGAAAAAAGACTCATATAAAAATGTATATAACATAAGCTCACTTCACCTGCAGTTCTTAATCAACATCTCAAATTCTGAAGACATTTTGTTATTCTTGAAGGAGTTAAATGCCTACAAACCAGATACTCCATCAGTCATGTGTGTCAGATACCAGAATTAAAGAACTAGAATACACACACAGAGACGCATATATATATACTGTATGCTGTGCAGAATGATAATTAAATCCACTCAAGAAAAGAATACAGAGCATAGAGCCTCCCATATCACTCTTTTTTATCCAGCCAGGATGGGTACAGAAGTGTGTTATAAGCTCAGAACTTTCCTGAGTTAACATTTTAAAATTAGGAGCCTGCGACAATATTTTTTATTGCTATAGGGATGGTATTTCATATTGCAATATATAGCGTAAAAGCTACATCTCTCGTGAGAGAAGGAGAATGAGGTGTTTTTTTTTTCCTGAAAAATTTCTCAGATTTTTTTTCTAAGCAAAATTGTCAAGTCATCCCAAATGTCACACAGTAGTCCAGCAGTAATTGTATTTGGAAGTCGAATTCTTCCTTCTATCTGAGAAAATTAAAAGCCACACTGCTTCACTGTGCAAAAAGAATGCAAACTTAATGTGGCAAAAAGAAAACATGTAGGCAAGATTCTGGTTCTGTAGTACTGGATCCGAAATGCATTATTAAGCATTTCAAATGAGATAACTTGGTGGGTTCAAGTTCCAGCCTGGAGTCTGCTTTTTCTACTTCACAGGTAGTGACTGTTCATAAACAGTCCACAGGTACAGACTAGAACTTAGGACTCTGGATTGTTGATTATATGCTTTCTTTTTGCCTTTTTTTTTTTTTTTTTCCTCCTTCACATCCCATGGATCTTGCTAATTTTTCCTGTAGTAATACATTCACCGGAAGAATAGATAATCCATCCAGATTTCTTAATCCATTTCTAACCAAAATAATTTGATATGTGATGGACCTGATGACAGTCTCTAAGTTTTAAACTGATACAGAAAATACCTACACTCAGGGAACTGCTCTTCATAGATTCCACGCAATTTAAACTGCAATGCAGATTCTATGCAATGCATCCAGATGCAGATGGATGATTAGCAGTAGCCAAGACCAATCCTAACTGCTCAACATCATTCTGGGTGATCAATTAGAAGCATCTATGAATTTTTTTTTCAAGTCAAATCTTGGCAAACTTGAATTCTTAGCAGCCTTTCAAACTTGATGCTAATGAAGAGCATTTTTGTCTGGCATCAGCATGAAATGTCCTGCTTTAATTATCTAAGAATATTTTCAAGTCTTACTTTTAAATGAAGTCTGATATGGAACAGATTCCATGCTCCAATGTTTTTTCGGGAGCTTCTTCTCACTGATTCTAGTGTGGTGAATACAATGTTCTGCACACCAAGAAATGTATTCATATAATACCTTGAATTGTCTGCCTACAGCATACAGGCACTACATGAATGCCTGAAAAGATAGATATGAAAAGGCAAACCCACCCAAATTAAGTAAAAATCCTTCAAAATGTCAGCTGGAGAAACACTATACTTGATTATATTCTTACTGCTATATAAACATTCTGGCATTTAATCATAAAGCACAAGTTTTTAAAGATATGATAAATCCATAACAGCAATTTGTACCAGCACTTCAGACAAAAATAACTCTTCAAAAACACCTCAAGAAAAGACAGAAACTGATGCAGATCTCAATACAACGTTAATCACAGTGTAATTATCATTCCTCAGATAGGCATGGGGCAATCATTAGATAGATATTAAACTGCAATCTTCTGTCTCAAAAATATAATAAGGAATATGTTTGATCAATATGCAGAACCACTATCCAGATTGACAAGACCATTTTCCCTTCTATTTAGTTTGAGAAGCAAAAGATTTCTGCATCCTCATCAAAATAGCAACAACAAAAAGCTTCAGTCTTTAATTAACCTAAACTTGGCAGGAAACACAAAAGAGGAAAAGCCACAGCAGCAAACTGTGTTCTAAGCAAAAGCATTAAAGCATAAATATTTGAATTAAGATTTTTTTAATATCAAAAAGATATGTAATTCTCATTGAAAGCCCTCCCTAAACAAACTTTTCTAATAATTAGCTATCCCTAGTGCTAAAAATATGAAACTAGTTTTAGTAATTTTTTTTCTTCAATTTTCAATAACTGGCTTCCAAAATCTCTTATTACATTGAGTGTCCATTGCCTATAAAATATTTATTCCTTGTAGATTTTGACTTAGTCACCATTGGACACCAAGGATTAAAATGAGTTCAGGATTATGAAAGCTATGCATAAGTCTCTAAATATAAATGTATAAGTTTTTACTGCAGTCAGTGGTTATCAAAGAAAGAGTCAGTGGAAAATAAAAGAACAGTTTAACTGACTGGACCTCATTAAGCAGGACTCAATATACTTCAGTTTTGATGTCTGCATGTGAACAATACAGTCACTAGAGACCAGAGGATAACTCAGCTCTTTAAAGTAAACATTAAGAGCTCTGTTATGTCACCTAACCATAATCATGTACTGCCATTTAGTACAATTTGTAAACTGAGACAGGAACATGGGACTGGCAGATATGGCATGGCACCTATAGAAAACTGATGCTTTCTGGAGTAGCAGTTGAAGGCCAAACAGGATACTTTCAAACATTTTAAATATTATTATATAGTTGCTATGAAGTGACTGACTCACTGGTTGTGGTATTACACAGATACTCAATGTGTTAATTTTAAAGGGAAAAAAAAAAGATTTAATTTGTGGGAAACTTGGAATAGATAAAACTTGCATGGGGAATCAAATCTCCCAATGTACTATATGACAACTACATCACATGCATGATTCATTAGCTATAACTTAACTACATGTAAGACATGTCTTAAATGTCTATGTATAGGAAGACTGACCATTTCCTCAGAAGTAGTTTCTGTTAACAGAAATATTGGCTATTGGCTTTTGATTATCCTAGGCGAGTCCACGGGTCATTGGACCCAGAACGTTAACCAGCACATCAGACTGGAGGCAGCAGGAGTTGCCTCTGAAATTACCACCTAAGGGTCTTCTGGAACACTCAGTCGTCTAGTTTCAAACTGGTCCACTGCCTCACACCAGCCCATTAGCACATCTATAAAGATGACTAGTTGGGGAAATTCATGGACCTCCCAAGGAAATACTGACTTAAATGCACTAGGTGTGCATTCAAACACAGGCCTGATGATACCCAGCTACATTGCAACTATAAGGAAAGAACAAGATTTTCACTTAATTTCCATAGCTCTTGACACCATCTTTAATACTGAAAACTGTGTAAAAATAAATTATTTGAAGTGCTTACTTCTTCATAAAAAATGGTTCATAAAAAGATAGTTCTTTTGTTACCTACAATAATACCTGATAAAGCAGAGCACACAAACTGCACAAAATCACTTTTTTTTTTAATGAAAAAGCAGAAAAGCAATTAATAATATTCACAATAAAGCAATGGCATGATGCCAATCAGCATGGGAGTAAACCACAGAAAAATGAGATAAATGTAACTGCAGTTTTGGTATTTGTTTCTAATAACATTCTGTTTAGTTGTTTGGACAACTTAAGAGTTACAGTAAAGAGCAGAAAATGTTTATGCAATCTAAATTTGTAATTTACATTTTCTAATTTATTCTACTTCTTTGATAATATCTGGAACTGTCTCTTTTTAATACACTTAGAAGCTCCAGATATAATTTATTGAACTATTCAACTTAAAATATAGTCCCCATATAGAGAATAAAAATATATTTCTAGAATGTGTGACATATAATCAGTAGCAGTTTCTGAGACATAATTGCTTAAAGAAAAACTAGAAGTATTTTTTTTTCAGATTATCAGAATTTCAATTAGATTCAGAATTTTGTAGGTGGTTTTCATAAATACTAATTTTCTAGACTTTGAATGTAGGTTGCACAAGTACGGAAGAACAGATTAATTATTCTAAAGATATAGTAAGACTTTTGCTCTTGCCCCTACTGAAGTCAATGGGAATTTTGCCATCATCTTCAATGAAAGCAGATTTGGGTCCTAGTCAGTTGACATAGACCATATTTTAAAGCCACCTGTGCAAACACAGCCACTGAGCCACCTTCTGTTGCTCCTGTTCTACAGAATTTTCAGTTCCATTGTAAGCTATTTTCAGCTAAGAACATTGATTAAATGCATTAGCTGCAATATTTTCATGTGCTAACACACTTTTTTCTTTTAATCTACTAAAAATAAGAGACCCAAGTAAATGATCTTCTTTTGAGCTATCCATATTTTTCTCAGTTGATATGTTTCACATTTACTGCAAAGAGCTCAGATAGATAGAAAGGATGTGATTCTGTAAAAACGTGCCTGCTAAAACCTTTTTTTATTTTTTTTTAGTGAGAAGGGACGGACATATTTTCAGTCTACACTTTGAAGTCTTTTATTTCGTTTAGATTTTGGCTTTAATGGATGTAATAACTCCAAAAACATAGGTCAGGCTCAATTAGCTGTTTGTGAAGGGATGGTAGCCATCCACATAGTTTAAATTATTTAAACAAATATTTAATTATTTCAACAAATCAAATGATTTTATGTCTTTCATTTAATTAAAAGAAGGTACACTTTTTTAATTATAACTATAAAATAGAGAGCTGTGTTCTTTCTAGCATTGTTATGGCATTGAAACTGAAGTTTTCAATAGAAGCAGCGTGACTTTAAGTCTTCTGAGAGGATATTTAGCAACATTCTATTATCTCTTTTCTTTCGTGTTGACTGCCCACTTTGCAACAATAACCTTGATTCTTTTTAAAAAACCCTACCATATTGTACTATAAATGGTCAGAAGAATTGTAGAAATATTTATACATTAGATCCATTTTTAATATCAAAGAATTTTAATGTAGTTTTGATCAAGGCCTTAGACACCAAGACCAGGCAGTTTTTAGCTATTATTATTAATATTGATTTGGGCCAGTGGCCATAATATTAATACTATTACAGTGGAAATCAGTAAAGAGTTTTAATACAGAATCTCAGATTTTTGGCTAACCTTGAAAAGAATTGAATGACAAAATTTGTGGGATTGCCCTTTCAGATTATTTAGTATGTATCATATTTAATAAAGAGTTTGTATTATAGAATATGTATTCCAAACACATAGACCACTTCTGCCCCATTCATAATCACTTACTGTCTCTCTGAAGTGAGCATTCATTACAGATATTGAAAAATAATATTGAGAGAGCACTTAATTGAGTTTTTTTTTTTTTTTTGAAAATCTAATTTAGCAGCTGCAAATGAAGTAGTAACATATGATGAGCCAGTTCTTTGAAGCCACACTGTGGGAACTGTTGATGTATAAATAGGTCATTGATGTATGTTGACATATGAGATTACTACACTGTTAGCTTTGTCATTTTATCTCATGCTTTGTTACAGCTAAAGCACTCTGTAACTATTGGACCAAAGTGTATAGTTCATACAAAGATGATAGTGCAATGACAAGAGCAAATTTGGAAAGGCAGTCAAAGTGGACTCTACAAATATTGATCAAGCATATTTATAAATTATAATTACTATTTTTAACTTGTGGAGCAGTGAATAGAGATGTTTCCATGTCAAAACTAATCCTCTGTTTCATTTGTCTTTTACTTGAGAGAAGTTCTAGCAAAGGCAATATAAGTCACATCTCTGCAATTCAGTGCAGAATCAGAACCATTTATTTCGATGAAATCCAACAGTCATAGCTGGGCATGTGTACTGATTTTTTCTTGTTAATTCTGTCATGCAAGACTGTGTCTTATGAGAGAAAATAGGAAAAAAATGCTGAGTGTGACATCAGCTGTATCTTCTTTCATATATACATTACATCTTTTGTAAGGCTGTGTGAAAAATAAGAGCATCTGCTTCATTAGGATTATCTGATCAATGACACACAGATACACAAACCTGATAGATAGGGCATAACAGCAATAATGATAAAGACTGATAGTCTCTATATGACTATAGAGTAGTGAGCCATTAAGAAACTACAAGCATGGCTTTGGAGAGAGTCAAGCTGAAATTTGTAACTTATAAGGTAGACGCGAAGAATTATGAGGGTAATGTTGAAGGCAGCACCTTGCCCCGGTAGCTGGACATGTCAGTGCAGTCTCAATGTGTGGTGTCAAGTGTACACACTCAGACTCACTAGCTGAATCTGCAGAATCCAGCAGCCATGACCGACTGCCAGGGATGGAGAGACCTCAGGTCTCTGAGGTGTGGGATGGGCTACAGCGGCTGGACAGGAAGTGGCCCAGCTGGCCTGCTGGAAGTAGTGGACCTTAAAGTATTAATTAATAAACTTATCTAGACCTGTGAGTCAACTTTTGTAGCCCCTAAGAGTTTTACCATTCAGTGGTTGGATTCAAAACGGAACATGAGTGCTGCATACCCAACACTTAGGCCCTGAGCTGCTGCTGGATACCCAAAATCTGCATTAGGCTCCTTTACACTGTCTAGTGTGCTAAAGGCATTTATCAATGGAATTCCTAGTAAGCTAACAACTCAGGCCTCAGAACTTAACAATAAACATAAGAAACAGTCATGGAGTTGTTTGAGATGTGACTGAAAATGATGATGGCTTAACATTAAACTTTCTTCTCACTCTTCTTGAGGTAGATAAAGACCACATATCTGAGGACTCAGAGGGCAGTAGAAGGGTAAGCACAAGGGGGTAAATAACAGGTAGTTAATGTTTTTGTACAACATTTACAATTATTATTAATCATGATTTCCTGATATTTTGTACTAGTGCTAGTAACATTTTTACTAGACTAGTACTTTTTGTTGTATTTTCTTCAGACCCTTAAGACTTTATTTAGGTCAAAAATAAAATTCAAAGTCTACATGTAAAGTACATTAGCTTTTTGCCAATAGCATGATTTTGTGTCTAATAGCCATCCAGAACTATTAACATAGACATACAGAGAAACATAGAGAATGAAGTGATGTCTTAAATCCCCACTTCTGCTAGGTAAAAAAGGTCCTATATTCAGTAGCAGGAATTTCCCTGAAATATAATCCCATAGAGATCTCTCAGAAAATGATGCCGCTGACGTTTTTTGGAAATCTTGATTTCCCACTATCTGATTAAGCAGTCTATGTGTATTTTCTTATTAACAGCTATATCTAGAAAAGAACGAGGACTGGTAAGTGACTATGTTACCATAGTCCATGGCACAGCTTTGACTAACTTCCAGGCAATGACCAAAGTTCAAGTGACATCACCAACCAAGATCTATTTCCACAAGGAAGCATGCACAAACTTATCCCATTCTGTTAGGATAGAGAGTTAAATATATGAACATGTACTATGCTATGTCCTTTTCCCTCAGGCCCAAAGAAAAGTCCCTGACTCAATTTATTTATTAATATATAAACATATAACCTATGTTTTGCCACCAATCCCTCCTCCCCCACCATATTTTCTCTTTTCTTTAAGAAGTTCAATGACAGAGGACTAGAGAAGTCAGACATGTTATGGCTGAGTGAAAAGGTTTCATCATGAACTCTCCTCCTTATTTTTTATTATGCCCTAATATCCTTGTTCCATTCAAAGAAAAAGCTTCAATCAGAGATTATATTTTCATACACTGCAGAGTCAATCAGTTGCAAAAAAATAAATCTGTAGAAAATCAGGCCTTCTTAGCTCTGGCACTAATTGTTTCACAGAAACAAAGCAGCATGACCTTCTTTTCAAATACTTTTCAAGTCAGTCAGTGATGCCGCATCTACTCTCTTCCTTTTATAAAATGCCTCAATGGCGAACTCATTTCCCAGAACAGGAGAGACCTAGGGTCAATGCCAGTTTCTGTCTCAGGGAATACAAACTCTCATCTCTCACCTCCTTGGCAAATGCAATAATCAACAAGATGATAGTTTATTTGGAGCAACAGAGTGTTTGTCTCTCATCTTCCTCAGTCTGTATAGCAAAGAATTCAAGATGATAGAGAAACAGAGAAGGAAAATAAACAAGTAAGAACAGGTTTGTTAATCTTTTTCCTTGAAATGGGGCAATATATATTGATTTCAGGCAATCCATTATTAATCCATTTCATTTGTGACTATTACGTGTAAAATAGGACTACTATTGGAATGAATTTCTTCTAACTAAACATGTTGACAGGAAATATAATCAAACAATGAGGTATCATTGTTTGACACAAGGGATACAAATCTGCAAAAAGGATCCTCTGACACTGCTGACGTTTTGGAAGGGAGATTTCCGGCTTCGACCCTATCAAATTAGAGAAGTTTTTCACATCTGAGATGTATTTTTCTAAGGGAATACGCTGGAAAAGGGTATGACGCCTTTAACCTCTTACCAGCTTCAACTGGGTGTGTCCCTAAGTCATAGAATCCTTAAGGTTCGAAGGGACCTTTAGAAATCACCTAGTCCAACCCCCCTGCACACACAGGGTAAGCAAGGGCGGGTGGCACAGGACTGCGTCCAAGCGGGTTTTGAAGATCTCCAGAGAAGGAGACTCCACAACCTCTCTTGGCAACCTGTTCCAGTGCTCTGTCACCCTCACTGTTGAGATATTTTTCCTCAGGTTCCTCTGGAACTTTTGGTGCTTCAGTTTATGGCCATTTCCTCTAGTTCTGTCACTGGCCACCACTGAAAAGAGGCCAGCACCATCCTCTGCACTCCTTCTCTTGAGGTATTTATATACACTGATTAGATCCCCTCTCAGGCTTTTCTTCTCCAGGCTGAATAGGCCCAACTCTTTCAGCCTTTCCTCACAGGACAGATTCTCCAGGATCATCCTTGTAGCCCTGCGTTAGACTCTCTCCAGCAGCTCCACATCCCTTGTACTGGGGAGCCCAGAACTGGACACAGTTCTCCAGATGTGGCCTCACCAGGACTGAGTAGAGGAGCAGGATCACCTCCCTTGACCTGCTGGAGACGCTCTTCTTAATGCACCCCAGGATCCCATTGGCCTTCTTGGCCATGAGGGCACACTGCTGCCTCATGGTCAACTTGTTGTCCACCATGATACCCAGGTCCTTCTCTGCAGAGCTGCTCTCCAGAAGGTCGGTCCCCAGCCTGTACTGGTGTCTGGGGTTATTCCTCCCCAGATGCAGGACCTTGCACTTGCCCTTGCTGAACTCCATGAGGTTTTTCACCACCCAGCTGTCCAGTCTGCCCAGATCCCTCTGGATGGCAGTGCAGCTCTCTGGGGTATCAACTACTCCTCCCAGTTTCATATCATCAGCAAACTTGCTGACGGAGCACTTTGGGCCTTCGTCCAGGTCATTGATGAATAAATTGAAAAGGACTGGACCAAGGACTGACCCCTGGGGGACCCCGCTAGCTACAGGCCTCCAACTAGACTGTGCACTGCTGAATGCCACCCTCTGGGCTCTGCCATCCAGACAGTTCTTAATCTACCTCAACATCCACTCATCTAACCCGCACCTCCAGAGCTTGCCCAGGAGGATGCTGTGAGGGACAGTGTCCCTCACACTTGCTGATGTCCAGACAGATGACATCAACTGCTCTCGCCTCATCTACCCAGCCGGTCATTCCATCATAGAACACTATCTATCAGCTTAGTCAAGAATGTTTCCCCTTGGTGAACCTATTTTGAGTACTCCTGAGTACCTTTTCATCCCTCACGTTTGGAGACAACAGCCAGTATGAGCCGTTCCATCACTTTTCCAGGGATGGAAGTGAGGCTGACTGGCTTGTAGTTCCCTGAGTCCTTCTTCTTGCCATTTTTGAAGACCGGAGTGACACTGGCTTTCTTCCAGTCTTCTGGCACCTCCCCTGTTCTGTAGGAGCTTTTGAAGATGATGAAGAGCGGCTTAGCAATAACATCTGCCAGCTCACGCAGCACTCTCTGGCACATCCCATTAGGGCCCATGGATTTGTGGGTGTCAAGTTTCCCTAAGTGATCTCTGACCCAATCTTCTTCTACCCAGGGCAAGTCTTCCTCTCTCCAGGCATCTCCTCTCGTTCCTAGTGTCTGGGATTCCAGGGGACTGCCCCTGGTAAAATCATGTATAGAAGAACTGAAAGTGTCTTTCTCTTGCCGGTGTTGCTCATGACTGCATTTCTAAAGTGTCATTATGCAGTTAGAAAGGCTAGAAATGATATTTTCTGGCCAAACTTTTGAAAGAGAAGGAATTTAATCTTGCCATACTGCCTCCATTTAAAGAGTAGCTTTGTTACAAGGATACATCAATACCAGATCATGCAACAGGCAGAAAAATGTTAGAATAGGAGCAAGAATGAAAAGCACAAGATAAACTTTTTCTTTTATAATTTCAATCAAAAATAAACCGAAAACTGCTATCTGTTATTACTAGAGTGTGTAATGGATGTGTTACAATGATTATCCGTTCTTAATTCTCTCAATTATCAGTCATTTATGGCTTTAAAATATTTTCTATCATTCAGAAGTTTAAAAACAAATTAGTTTGGTTCTCACAAGAACATATGTAGGAAACTAGATCAGTTCACCAAGAAAGTTCACATCAAAAAATTTTAAATGGGGCTTGGAGCCCTAGATAGGTTTTTAAAAAAATGGACAAATAGTGCTTTAATCAGATTATTGAGTATCAGATATGAGTTAGATTGTTTGAAATTTAAGACAAGAATTGTCTGTTGCTATTTTTTATTAGTACTGTGTATCTGAAGGAGACAGGGGCAAGCAAATTTAAAGTTGCTTTTCTTTGTTTAACCGGCTGCTTTTCATTGCACTCCTCAACCATGGCCAATTGTTTGCCTTGTGCTTTTTAATTATTTTGTTTCCTGTAGGTAGAAAATTTGTAGGTATGAAAATCGTTATGCATGCACTTACAGGGAGGTTTATAGGTAGGCACTGATTTTCAAGAGTACCTTAACTTAAAAAGGTATTCTAGTCTCACCAAAATAGTTATTTGCACTTTTCCTTTCCTTAAATGGTGATTCTTGCTGCTGGACCAGCATTCTGCAGAGACAACAAAGAAAAGTACTGTCTTTCTTTGTTAGCAGAATAATCTTTACTAACATTTACAAGAATGTGAATGTTTGTGCAGTATACTGCAACTCAAAAACACTACAGCTGTTACTGAGAGTGACTTTATGGGCTTCCAGTGTTTTACTGGATGATGAAACTTTATATATTTATAATGATTTTGTACATTTCATTACTTACATAGAAGCAACTCAAATTGTTCAAATTGT
This sequence comes from Tinamus guttatus, assembly GCF_059628265.1. Taxonomy (NCBI): domain Eukaryota; kingdom Metazoa; phylum Chordata; class Aves; order Tinamiformes; family Tinamidae; genus Tinamus; species Tinamus guttatus. The sequence goes on from NW_028289023.1 coordinate 4,983,208, forward strand.
ATTTTATACAACGATAAATCCTAGCTCTGATCTCTTCTAACCTGTAGAGTCACAGATAAATTTACAAACCACTATACAATGCTGTGCAGGAAGTTCTTGCAAACTGTAATAAAAATTACTGTGGCTTGGTTAGATTTTATTCCAAGACTAATGACATTATGCAGAAAAACAGTCCTCTCTTGCTTAGAATTTTACAAATTAATTAATAATCAATGAAAGGAAGGGAGAAGATTTCAAGGAGATTCTAAAAATTAATTTCTAATCATAAAAGATAAAGGAATGTTTTAATAGGTGAGGTATAAAAGGATGAATGCTGTGAAATGATGCCATCAAACTCAACCCCTCAAAACTGATGTGGCTGCTTCTTCTAACAGAGTAATTGTTTTGTTGCTCTGAAAGGGTTTGTTTTGAAGAATATTTTTTTAAACTCTTTTGTACATATGTGTGACAGAGAATAATTTCATTCTGATTTTCACTGCATTCATGAGATGTCATGACAGTGGCAATCCAGTATATGATTGATCTGGAATCTGGCTAAGACATTGCCTGGCTTCCTGCAGTATTTCCCAACTTATTAACTGGAGATATTTATGTTCACACCAGTAGGTGACTTAGATGTTTAAATAGAAATGAAGTCAGAATGTGATGATCTAAGTTTAAAAACACAAAGTGGGAAACTCCTACTCAGTTGTCACTTTACCTAAGGCAATGACTACCGGTAATGGACAGTGGAGCTTCCCAACTTTAACTTTGCTAACTAATATTCACACTCATAGGATAGGGATTCAGGCTTGAGAATAAGAAACCACTCAGCACATTGCAGATTCCAAGCAGCAATTGACCCAAGAATAGTTATTCTTTTTAATGAATGTCATCCAGGAGTTCATCTGGTAAATGTTCTCATAGCAGCCATGTTACAGTGCATCCAAAATTCCTTTACTTTTGCAGAGAAGAATTTCCCTTTAAGTAATAAGCTAGCAGCTAAATCTCTCCACACTGGGAGAGAGAGAGAGAGATCAAGAGGGCTGACTCCTGCTTCCTACTCTGCTTGAAATACGCTACCTGAAGTACACTAAGGAAGTACATGACCCTATTCATAAATCTACCGTGTGTCCTCAGCAGCAAGCTATCTCCTACTCCAGAGTACTTGCTATTCCTCTTGCTGAAATCTCTGCACTCTGTGAGAAATAATAGTAACTCGTGGGGGAGAATACAGCGAGAGAAAAGAAAATGGCCAAGGAAAGAAAAAAAAAAAACAAACAAATAGGAACATGGTACTTAAGTCTGTTGATTAGGCACTGAGTTATTGCCACATGTTGGAAGCTAAACAAGGATGTACCCTTTTCTGTCTTTTTTCTTCTGCTCTTCACTAAACACCTGTTGGTGGCTTCTAAGGATGGAATGACATAGACTGTAACTCAGCATGTGAAGAGTATGTAAAGAAAAGATTTTACATTCTTATATTTATGCACTTTCTCTTCAGCTAGTCTCAGTTAAGCAAAAGTTAAACTAGTCTGAGTCAAGACAAACAGAATTTTAATTTGTTCTCTCTTTTTTTTTTCTTTTGGGTTTTATTATTGCAGTTTTCCCTTTCACCTTGTTTTTTTCTCTTCCATTATTTCTTTTATCTTGTTTTATTTATTTTTTCTGTATTTCTTCTGAAATGGAATCGAGGCAAAAAGGTAGATTAAAGTCAAAATGCAGTAAAGAAATCTTAGAGGCATTCTTTTTTAAAAACAAAACAAGATTCATTGTGACTTTTTAAAATTTAGAAATAGACAGTAGAGGAAAACTGGGAAATAAAAATGTATTAACATGTCTTAACAATGATTATTGTGGATATATTACTATTGTCAAATTCTTTTTCTAGGGTATTAAATACTTTGTATTTTATAAATTAATCATTAAGACACTTCAAAATAAACTTCGAATATCGTTACCTCACATAAGATACACACATACATACTATATACAAACATACATACACGTGTGTGTATATTAAATAAATTAAATAAATAAATAAATAAATGAAAAAGGAAATTCATTTCAAGGCCTGCATGTCCTGTATTAAAGGAATTGTTCAAGAACAGTTCATCCTTGTGAAAATAATTACCTTCATAAAGTTAATTAGCTGCATAAGTGCTGGCTGCATGAGGTAGAACTGCCCAAGGGCAACTTAACATTCATGAATCAATGTAATTCACACACGTTCCCACTCCTTTCTACCTCTCTACTCTTTTATGGCCTTGAGTACTCTCTTTTTAGTATGGCTGAATATTGACTCATGTCATGCAATGTCATGACTATAATTGTCATGTCATCATAATAAAGAATGCTAATTTCATTGAGAATATTTGTGACACCTGTTTTCTGAGCCATTTTCAAACAAGTTCTAGAAAAGTCAGTTTTTATATGTTTATTAAGTATTCCAGGCCTTCTACAGCTACCCAGAAGACCTTGTTATTTAAAAGAAGAACAACTCGAGACAACTAATTAAAGGAAAAAGAGAAAGAAGCTGTATTGCTCACATACAACAAATAAATGCACTTTGAATATGGAAAAAATCTGTGCTGTAGTTGGAACTTATCAACCTTTTTCTTAGGGGAGCCATTTTTAGATACAGTAAGCAAATAAATTTATTTTTCTTAATTCACTTGCAAGAACTTGTGTTAGGTCATATGTAATGTCGTAATAGTCTTTACTGACACTAAGAGATGAAATTTGAAATCTCCCTGAAATACCTGTGAAAAACTGTTTAAAATGTCTTAAACCAACAATGTCTTTCCGAGTCTTTTTTTTTGTACCGAAGTCTGAGCTTTTAACACTTGCACAACCATTTGGAAGTGGATACTGAGTAAAGTTGCTCTACTGAAAATGTCCTGAAGCAGAAAGGTCAGGATCTGTGCTAGCTAAATTTGGCTGATAATTAGGGTGTCATCATTAAAAACATCATAAAAATGTTAAAATTACTTAAAAATGAAAGGCACTTCACAGCCTGCCTAAAATCTGAAATTTCTCTAGTTTACTTCAAAGGGCAAATGTGAAACAGGAAGGAGTCTCAGAATGAGTTTGCTGAATACTGAATAGTGAATGTCTGAATAGCGGTCTTTGCTATTCAGGATATGGAATTAACCCCAAGGTACTGGACAAAAGATATGCCAACATGTATTTCTTGTAGAATTTGATTCATAGCCTGAGCTGCTGATGGGACTAATACCAATGGGTTTGCCTATCACAGCAGTATAATACCCTGTGGATCTTCCTAAAACAACTATGGCAATGGAGCTTTTTACATGGACTAATTGTCTTGCTCGCTTACACAATATGCAGGCGTAAATCTAACTTAGGTATCTGTTTGCCATGTAGGTATAACTTAACTGCTTTGCATGGTACAGATTTAAGTAAGACAGCAACCTTTAGCCCCATTGGAATTTTTACCAGAAAAAAAAAAAATGATAACATTGATTTTGAGTTGGGGAATGAAGAGTTGGATTTCTGAGGAACCATGTGTAAGCATAATTTATGCTTACACACATACTAGGGTGGATACCTTGGGTGTCGATGTCCAACTTTTTTTATAGATAAACTTAACAACTTTAAATTTTAAGTCTTTAATACTGTAGCTTCTGTTTCAGGACACACAAATGCTACATTGTGCTTGTTTCGGAATGTCAATATCTGATATATATTATATATATATATATTTTCTTGTTGAAAATGTAAACTTGAATATAGGCAGGAACATATTATTATCAGGGAATGAGATAACAGGGTATTAAAAATGCAAGTATTCATTTTAGGGAAAACCTTTTGTTTATGTACAGGAAAATAAATTGAATCATTGTAGAATATATTCCAAAAATATTTCTTTTTAAAGGATACATTCGATATTTGAAAAATAATTCCCCAAATGATTTGTACTTCTATCTCAACATTTGCCATAATATCTGATATATATCTCTCTATATATGTATACAGTAATTATATAGCTTAAACGGTTTACTATATATTTTTGACTGCACACTTAATTGTGAAGTTGCTACCACACTTCGAAAATAGTATTGCTGTACACTGTCATGGGAACAATTAGAGCTTTCTCCTGTGGATGTGGTTTCATTCTCATGTCTGTTTCATGTGACTTCGGACTTAATTGCAGACAATTTTTTACAATATTGCCTTTTCCCTTTCCAGTGTTTTTTAATTACTTGTCAGTGGGTTTTAAAACCAGTCTCTGATTCTGCAACTACATCTACATTACTAGTAGCATGTGTTTGTTAGAAATTACAGAATTTGGGTCCAATTCTGAGAACCAGAGCCATTCTGAGAACCTTCTAGCCACTTGCATTTCAGGTTATGATTCGTTCATTTGGAGATCATTTCTTCTAGATTAAATTTAAATTCTAACTTACTATTCTCTTCTCCCACCAATTTAATGAATTAAGGACTTGATCAGGGCAGCAGTTTACAATGTGGGTGCTATTGACTAGTGGCTGATGTCCCTTGGGCTTCAACAGACCGAGCCAACTCCTATTCAGACAGTAAATAAAATGCCTCAACTACTGTTCCTATGCTTTATTATATACTAAAAAAAATGGTGAGACATTGTGAAGAAAATAATTTTCTAATGGATAGAATAAGGTTTAAAAATGTCAAAATTATGATACATTCAAGCTCATGTTGATAGTCGTGCTTTATACCAGCATATACAAGAGAATAATGTCTGTGTTACTTCAGCAAGGCTAGATAGGAATAAAATCACATTACTTAGCACTGAGATACCTATGGACAAATTTTAGATATGTGCATTTCTTTTCAACATTTCAGATACCCTATCTTTGGGGGTGGCTCTTGGCTGGCTCACCTAATAGGTGTTTTGAATTCCATGCGCAAGTGACTAGTCTATCTTGTACATGCTCATTGAACCCATGCATGTGCATCAGCTTTTTAATTATTCTCTCAGTCTTGAGTTCCTAAAAGATAGGCATGGTAGTATTATCTTTATGTCAATTCTCTGTCTCAGTTCTGTATACAAAGTTGGGAACACAGAGTGCTTTACTCTGACAGGTACTTTATATCTTACCTCAAACCTGTGAAAATCTATTGCCTTGTACCAAACCTCTAAAAGAGTAAAAGTATCGCAGTGAATAGGAATTTTGGGTGCTACTATTCTGAGAAATTAGCCATTATTAGCTATTTATTTTAGTACTTAAAAAAAAATGCTTGTATTTAAATGCTTGACTAATACAGATTTGAAAATGTTAGCCTTCTGCTTAAAATGCCTGACTTCTTAGAAAGATAACTTCTGTTCCCCAAGCCTGATTATAAGGTTAAAAGAAGTATATATTGGTAAACTGTTTGTCGCTTTACTGTGTTCTCCTCTGTTGTTGTATTTACAAAGAAGCAAGAACTGTGTTGGTACAGAAGAGATCAATAAGAAGTCTGTTATTAATCTACTAGCAAACTCTGAAGTTAGAAGAAAGGAGAGCTATATTGCTTTCAAACATCCTTGACAGTTTAACAAAGATATAGCAAAAGACAGAGAAAGTGATGGGGAGGAGTTGTAATGACTGCCCTTGGTAGTAAAGAAAAGAAGAATGACTCAGGTGCTGAAGAGTTACATGAACCATATAGTTTCATCCTTCAAAAGTTGAAAAGTTCAGGGCTATTAGCTGTTTTCTTCTGCTGACAATGAACAAAGAACAAAGCAAGAAACAGAATATCTGTCCAAATAGACTTTTCACATTTATTGGTCTAATAGCTTTACTTTTATCTATGAAAGCATGAAATAGTGATGGAGCAGGGAATCATGTAACATGCAACCTTTAGCCTTGAAAAAAGATTTGTTAAGCTTTTAAAACCATAGCTCTTAATCTTTTTAACACATAAGCCATATAGTTAGCAAAACATATCAGAGTGTGATATATAGTGAAAGCACACACACATTCATTTTTCCTCATGTAAAATTTTGTCACTCAGCACTAAGCCATTCCCTCCATGAAGCCAGCTTTAGAAGAGACAGACCTAATTTAGCTGCTAGGATTTAATCCATGTTAACATTTTAAAGAAAGAAGCAATCTAGTAACTATCTGATTAAAAAAGTAAGTGTCTAAGGAGGACATGAGGAGCTCTCCTTACACATTGCCTCCATAAGACACTATTTTGAGTTTGCATTCTTGTTTCTATAATGTCTTTGATGAAAACTGCGCTTCTGACCAGAATGTAAAATGATACTGAGATTAGGAAAACTACGTTTTTATCTTGTACCTCCGGGAAAGATTTTTGGACCAGAAATCTAAAGGATTTTTTGTACCTGTATAATCTAAGATACTTTTCTGTATTTTTCTTTGTCTTTTGTGCTTTCCCCTGGCCCTATATGAACAACACTGAACAAGAAATAAACTAAGTACCTGTAGCTGTTTCCATTACCTCAAAAGAGTATGTAGTATGAGCTTTTCATTCCATTATGATGATATTATTAAACTAACACCATAATCAGGTTAAATACTAGACTTTGAAAAATTAGGTCATATTTTTAGCACTAATGTTTGCAGATAGAGAGATAAGGATGTATGTTTCGTGTGTGTGATAGTGTATTTTCATGTTTATTGCACCATTTGGGGGAGCTCTTTCTCTGTGGTTCTTGCCTGTTAGCAATGAAGTTCCATTTTGGACACTGATGTCAGTGATAAAGAATCAGAAGCACAGATGAGGCTAGTGTGACTGAATGGATGAAACTTAAAAAACAACAACAACAACAATAAAAAAAAAATCCAACACCTAACCTTGGGCATATATGATTTGGGGGATGAGGGGATAGATAAATGGCTGCATAATTGCAATGGCTGAAGGAGAAAGTCCTGAGCAGCATTCAGAAAGAAGAAAAAGTCAAAAAGCTGGAGTTAGTTTGCTGCTGCTCAAGGAGCTATCCAGCTGCAAAGTACAAAGGTGTGAGTCTAAGACAAGAGGGAATCCTGCAAAAATATTTGTGTCTTTGTGTGTAGGGAGAAAGCAAATTTGCATTTGACAGAATAGATGTTTAAGTGCAGTATCCATTTGTCTATCTATTTTTTTTCCTTACATCTGCAATAATATCAGGAAAAGGTTCCAAGGTGTATGCTAGGGAGAATACAATAGCTTTATTCTTTTGTTCATCAAATGTTTTATGCACTGCAAAAAAAAAAAAAAAAAAAAAAAAAGTTATAAACGAAAGCAAATGAACACCATGGAGATTGTGAAGCTATAAGTAATTAAAGCAAACAACCAAATAATAACATCTATATATCCAAAAATATATGCTAAATATGCACCAGCTGAGCCTTAATTCCACAAGAAATAGTATTAAGTGAATTTTTCTATAAAAGCTCAGCAACATTTCCTGTGTTTCTAATACTATTTCTTCTCCTGCACCTTCTGAACATTTCAAGCACAGGTACTCCTATTCCTTGATGTTGTTTTGCATCTCTGGCTAAGGTCTTCAATGCTGGTGCTACAGATGGTGAATGAGAACGCATGCCATTATTTTAGTGCTGAAGCATACCACAACATGCAGAGAGCAGGTTTTCCTCCTATTCATTTCATAACAAAAGGAAAAAGTCTGAGTGGCATGTGCTTAAAAGTAAGAAAACCCACACTGGCAGACCTTCATTAAATTAAGTATCAAAATAAATTGCATGATCAGTATTGCATATACTTTCACAAGTTATTTTTTTCACTTACAAATTCTCACTTTCCTTGGAGATTAGCTTCCCTCCTGATTCATTGATACCAATCATATTTAAATTTCTTTTACAAAAACATTTTATTTCACTTTTGTCTATGTTTTACACCCAGGACTTCAAATGTCCATTGCCTTTAGTGTGTGACTATTTTCAAGTCAACTCTGTTATATTTTGTTTTTAACCTAGAATCAATATCTCTCCTAGTTTAGCACTTCATTCGCGTAAATTGTTTTTAAGGCTTGGCCATCCAAATTAATTAGGGTAGGAAAAGATTGCCAAACTTGAGTTTGATTTACTTTTTCATTTTAGGCATGATTTTAAGACAATCTGTGTACTGCTTCAAGATACTTTTCAGGTGTACAAATAGAAAAACTGTTCTCTATCATTGAATGGTGGTTGAGTGAATATTTTTTTCAAGAGTATTCAGAGACTTACTAAAGAAATAGTAGTGCAATCTGTTCTGTTCTTTCAGGCTAAATTGAACCTTGAGAAACGAAAGTGGTAATCGGAGTTTGAGTAATCTGAGAAAAACAACACAACAAAAAGACATATACACAGAGACCACAGAAGGTCTAAAGGATCTGGAGATGGTCTTGGGAAGGAAGAAAAGGTCCAGACTCTCATCTCTGCAGTTCTTTCTCTGGCAGACATTCCATTAATATCAGTCAAAATTTCGACCGACTAAGCTCTATGGAAATGGACTACAAATCTATTTTTTTTTTTTCTCATGAGCCAGCTAAATTATTCACGATGAATCATCCTTTGTTAATCTTTTTTTTTTTTTTCCCCTTGCTGTTGTCTAAACAGGAGATACTGCATGTGCTAGTGCTGCATGGCATTCAGCTAGTTATCACCTTCAGTAAAGAATTTCCTCACAGATCTGACAGGGGTGTCACCACTTATTTCAGTCTCTCAAGTCATATTAAAGACTCACTTGTTTTCCCTTTGCTTTGCATTTTTATCTCCTCATAACAGATTGCAACATACAATTATTAAACCACTTACAGAAAAAAAAAATCTTGGAGCAGTCTGGCAGGATGAGAGAACTGTCTTAGCTCCTTCTATTGTATCACCACCATTCAAAATCCAAAATGTTTTCAAGGAAAGAAGCAAGGAAAATCTATCAGGCAAATATAATGCAGGTTGCAGTACAGTTCAGGTAGCATTTTTTTCAGCAAATTATTGAAAAGGTCTAGACTTGGTAATGACTCTTGAGTAAAAATAAACTCAGAAAAGATGTCTGACTGAAATTGATTTTTGAGGAAAAGAGACTACTCAAAAGATCACAATGTAGTCAGTCGCCTTGTCTTTACCAGAGCTTTTTCACCATAGTTAGGTATTTTAACAATTGTTAATGCACCCTATCTTTCCTACTACTCAGCTCCAGAATTACCCCACCTACGAATACACTTTATGACAACCAAGGAAAGAAGGCGATTAGAAGATTCTATAGCGTATTCTAGACATTTGCTATTCACATTTATTTTGTGTATGCTTGTGAAAGGAACTATCAATAACAAATAAGCGTAGAGAAGGATATGAATTAAATATTAGCGCTGCAATTTTTTGCCCAATTTGCTGTGACTCAAGGCCAGAGAGTCTGCTGTCCTGAGGAGATGCCAAGGCAGTGCTAGGAGGAGTCTGGGATTCCAGCATGCTGCCATTCCTGCTGCCGGATCATGATCTGGCCTTACATCCTTAATAATGTCTATCAGATGTGTAAGCAACAATAGGCGTAGACACCTAAACCAGGATACTGGGGACTAGTTGAGATCTTCAGGTGTCATCAGTGCCTATTTCCTTTTTTTTTTTTTTTTTTTTATTTATTAGCATGTTGAGACAGAATCAGCAGTAGGAAGTGAGGGTTTGTCAGTGTCAGGACATGGAAGATGTGGTCCCTCATTTCTCAAGTGAGCTCTCTAATCTAGGTAATGAACAGCTCTTTCCCCTACACTCACATTTTAAAATAGAATGGTTATAAATGCTTTTGCTTACAGCCTCAATCCTGTAACTGCAAGTTAGATATTTTTCCAACATATATAGTAAAATGGGGCCTATCTCAGGATGTCTGTTCTGATATGCCTTGTTTTCAATCTAAGACAGCTTATAGGCTGAACAAGAAAAAAGTTTGTTACTGTTGGACAGCACAACTGAAAGGACAGTGAGCAGGGACCAATCTCTGAAATTCAGTTGGGACTTGTTTGCCCAAAGTCAACATAAATGCTGCGCAAAGCCCCTCCACCCTTTGTAGGTCCTGCCAATACTCTTTCACTACAGTGTATATTGCTTTGCCTGAAAACATTGATTTCATATACCAGATGATATTTTATTCATCATTTTAGGACTGTAAAATTTAACTAATACTATAATAATGCTATTTAGAAATATCCCCAAATTCTTCGTCCATTATTTTTTGAAAATATAGTGTTGCTCATTTATATTAAACTGGAAACTTTGTTCCTAACAAAATATCCTATTTGTAGAACCAGGATCCTACAGTTAAATTGGAATGCAAAATGCATATCATAGGTCTAACTTATGCTTTTTTTAACTTTGGCAGTAAAAAGAAAGTCATCGTTATTGTGCTCCTTGCATATCAAAACTCCTGTCAGTATTACTTGTAATAATAAAAAAAAAATAGCAGCAACTAACTGCATAAAATGTTCATCATAAAAATTTGCACTTAGAACACTCGAATGATGGAAAAAAATAAAATCTGTTAGGAGGAACTGCTTTTAGAAAGATGGAGATTTTGGGAAATACTTTCAGACTACAAGAATTAATACATTCAGCACCTTGTAACTTACCCCCTTTCCTGCAAACTTTGTGCTCCCCATCAGCATATCTCAGATTTCTCATATTTACCTTCTAGGACTCTTTATCTCAGGTGTTGAACTCCTCATGTCTTTCAGGGGCTTTACCTGAAATGGTTAATGATACATTTCTTTAATTATACTATTGCAAAGCCACACACTCCCATATGTTTTTTTAATTTGTCCACATATTAAACACTTTTATTTAGACTATTGATAATAACAGTATCCTAAATTAGGGCTGAGAAGATTCGTACAGCCTGAGGACTTAATCCTGACTCTCTCTGATGCTCTTCCAATGGAAAGCCAGGCAGAGTTGCTTTATGCAATTTTGTTAAAGGTCTCTAACTCCACAGTAAGTTGCAGTGATGATGGAAGAAATATATATCTAATATTCCTTTATTTTGGAATAAGTGTTGGGCAAAAAAAGAGTGACAAGCAAAAATGATTGAAATCTAGATGTATCACCAACAGCTTCCTGTCTGGAGAGAAAAAAAAAAAAAAAAAAAAGATGTTGCTTTAGAGCATATATATTGCATCTAAGAAAGTGCAGTAAATTACATCCTCTGAGGTAGCTGTGTTGCAGTCCTTCCCAAAAACTTCTCTTTATTTTATGTGACAACATATTTCTTCACATTCATGGCATAGAAAAAATAATTCCAGGTTTAATATAGTGAAGTTGCAAAGCATTTTTCATCATAACAGCATTTCTACCAGTTCAGAAGGATTTCCAAAACATTTCTACCAAAATTGCTCATAGTGAAGATTGAAATCTGCTGGAAAGTATGAGTAAGAGCTCTTAAAAATATTTTGATTCATAAGGTACCCATTTTTTTAAAGGATTCTTAGCCAAATTTCTAAAGTTAAGATGTAGCAGAAAGATGATGAGATAGGAAGCAAAGAAAGATAGATCTTGAATAGATTGCCATTTTAATTATTTCCTTTTTGTGCTAATAATAAATAAAAGAAAATATTTGGAAAGCCTAATGCAATAGATGTCCATGTCAACAAAAAGGCAATTCAATTCCTGAAATGCTCCACAGCAATCTTTCCTTTAATACATTTTGATCTGAATTTTTCACTTTCTAAAAATCTGTACAGAAATCTCACATCAAGAAACCAATTAAGCAAACAAAGAATACAAAAACAGATGGCAAACACAGCATAAGAGTGATATAAAATTTGATTCATCAGCTTGTTCTTAATGCTGGCAAAAATGACCTTAAATATATTTTAATATCTTGGCTTAAAACTGATTAAGGAAGAATCTGTACATATTATTTTATATTTTTCCGGATAGATTTTAAGAGAATTTTGGTCGTAACATTATCTCTAGTCTAACTATGAAAAGTTCTGAATTATGTCCAACTTTTATGAGAACTATATTTATGAGCAAAGGAAATAAAATGATCTCTGTCTTCAGATTATCTGGAGTACAAAGATTGGACCAAAGACATTTTTACTTAACATGGGACAAAAAATTACCAGTTTTAATTTTCTCCCAAAACTTGTTTAGCTTCCAGTTCACTTAGGATCACCATATAGTCACAAATGATGAATGTTCAGTTGGCTTTTAGTACTAGCATGAACCTGAAAAAACAACACTAAAAGGTCTTGTTCAATCCTCTCAACTGTGTTTTGCTTTTCTTGACAACATAAGAAACTACAAAATTTGGTTCTGTTTTATACATAATAATCCACAGAACACAAACGATTTCAAGTCAGGTACTAAAAAGAAAGCAGAAGAGAAAAAAAAAAAAAAAAAAAGCTTTCCATAAAGGGGTAGATGGAGTTTTCATCCTCTTTTCTGAAGACACAGCATCAAGGATATTTAGTTGGGCTAAGATAGTCATTATCCTCCACAGCTGACTGAATGTGAGCCTGCTTCTTTGGAAATGTCTTGAACAGCCTGTCTCTGGAGAGGAAGTATGGTTTCCCTCAGCTCTGTGCTGGGAAAGATTTCTTCACCTTCTGTGGAGCAGGGACTGGACAACATGTACTTTGATGTCTGGTGTAGGTTTATATGCCCTCCAGGACTGACAGATGGTCAGAAAATATGACAGATGATGGGAAACGATTGATCCAGAGTAGAACCTAGTAGCTGAATAGTAACAATCTAGAAAGTGATAAGGTGATTTAGTTAATGCCCTAAACTACGGAAGAATGGAGCCATTTCATTTGTATAGGGCTATTAAAGTATTTTATAAAAACTGGAACAGCTCCAACAAAAGAGATCACTGTTGCAGAAAACATGAGACCCTAGCATATAAAAGTTTCACCTTTGAGTTAACAGATCAAAGTTCAAATCTTTGCCCTGAAGCAGGAAGAAAAGTGAATTTGAGCTCTCCTACCTCTCAAGCAAGTATCTTAATCACAGGGACACGGTGTATTCAAAAGAAGCACTGCTTCACATTGAATTTAATGGACACAATTTATGTTTGCTTCACTGAAGAGGGGTTTCTGCAGCTCCATATGCATTAAGCAGTGTCATCAATCCTTAGCTAAAGCAGATTTCAGGATATATCTGATTACAGCATGATCTGACCTGTCTCTGGTTCGCTCTACCTGAACAATGCTATGCATACATATGTATCCAGCTAGATGAAAATACTTTTTTTTTTTTTTCTTTCAAGTGCTTATTCCCAAAATATGGCCTAAGAATGGTAGGTCACTAATGATGATGTGTTGCATCCACCTTGATGATACGCTGAGTAGAGGGGTTCTGTGATTACAGTTGTGGTAGATCAATAATGCCTTCTCCATTAGAAGACAAGTATCAGCTGAATGACATAGCCTTGATTTCCTCATTTCCCTAACAGGGGTCTGACAGAGACAAGATGACCTAACATGACCTCAGAGAAAGGGGTATGTCTGAGCTTTTCATTTCCTCCTTCTTAGAGTCTGACATTGATATTACATAACTGCCATCCAAGTGTAAAGGAAATAAACACCCAGATGAAAAGCCATCTGTCAAGTCTTAGTGCAAATATAAACATAGGTAAGAAAGGAAAACATTTGATTTAACTCTTAGAAAGAAGCCATGGCTGTGTTCCCTGACGAGAACATTCAGCATCTCATAATTAAAATAATATATGATTCTGCAGGCCATAACCACAAGTTAGATATGCAGTTACTTGCAATAGTTAAATATTTAGTAAGAGGATAGCAGAGATGACAGGCAAAGGAATTTTGTGTCTAAGATGAACTTTAAAAATATTAATAGCCTTGTTATGTGGTGTTTATGCTACTAGCTGTTAAGCCATGATCGTTTGCCTTTTGTAAATTTTGTACATCTATATCTTCATTTAGAAAGTGACAAACAAGGGTAGAAACATGGAAGAGCTCTCTTCTGATCTGGGGAACTGTGCCTTATGAAAGATGCAAGTGTTAAAAAGCATATGTGTGTGTGTGTATTTAAAACATTTGCAAAACAATATAGAATCCTAGAATCATTAAGGTTGGAAGGGACTTTTGGAGATCATCTAGTCCTCCCTGCACATGCAGGGTCACCTAGAGCACGTGGCACAGGACTGCACTCCAGAGAAGGAGACTCCACAACCTCTCTAGGCAACGTGTTCCAGTGCTCTGTCACTGTCACTATAGAATCACAGATTGGAAAGTTTCAGAACAGGTTTATGATATAGTTTATGGGCTTATTATGCTTGGCTGTATCAAAACATAGTAAAGTACTGCTCAGAATGCTTTGTCTATATTTATAATGAAAAAGTTCCCATTTCATGTAAAGTTTCTTTAAGGGAATTCTAATTACAATGAATAACGAAGTATAATGCTAAGGTATGGGTATTTTAATCAAGTTTACAAGGTATTTCAACTCTTACAAGGTATTTCAACTCCTGCAGATTTTTTTTTTTATTCTCTGTTGAATATACATACAAATGAATTACAGAAGGTATTTTAACCTCACACTGCACATTGAAGATTTATTTTTTTTTCTTTTTTGCTTATTATAAATGAAACTTCTATTATACAACTTAAAATCTAGATAATTTTCAAGCAAGAATCCTTTTAACATCAGTTTATTATAAATTACTAGTGAAGCTGATGAAATTTATACACAGTCAAGATAAACATGTTTTGGTAAAAAGGCAGGTAAGCAACAAACTGAAATTTCAGGAAATTTAGAAAATGCTTGAGAAGGTACCCAAGAAACAGAGAATTGTCTTATCTTCTTCAGCTTGTAGCACAAGTTATCTATTGAAATGTATGTTACCCAGCTGAGGTTTAAGTGCTCTGTGCACAGCCATCTGAGGGGCAGCTATGTTGGCTACTCCAGTACTGTCCAGAAATTTTTCCGCCCAGTGTAAAAGATCTTTAATATATAACAGCAGTTCTCAATGTCAAAGTTTGTAATCTAAGACCCTTATTCTAAAAACAGTTCTGTCTATGTTTAATTTTAAGTATTTGGGCATTCTGCTTGGATTCAGCAAGATGACTCTCATGTGAAAGAAAACACAAATTTGAAGAATCAGGGCCTCAGATAATAATGCAGCATGGCCTGTATGCTTCTTCATTCTTAAGTATATGTCATTAATTCTCTGATATTGGACTTAGTGCTACCATCAGTTTTATACTACATATTCAGAGACAGCCAGCTGATGTTTTATCAAGATGAAGAGGTTTAAAAATAATTTTTACGTGTCAAAATGTTTATTTCACCTTGTTGAAGATGTGCATTTGGAAAAGAAAATATATGTCTTTTTAAATTGCTGAGAACACTTGCTGTTTCCAGCACATGTTCATGCATACAGATGATGAGAAGTGATGTGACATTTCAAAGCAATGAGGCATCAGGGACAATACGAAGGATTTGTAAAGAATAGATTTCTTAAATCTTTAAACAGAAGTCTAAGTAATTCAAAAATATTGGACCACAAATTGTTCAGCTGTGGAATCCATTTACATATTTAACTTAGGTCTAATAACAGCTGCTGTTATTAGACTGTTAGATAAAGGTAATAAATGTTGAAATGAAGATCGTTTTACAGATGCATTATAAAAATACTTCCATTAAGTTTTCTTTTCCTCTTCAAAAACACTGCTTTTTTACAATATCACAGACTACGTCTCTAAAACGGTTCTTTGAATTTACTTTTTCACAAAAGTCATTAAAAGGATACTAAAATTTAAAACAATATTTTTAAAAGGAACAAACACTTAGCTCAGGTCAAGGCCAATGAATGAATGAAAAGCAATGTTAGAGCACTTAAAGCAATGTAAGCTTGTATACTTCTCCTGATATTCTGAGAAAAAAGCAAATAAAAAGTTATAGTTACCAGTTTGTTTATTATTCATTATTAATGAACGATCATTTATATGGTATCATATTTACAGTTGTATAATAACAAATAATATATTTTAATATAACCACTTCATTATAATAAGTTGCAATAAACTGACAAATAAATACCTGTTTTTACAGGAGGGCTATAGTGCTGAGCTTGACTGTTAGCATGAAGTGCTCTAGCCTTCACTGCAACAGAAGTTCCACATTTTTTAGTACTGGAGGTTTGCAGGATGTTACTGAAAAAAAAAGGTAAAAAATATTTAGGCAGAGTGGAGTTTAAATCTAGAACCTGATTAGGTGAGACAAGACAAAATTTTAGATAGATCAGTTATAAAGTATTGTTTTAAATGATAAACAATAAATTAAAGAATTAACATTGTAAATGACCTAATTCCATAATCACTACTCCCTTTAAATATTAAAGGAAAGGAAAGTTAGAGTTTTGGGTCCTGAAATGCTTTAAAATTAAAAGATGAATGAAGAAATGCAGATTTGTACAAGTTTAGAATCTAGAAGAACTCTGAAATACTATTTCATATAAATCTTAAATTTCAATGAATGAGTACATATAAGTGTATTTCAGTTCCACTCTTCTCTATGAAAAAAAATCTGTTTTATTTATGTCCTGTAACCTTATTTCAGTGTAATTCTAAATGCTTTGCTGAAGCAATTTCTTCCTTGAAATGTGAATCTAATGCTTTAAAAAATTGTCCTGTACTTACCTGCAATATAAACTTTAGCCATATATTTAAAGTCAGCCCAATGTCTTGCATATGTCTTTGGCTTTTAGGAAGTTCCAAGATTTTAATTTGCTTTCGAATCCTATTTGATGTCCCATATCTCAGTTTCCACTTCTGATGAATACTATGTGTGTGTACATGAAATAGCCTAGCATCTAAAACAGATCTATTATAAAACCCCACAGTGTAATACATATGCTTACATGTGATTTTTTGGAGGCCACAAGTTACCCTTAGCAAACCTTTTCTACTTACCTGTGAAAGATGACTATTTCCAACTCTCAGTTATTAAGAGGAAAAAAGGATTCATCAGCTACAGTTTACCTGAAACAGACTGCTCTACTATGTTGCTATAAAATATTTTCTCCGTATAATAATACAAACCTATCTGGTGCTAAGCTGGACTTTTAATAGAGAAAAGAAGACACAGTAATCTTAAGAAGCATAATGGATAAGGAAGAAATAGGCCTTTTAATTAATGTTCTAAAATGAGACCAGGACTGTTTTAGGTCCTAAAACACAGGAGAAATATATTTAGTTAGATGTATTTTGGCTCATTTTTATTGTGGCAATATGTATAATAAATAATTGGGCCCTTCCAGAAGGTGGACAAAGAGGTGGTATCATTTGGATGGATAAAGAGGTTGTATAATTTTACAGAACTGAGGATGATGCCTCTGCATGTAATTAAGTAATATTAGATGAATCAGAGTGCAGCAAAAACAATCAAAATTAAATTATGATTTTTATACAGAGATTCTCTTTTCCCAAATACCTGTGAGCATTGCTAATCTCTCACCATTTGCTGCCTCCCAGAGCTGAGCAATTCAATGGGGACAGCATTAAGAAGTACCTATGAAATGAATCATACAGTAGTTATAGCAAGTCTTAAACTCTGTTTTCTCTCTGAGGTACTGCTCCTTACTTTACCTGCGGCTTTCCAAGGCAGTAATTAAATGTGGTTTGTTAAAAATTCTTCCTTTAAAAGTGTATGGAAATGATGACTCTCTTTTTCATCTTCTACGTTTGTGGGATTTATTTTATGTTGCACATTTTTTTTCCAGTTTGAAAGCCAGGCGGTGGGGAAGGAGATACCAAATACTGTGTTAGCTGTACGCTATCCGGCATTATCAGATTCATGAACAATCTGTTGACTGTAGGTCCAATCGCTTTCCTGGGAGCAAATTGAGTTCCCGAATATTATGATGAACTCTAAGCTGAACTCTGGCATTGGCACTCTTGAACAGTCTGTCGATCGTAGGTCTAATTGCCTTCCTAACAAGTAGTCGACTTCAGGAATAGCACAATTTATTCAAATGCAACATTTACAAAGCAGGTTTCAGATGTCAGTATAGGAAATTCTCTACTACAGCGTGGGGTTTTTAGCTAGCTCTGATGTACAAATGTGCAATTGTCACTCACTTCAGAAGATGGGAAAGGGCTGTCAGTCTCAAGCCTCCTCAGGTGACATCTTGACCCAAGGGGAGGAAAGGGATTCAGCCTAGTGGACTGACCCAGGAGTTAAAA
Source organism: Tinamus guttatus (assembly GCF_059628265.1). Classification (NCBI taxonomy): domain Eukaryota; kingdom Metazoa; phylum Chordata; class Aves; order Tinamiformes; family Tinamidae; genus Tinamus; species Tinamus guttatus. The sequence goes on from NW_028289023.1 coordinate 5,001,311, forward strand.
TGGATTCTTCCCTTTCACTTCTTCCCTCCATAACTCACCTTTTATCCTTTTTGCTTACATTCAGGTGGAATTTGACTGAACACAGTCATACTTACTATTGTTATTGATTGAGTAAATATTTCACTTTCATTTAAAGGTACAGTCAATCGAAAATCTAGAGCACATGCTCAGTGAGGAGTGGTCATACCTTGGAGATGGGTAACTTTTGGGATGGAGGTGTGTTTTGACATTACAATGAGCTTATAATGAGCAAAGTTCGAGCAAAGTTCATCTAAAAGAAGTGATTTGCCACCCTTGCTGGCTCAGCACCGAACATGTTATCATGTATCTCCCATTGGGCAGCTCCTGTGCGGCTTCTCAGCACCCCAGCACAGGGAGCGCAACAGAGTTTGGCCGCGGTGTCTTCACTCCGCTCCATCCTCCGTTACTCCCCTTTGCAGCTGCGAGGAGGGCAGATTGTGCTGCCCAGGGAACTGTGGAGGAGCAGAGTCCCTGCCTACCAACCATCCTGGAAGTGGCAACTGTGTAACACCCCAAGCAGGCCTCTGTAATGCCAAAACTTCTGTTAGGCCCTGGTTTTTCTCTATGCTCCCCCTTTTCAAGCAATTCTTCCACAGCTTTTCATAAGACAAAATGACGACTGTGCTCTTCTAGCCTTTGCAAAAAGAACTATAGTAACAGAGACCTTTGAGATATTCACAAAGATCAGCATGAGAATCAAAAAGAGTGGTTAACTTTTTTAAAAGGGTGGAGATTAGTTCTTTTGCTGTCGTTGCCATATAATACATTAGAAAGGAGGTTAAGGATTCATTTTTGGGACTCATAAATAAAGTCCATGAAAAGAGGTTTTCATATTTTGAATAGACTAGATAACATGAAAGGACATGTATTTTCTTAAGGCAAGATCCTAGCTTATTTCCCTTCGATCTCCATTCACAGGAATACAGATCACACTACAGTCAAAGCTAGGAAGCTGCCTACCTCTCTTCACACCTGCCAGTTCTATATATCTAAACTGGATGCTATATTATATGCATCTCAACTTTAATGTTTATAATAGGAGTAAGCAGAAACATTTCATCACAGTCTACCTTTGTTACCTTCTGCTTAGGCTGTGACAATAGGGAAATATATTTGTTTAATTAAATTGAGGAAAATAGACTTTTACAGTTATCTATCACATTACCTATTTATCACATTATAGGTGCTCTATATGCACTATCAACCTTTTATTCGAACTATAATGTCTTTAAAGCATTACAGACCTTGAAATACTGTAATTCAATAGCAGTGCATATTCAATTACTGAAGAAATTTTGGAGATATAATTGCTTTTATACAACTGCAATTCAAGACTGAAAATACCACAGTAGGAAGAAAGTGTTGAAATGCTGTAGATGAACTAGAAAAAAAAAGAGAAATAAAACAAATAACAAGTTTACAGGGGAAGGATTAGGGCAGCACATGTCGTTGATAGTGAGTAGGGTGGCAGCTTGAATAAAAAAGACTTCTCAAAGGGTCTTTGATAAGAAGTAAGTACTAATGGGGTCCAAGGGAGCATTTATGAGAAAATACAAAAAAAAATCTAAATAAGTATAACCATAGCTAAACAACAGCAGAGTATTTGTTAAAGGAAGGATTTATGAGAAATTAGTGGATCTAAAGCTGAAAAATAAAATGCAACAAACATCTGTGAACTTCGGGAAGAAGACACACACCGTTGGTTAGATTTTCTACTCTCATGTATTCTTAAAGGTGCACAATTTCAAAAACAGCTCCATTCAAAAAATTATTGCAGAGCATAAGATTTGGCCTTGTGTGTAGAGCAATCATTTATTTCAAGAAAATTTAATGTTTAAATAATATGTTAGGCTATAGAAAAAGAATGAGAATTTTTAAAGTGTTGATTTTTTCAACATTTTGAAAAAAAATGCATCATTTTTGTAGACTTTTACTTTCCGTATTCCTGAAATACATTTACATTTTAAAATAATGTTTTTCTCACCAATGTTCAAGAAATGTTATCAGAGTTATTAGAAACCTTATAAGTCTATCTATCATTGAGTTTTCTAGAACTTTTCAGGTACATTTTCAAATAAAATTAATAGCTTTATGATTTTTAAACATCTTAAAATATAATTGGAATTGAGTTTTCAAAAGTTTTCATAAATCATAAAAATGAACAAGCAACAGCTTTTTATAACTTCATTATAAGAAATAACTTCATTATATCTCAAAAGTTACAGTAGCTTAGATGTAGAAAACCAGCCTTTCAGCTAGAAGAAACAGGATAGGGTAATGCAGCTTTGGTTCCTCTGTTTCTATGTCAGGTAATAGTAGAGAGGTATTTGCTCTTGCAATAGCCACAGATAAAAAACAGATTAGGTGTTCTCCTTATGAACCCTAACATTTAGGTTTATTGAATTCTAATGTTTAGGATGACATATTATATTTATTTTAATTTAGGGAGGATTATTCCTCTATGTATTACTTACACTTAAAAAAATTGAAACTGTATTTTTTGTAAGCATCATTGTTTCCTCTGATGTTTTCCATAGGCTATTTCTTTGAACAAATGATATAATGTGCAGGATCCATGCAGCAAGCAGAAAAAGCTAAAGCACTGCACAGCTCCTAAAACTCTAGCTGAAACTTCCAATCATTATTAAAAAAAAAAAAAAACACTAAGCTCTTAGGTGTTTGTTATTTGTGGCAGAAGCCTCCAAAACTATAAAACGTTTAATATATGTGAAAAAAAATGCTGTAGTCCTTTAATGAGTTCTAGCTCTGACTCAAACTGCAAAGTCATGACACCATATCCTAAATTTTCCTTAATAAAATATCAGTCAATCCACCTAAAAATAATATATATATATGTATATATGTAGAGAGAGATCAACACTGGTTATCAGAGTTCATCACTTTAATGGCTCTTTTTTTCCTATTTGTGTTTTTATCAAGTTTGTGCTGCATCACAAATATATGTTACTCATCGTAGTACAGTATTCTGTTTGGATCTTCAAAAGTTCTTGAGGTGTAAATATGAGGTTTAATTTTGACTCTAATACCAGATGTTCAACTGACTGGGTCCAGGAAAACGTAGGTATCATGAACAGTTTTCTACAGAGAGTGCACGCTTCCAAATGGACATACAATACCAATACCTGACAAATTAATGTGAAAACCCGTGGATAAAAAGATAAACTGCACTGAAGCTGAAAAGGTAATTTTCAGTAGGTGGTGTTGATTTTCTGTTAGTATTTGAGGACTTGCTGAACCTGTCATTTTTGATAGAGGATAGCAAATAACAGCAGCAGCAAAGAGAGTTTCAGAATTAAACAAAAGGATAGTGGCAGGAGGCAGGGCCTTCAGCTCCATAGTCCAAAGATTAGTGCAAGATTAGTATGGCTGGATAAGGAAAATTACTGAAGACAGGGATGAAACACTGCTTCCCAGAGGGGATCCTAACCGACAAGGTTTGGTTCCTGATTGAGTGTGTTCCAGACTTATTACTTAAATACTTTCATTTGGTAGGTAAAAATAAAAACAAATTTGTTCTGTTAGCTTCACTGTCAGGATGCAGAAATTAACTAGTGCATCCTGTGTATGTTTATTAATCCTGCAGAGTAATACAAGTCAAATCTCAAAAAGAGGTGTTAGAAAACCTTAGAAGGGAAATTCGATAAAAGAAGTAAACACTACCAAAAGCATAACTGAGAACTTACTTAAGGAAATCAGTCTGAACCCTCTCAGCTTATCATCTAGGCATGACTTCCTCACACTTGTCATCACACTACTTGTTGAAAGAGCTACTTTTTGTGCCTTTATATTGGCTTATATTTATGCATATAAATATATGTATTTTTAAGAAGGACATGCTGTTGTGTTAGCAGTGCTTTAACCTGGAGGATTTGTGTCCCCCTTTTCACCTTGAGATATATCCAGTTTTTGTAGCCCTATAAAGAGTTAAACTCCTACTGATAGAACCCTTACAGTCACTGAAGCAAATACTCCCACTGCATCAAGCTCTGGGAATAGGGAAAGACATGCAGTTTAAATAGAATTCAAGCCTTGTTTCAGTTCCCACACTTGCCACTTCTCATATATTTTTTGTTTTCCTTTTGTCAGATTCTTTTTTCAGCTTTTAGGGTTCAACCAGCAAGGCTTTTATTTTCCAAGAACTGAAGCTCCTCCCCTTGATCTTAATGTGCTACCATTTTATAATTTTATAATATAATTGTATTTATAATATATATACAAAATATATATTATATTATATGTATATATTCCTAAGAATTATATTCTGTAGAAGGATAAACACATTTACAGTAAAAGGACTCGTTATGCTCAGCATTGTTTCAAACAAATGAACACCAAAATGACATTCAAGGAGAGTGTAACTTTGAAAAAAAAATGTGAGCAAAATTTCTTAATCTGCAAAAAGAATGACAAAATACTTTAGATACCAATTATACTACATCATGGAAAGAGGATGGGACCCGTAACCTTCAGTATTTTCAAAAACAGAGAAAAATAAAATGAAAATTTCTCTTTAAATGGTGTCATGTCCTTCCACTCAATATATAGATCAACATGATAAGATTAAATAAATAGCATCTGGAACCTATCTAGAAATTTAAATGTAATACAGTCATCTTCATTTGGGAGAAGAGTCCTTATTATTCATGGATATATGAACAAGCCATATTATAGAGATATCAACAAACAGTTGTGTCCTTCAGCATCTTTATTCAAGTCCTCATGATATTTTCTTTAGTCTACTTCTTTGGTAATTCTTTTTATAACTGCCCATGTCAAAATAAAATGAAATAACAGTTTCCTAGCTTTTCATTCTGTAGTTAATGAATAAAATATACATCTGCTTCTTATGCTGATTTTATGAGAGGCAGCTAATATTCTGATTTACATTTTTTTCATTACTGTTATTTTTTTCTTTTTTTCTTCTTTTTCCCTTTTTTTTAATATATTAATGTGGGTAATTCTTCAGAACTCTCAGTGAAGCTGAAGTAATCTTTATAAGGTAGATGTTGTCTCTAAACAACTTCCTACAATATTTTCTTAATGTTGTTATGAAAAAAAGTTATGAAAATGTATCAAATATTAAGTGGTTTGTCAAGTCATGTTAAGCAGATAGAAGCAAATTTTGAGGACTGAATTATTAAATTAAGCACACACACAGCAGTTCTCATAAATGACTGCATCTATAAAAGCAGTTTCATGAGCAAGTAATTACATGAACAATTACATATTTTGTGCAAGTTGCTATGTATTTTCATACCTCGTTCAGTTATGCAATTTTGATTTGTTAAAAAAAAATAGAATTAGTGCTTAAGTTGTTTGTGTGTTTTTTACTGTATGGCACAAACTATTTAATGAAAAGTCTACTCGATAAAGAAATCAGTAACATGAACAAGGTGATACATTGTCTTTTCTTACAGGGAGAGACTTTCTCTGCTAGTTGCTCAAGCAGTTTATAATCAATAATTTATTTTACTAATTTGGTTGATTGCCACCTACAGAACTTCAGCTCTGTTATATAATATCATACCTGCTTTCTGCCCCCTCCTTCCTTTCTGTGCAGACTTGCTCTCAGCACTGAATTGCTATGTGATGCCACTTATAGACAGCTCCAGCCATTACCTATAATTCCGTTAATCCCTACTTTTTAAGCACTTTTTTTCTGATCCATTTATCTATTCTGCAGTACTCCAGCCTTCTGCAGTCCTGCTTCACTGAGTTCAGCTTCATGACTTGCATCAGTGGCTTTCTGTGCCATTCTCTTAGTATTGCAGTATCTTTCAGTTGTCTGTCCTGTTTTGTCAGTTGTCAGCTTCTTGCTTATTTATTTATTTTTTATTCCATGGTTCTGGTTTTGTGTCTTGCTTACTTCCAGCCTCCCTATTATATTTCAACTTTAACTCTGCATTATCCATTTCTGGCTCACTACTCTACTCTACTTTTCTCCTAACAACCCCTGTGATCTTTCAAAAATCACCATATAGGTTTCCTTGCTCTGCAGCTCCTTATCTAGCATTTATAATAAATCTTAGGATTATTCTGTCTTTAAACCTTTGCTTTTGGACACTGCCAACTAGCTTTCCCAAATCTTAGTTTTTCTTCAGTATCTTTACATGTTATTTGTAATATTTTTTGAGCATTTGCCATTGATTAAAAGAACTTTAAAGCATTTTACTGTTTAATATATCATTTCCCACTGTGTTTATATGATTCTACACATTAATATCTTTTAGATGTTGCTTTGCTTTTTTTCCTTCTCTACTCATTCTAACAGTGCTGTGACGATGTGCTGAATTTTTTTTTTTAAAGTGATTAGGCAGTCTTTAGGACATTTGAAATAAACTAAGCCACGAAAAGGGAACATTCAGCCATTTTATAATATTGTCTTTTGTAGAATGAGATGTCTGAACTTCTTCAGCTACAGATCCAGTGAACCTTCTCACAAATACGAAGGCTCAGAGAATGAAAGCAGTAGATACCAGAGTTTCTAGTATTTGGGGAAAAAATTGAGTGGTAATTTCTTTAACAGCCTCTGTCTAACTCTGTAGATAGACTCTGTGGTCAACTCTGTGGTTGACTGAACCAAGGTTTTTCTATTTCAGGCAATTTATTCAAAATAAACTACTTTTTTTCCTAGGCATTTGCATGTGTTCACTACAAGAGAGAGATTACTGGGGTGGATGTATCCTTCTTGCCATAATGGTATGCTTTCTCTTATGTCTCTGCATTCTCTTTCTCACAGCCTCCTGGACATTTCCAATTTTCCTTCTTAGACACGGATGGTGATAGGAGGAGGAATTTTGAAGTTTCTTCAAAATAAAGGCTGAATAGACAAAACTGAAAAAAAAAAGTCATTTCACAGAAGTAGCTTAAGTTGCATCAGGAATGAGCTTGCAGACACAAAAGGAACTATGGGATTCCTAATGCTAACAAAATAAGACTTGTATCTCTTGTTTAATAACTCTGAGCTGAACTCTTGGTTTCTTGTCGAGTCTGTCTTGTTCTTTTCAGGTCTTTGCATACCTGAAATAATACACAAGAAGCAGGGCCTGGTTATGTATGTACAGAGGGGAATTAGAAATCCCAAATGGATTTCCCATACGCACAGGGAAAGATCTAAATGAGCTGTATTCACACAGCAATCGCAGAGCTAACTACTGCCACCAGGAGTCAGGTAATCTTGCTGGGAAGCTAGAGGTGTCTTACAACCCTTCTACATGAAAGCTAGAGATGGCATAGCCTTACAAAGCTCTATTTAATGGCAAGAAATACAATAATTTGCATAAACTAATAATCATAATTTCAACACAATACTTGCAAATGTCAATGTGATTTTGCTGGGATTGCTAGTCCATTAGTTTTTCCTGTCCATATTATAACAACACTGTGATGATTACTAAACAGTTTAAAGCATGAAAAACACACTACACTTGTTTCGCAGCAGACATTTCAAATGTCTGAAGTGATTAATCTTTGGTCCAAGGCTTTTACAGGCTATAAGCAGGAAAATAAATAAACTATATAAAAAAATACTTTAAAAGAACCTTTACATTCCATATAGAAACGCTGACAAAGATCTGAATCAGAGTCCACTTTATCATCCTTCTTCAAGTTCTCATGGCAATAAGAGAAATCCAGAGCAATTAACTTATACTTTTGTAAATATTTGAAATTTTTAAAATGTCAAGTGACTTGAACTTTCATCCAAATTAAGCCACTTTTAACAGGGACTCAGCATTATACTTGGCCTATGCAATCCCAGCTACTGGAAGGATGAAGGCTCCTTGCTCTCACTCCTTTCAAACTGGAAGGTTTTTTAGGTGAAATGAAACATGCAGATAAACCAAAAAAAAAAAAATTGTAGTCTTTGGGATGCAAAGTAGAAATAAACTTTATTTCCTCCCTTGCTAATATAGCAATAATCTGGTTTTGTGGATTTTATTTGGAAGCAATCTATGATTGGAAGCAATATATGATGTCTTTGGATATAATTGTGAGTCTTTTCTTCAAGTCTGATATTAGATCTTTGTCTCTTCATGCTGTTTATATTCATGGCTGTGCATGCTGTTAATCTCCTTTCCTTAAGAGGAATTGTATTAGACCATGAACATTACAGTGAACAACAGAAGCACAAAATTCAGTAGCCAGACTTTTTCTTTTGTGAAGGTTTCTATGTGAATGAAAGAAAATGGACCAGACACAGAAAAAGACAATGACATATAGACATAGTAAACTGAACTGTTGTGGATGTTCTTTCTCTAAAAGTCCCTTCCAACCTTAAGGATTCTATGATTCTCTGCAGAAGAGCAAATCACCTCTATTAACTTCTGTAATCTTTAACCTATGAGCAGGAGAGGCATTAATGTGTCCTTTTGGCTCTAATGCTCTGGAGGCAACTCAGTAGATCACTTTGAAAGAAAGAAGTGGTTCTCACCACTGGAGAATCTCTAATTTAAATGAAACTTGTGAATGAAAAGCAGTTTATATTTGACTACAAAGACTCTTAGAAGCTCCTCATAGGTTTTATTCTGCAACACACCATTTAAAACTGGTAGTGAGAATAGAAACTGGACTTTCTGATCCTAGAATTGAAACAATTCGTATTTGAGGATTCAAAACAAGAATTTAAGGGTTAAAACCTCCCCACGACCAAAAAAAAAATCCTTAAAAAAATTATGTAAACCAAATGTTACAAGACAAGGAAATTCAGAGTTAGATGCAAATCAAAACATGTTATGGATATGTAATGCTAAAATTTGCAAACATTGTTTTTCTAAAGACAGCCACTGATAAACATCCATTGAAATCCTTCCTTGATTTTTTTTTTATTATTATTTTTTCCAGTCATTTTTTTCTTTTTCTTAGAAGAGAAAAAGTGAAATGGAATAAGAAAAGGAAGGAAGAAGGGATTTTGTTCTCATGAAGAAACATGAACGTATTCAGGGGACTGACACTGCACAAACTCCAATGTATCCCTGTCAAATCTTCAGAGAAATTGCACTTCTAGGACTAGAATAAGTTAGGTAGGGCCCTACCTCAGACTCTGTCCTTGCGAGACAGATGGAGTGGGAGAATTACAGAGAACTGAAGGTTGCAGAACGATACTTTTACCAAAAGTCTTATTTTTACTTTTTCCGAAAGTCCTCAGATTACTGTCTTCCTGAGCCAAGTTTGTTTTCTAGATCACTAAACCTACAGTTTCCTCTTCTGAACGTTTTTCAGTACAGCTGTGAGAAGAAGACTCTAACTTGCCACACAGAGTCCCTCTCACTCTGTCCCCAGACTTCAGACCCTACCTGAAGGTTCTAATGGGGATTCTGATGACCCTGGTCAAATAACTGAACAGGACAAGAAATCTATCTACAGAAACAGGGATATACTAGCTGTTCACTATCTATGGCCAACTGTTAAACACCACAGTACATTCCCTAACTCATTCTGACTGACAATCCCTTCTGTTCAGAAACCATCCTTGGCATTGCTGCCATTGCTTAGGGACCTTATGTATCTTAGGTTGCTTATTCTTGAAGCCAGAAGCTTCTCCCACATGACTCTGTGGTCACACCCTCAGAGACAGTTGATATTTCTAAACAGAAGTAAATTAAATATATTTCCTTTAAAGTAGAAGGAATCAATGAAGAATACATTTATTTGGAAAAAAAAAAAAAAAAAAGGATGAACATATCCTTGGTTTTTGTGTGGTAACATCTAGCTATTGAATACCTCACTAGTAATCTCAAAGAGCAAACAAGGGAATCACTGAACACTGAAAATAAGATTTAATTCCCCTTAAAGGTAGCAAGATTATTTGTGGACTAAATATTTTAATCCTACTAAAAGTAAGAAATAACAAAGGAGCTAGGAAAGGAAGCATTTTGACCTTGAGTACACAGTAGCATGAGAGATAAGAAGTGCATTCAGCAGTTCCAAGATTATCTTAGACTGTGGAGATTTTGCTCCTAGGGAGCTAGAGAACCACAGCTCTATTCCTTGATGTATTGTACCAAATCACTTTTTATTTCACAGTTCATTATCAAGAAACATTAGCTTTTGTAAGAATGAAACTAAATTTCTATGAAAGCTTATTTTACATATGTTTTCCCAAATTTGTGCAAGACTAAGATAATTCAGATGAAAAAAAATCAGATGTGATTTTATATCTTTGTATATTTTAGCTGCAGATTTCAAGGAAAATTGAAACAAAAGAAACAACCAGAGGCATAAAAAGAAAGGGAAGAGCCTGCTGTCAGAGCCTGGTACATTCAGATAGTTTTGCTGGTTCAATATAAAGCAATAAACATCAACAGCTGAATAAAAAATATTTCAGTAAGTAGTCTCAATGGTTTTAATGACAGTACTTGTGGATATGAGTGCTAGTGTATGTGACAAACACTGAAATCAGAGTATCAGTTGAAAAATGAAATTCCCATATAATCAAGCACCATGCAGGTTTCCTAGAGGTATAAGTTTTATAGTTTTTACAACTTAGTTGTCATGTGCTGTCTGAATGCAAGCTTTCAGAATTCTCTATGATTATTACCTGATGGAGTTCCAGAGAAATTCTCAATGTAAGCGCTTGTTTCAGCCTACATAAACTTTCTGAGCTACAAAGAAGTAAGGAAAGGTGAAAAAGCATTATTAGATACAATGTTGGTATCCTAGAAAGCCACACAGGGTAGAGTGAGAGCACCTGCCTAACCACTAATTCCAAGTTTAAAAATGGCTTTCTTTAGCTGTTTTTATGATAACACTATGTGGTATAATATAGTATGATAGAGTATTTCTTGGCTTCCTCGCAGAAGGAATTGTGATATGTGATCCTAGTTAAAAAGTAGAAAGGCCTTAAAAGAAAATAAGGTAAGAATACATAATTTACAACTGAAACACTTTGGAATTGTACAGTATATGCAAGGCAAACTTGACCTCTAAACAACAAACTATTTTCTTCTCATTTCCAAAAGAACAGTCTTAGATTATTTTGCAGCAATATCCCCTCTGTGAAAATACAGTTTAATGTAAAGATGAAATATTGAAAATTATGTTAGATAATTCATTTCAAGAGTCATGGAAGAAGAGACATCTGCATAGAGTAAGAAACTGTGTCTACTCTTTTCAGACTGAAGCAGCATGAGACAGAAAGACAGCATGAGATGTGTGTATATTCTTTAAATGTTTTATGTGGTGTGTAATGCATTATACTAATAAAGAAAAAGAGATACTACTTTGTCCAGTAGAGAGAACACATTGAATTAAGGCAACCAACAGCAAGCATAACTTGCTTAATGTTTTAAAAATAACAGCAACAAGAGCAGCATCTTGGGAACAGGGTCTTCCTTTACCTCCTTGTATTCTGAAAAGGGGAAGGTAGAAGTTTTGTTTTGAATTCCAAGCACAGGTGAGTGATAACACCCAGTGTACAAACACAGCATCAGAAGTAGGCATTCATACCACAGTAACCTTTGGCACCCCTTCAAAAGTGCAGAACAGATACTGTAGATAAACAGCTGTGCAACTTCTCTCTGTGCTCAGATTAGTCATCTCAGTCAATAATGCAAATATAACATATCACGCAGAGAGTTGCCATGGGAAAGTGGAAATATTCCAGGGTTAAGCGCTTTTTCCTCCTCAAGGACCCAAGTTAAAATGCTGGTTTTGACACCAATTTTCTGTAGAACTGCAGGCTATTCACTTACCTTCTCTACTCTGACTTTAATATCTGTGAAAGAAAGGATAATACTGACTCACCTACCTCAAAGGCAAACTAAAGATTAATTAGTTTGTGCTTGTATAGAGCTTTGAAAATGTCAAGGCTATATAACTATTGTTAAATAAATGGTAGAGACTCAGATTGGACAAGTACAGAGCATAACTGCAAGAGGGATATCTTTAACAGCATCCAGAAAAGATTTCTTACATTACTTAGAGGTAGTTAGAAGGAAAGCACAGAGATGTTTCACAGAAGCAATTCTTCAGAGATTTTAAAAGGAAATGAGAGATCAGGTACAGACTGTAACATTTCCAAGTTTTTAGTTTTCAGGACAATATGTTAGCACTTTGTTTCATCTGATTTGTGTTTCACTGAGGTAATATTCATATACTCTAGTGTAATACATATGAAAAGATTCTACCCACTGGAAAAGAAAAAAACAAACAAACAAACAACAACGACAAAAAAAAAAAAAAAAAAAAAAAACACCTTTACTTATAGCCCAGGCAGCCTAAGGGTATGGAGCCAATCTAGCTGAATTTACTTCAATTCTATTTTGTATAATGCTGAACATCATTATGAGGCATGGATTTCTCAGACACTACTATGGAAATGTGTCCTGTGTGGACATTTTGAGGCTGTGATGCACTTTTTCAAAGAAGGGACATTACTTAGAATCAGTGTGGGACGATCCTACTCACCATCCCACCACCATTCCAGTGATGCAAAAAATTAACTTTCTCACCTTCTTCTCAAAACTCTCCTAAATTCTCTGTTAATTCTGCCTTAAGCCAGTATTGGTCATCCAATCTATTTGAACCTTCCCACTATCTAAATTTGCAAGTGTCATACAATTTAAGTTTGCTAGCACAGAACTATCAGTCTTTTTAAGCCTTTTCTCTCTGACCAGAGCCAATTCCTGATATACTGTTATTTAGAAATACAAATTCACTGGATGAAAGGTGAAAATGAGTGTTCAGGAAATACTCCATAAAAATGCTTTTGGGTAACCACTGGTAAGATTACTTGAATGAAGATTACTTGAAGAAAGAATGAAGGAATAGTACAAATACTTCAAAAAACTAAGAACAAGCAACCAAACACTACTTTTCCTATTGCAGTTGTTGGTTATACAATTCTATAATCTCAGTAGCAGTATGATAAACTACAAGCTGTCTTATGTGGAAAGTGGTTTTAGAGGGGCATCATCTTTTCTAAATAATCCAAGTAACTTGCATTTCAAACTTATCTGTATATAAGTTCTATATATGTCATTTCTATATAGTCACTTCAAAAGAAGTATGCCTGTAGACTATTTAATGAAACTTGCAATTACACAAGGCACCTTTTCCAGCTTGTAAGCAGGCTGTCCGCTTTGTCAAGTCAAGTAGAAAATTTTGGACGCGTCATTTGGGATGAGATGGAAAAATCCCATGACCAAGCACACAACCAAGGAGGAGCAAGAGCAAAATTCTGCAGATAGTAGAAGACTGAGCAAACTCAGTCGTCTATGTGAAGAATTTTGATCTTGGTGACAGACTAGATGTTTCGAGTCTAAGAGAGGTGTAGGCAGACAGACACCAGATGACCCACGTCCTTTGGGAACAGGCAATGGAAAATGTCAAGCCCCCTACTCGGACGGTTGGCCCTGCCTACCGTGCAACGCAAATATATATAAAATGTCCATGGACAATAGGAGGGCCCTCCGAGAGAGGGCCCTTGCTCTCCGCGCTACACGGCTACTAGAGAATCCAAGGTCGGAAAGGAGTCCATTGTTATCGACGTACCATTTCCCTCTAGCGCCAATAGGGAATTCCAGGAAGTCAATATCAGTAGCCAATGTTAGGGCTCGCACCTCCCCTGCTAGATGTTGATACTTTCTAGCCTTTTCTGCCGCAGCGTCACTCAAGGTGGTTATTCCACTTTGTAGCGGATAGTTACATCTACTACCTTGGCATAGGATCCCTTCACCAGGACCAAATCTGGCTTGAAGAGCTCGTTGGCATTATCTCTGAGATGCGGCTCTATATATATCACCCATCCCAGCTTCCTTGCTTCTTCAGCCAGCACACCACAGATGTCATTATGCCTTTTAATCCTGGCCTAGTGGACAGCAGGGCAGTAGCCAATTATGTGGGAACAAGATTCCCACTCTGCAGGACAGTGCCTACATCCCCTGGGTGCGCCCTCGCCCAGACCACGTGCCAAAAACTCCCAGGTGGGATAGACATTGGCCTGCAGCTGGATAGCTGTTATTAGTTTGCGGTGGGGAATGTGGCCATAATGTAGGAGCCAATCATTACTGATTCGGTCATTCTCAAAATTCCGAATCCCGTGGCCTTGCGATTTTAGATTGGTCCAATTCTCCATTTCTCTCTTTCTCCACTTACAGAGAATGGGATAGACGGTACGTGGGGTTTGTCTCTCCCACTCGGACAGGGCGTCATCAGCCAGCTGAGCCTCAGTCACAGGGAACTCCCTCGTCACTGATGGAACCTTCTCCGATCGCCCCTCTGCCGAGATCCAGACCTTTCTGATCTCGTCCTGGATACCCTCCTGGAGTACAACGCTCCTGATGACATCATCTTCCAATTGGGTGATCCACACCAATCTGCGAGTCTGTATATTCAGAATTAGGCTTGCCAGACGGGGAAGACCCAGCCCGCCGTCCCTGTAGCTGACGTATGTAACAGCGTCATACGTACTGGGCGGTAGATGTAACCAGCTCTTGACGGCAGATCTTATAGAAAGGTCCAGGGAATGCAAACAAGTGGCACTCAGGCCCATGTGATCCGCGATGAACAGCAGCCTTGGGAGGGCGTAGCTCCGCAAGATGTCCACCTTCTGGAGTGTCTTCAAAGGGGCTCCCCCGATATTCCTCGCCCAGCGGCTCAGCACCTCGGACAGTTCCGGTCTCAATAGACCAATCCAAGGGTCTATCCCCAGGCCAAGATATTTCTCGGAGCTGCCAGGATCGATCATATCCAATTGCATACCAGCAATTGTCCACAGGTCGCAGTCATTGATGGTATAGGACTCTTTCATCAGCCTGATCAGAAACCCGTGGCATTTCGGTGCTTGAACCCACAGCCTGGTCCATTGACAAAACTCTCCTACCACTCAAATACTCTGCTGCATGCCCTCCCAAGAGTCACTGAGCAGGGCGAGATCATCGGCAAATACCAACGATGTTATTTGTTGGTCACCATACTTGTAACCGAGGCCCCAGTCTTCCAAGTGGCACAGCAAAGGATCTAATGTGAGATTGAACAGGATGGGAGAGAGTGGGTCTCCTTGCTTCACTCCCCTGAGGATCTTAATATGTTATTTGTTGGTCACCATACTTGTAACCGAGGCCCCAGTCTTCCAAGTGGCACAGCAAAGGATCTAATGTGAGATTGAACAGGATGGGAGAGAGTGGGTCTCCTTGCTTCACTCCCCTGAGGATCTTAATAAATTCTGATCGCTGGGAACCTGACTCCAGACATGTTCCAGCGTTGGTATACAGGTCCCTCAGCATGTTGATGATATGCTCGTCGACACCCTTCTGACCCAGGACCTGGAAGATATGCTGGTGGTTCACGGAGTCGAAAGCCTTAGCCAAATCGACAAACACGACTCCAAGGGTCCTATGATCTCTTTTTGCGCTCTTGATGAGTGCCTGGAGGAGCTTCAGATTTTCTGAGCATCCGGGAGCTGCTATAAAACCCCTTTGCCTTCTATTGAGAGACAAAAATCTACTTGATTCACTAGTCTCACCTGAGAAGGAGTTTAAAGATATATGGATTAACCTTTTTATCTAGTCCTTCAATCCACTATTTTTTATAAACTTACATGGCTTCTGCAGACTGATATTGAAGTCCTGCACATCCATAAGTTTCCAAAGTTAAATGCTCACCAAGGGCAAAATCAACAGCAACACACATCTAAGACAGTCAGGAAAGCAGGGCAAAAGTGTGAAAATAATAAGTCAGGTAGGCACAATATCACATGCTTTCCCCAGATTTTATACAGCCATCATTCTAAACACTGCAATCTCCCCATGATTACCTCCTCAGGTTGTATTCCTCCTGAGTACCCTGAATACTTGATTTATTTGCACTATTAATTTATCCACCCATCTGTGATCTTTTAGCTATTTAATTGATTGCCGTTAATTGATTGAGCCATCTGTGGTATCTTAGTCATTTAATTGATTGTTTTTATTGATCTAAATATCTTAAAGCCCTGTTCTACCTAGGCGGATCAAAAGCTACTGGCTGATGTCATTTTACTTCCCTTAATTCTTAGCACGTTGGCTATGCAGTGTCGCCTCTCTTCCCTACTCAGGAGCAGGGGAGGAAATGAAGTGCCTGAAGTCTTATCTTGCTTTGGCCTGGCCTTGCTCTCACCATACCAGGTATTGCCTAGCACAGACCCACTGATATAAGTGCCACTTTTCCTTAGCTGAGAGCTACTTTTTCTCTTCCTGGAATTGAGGCTTCATACAAACAAAGAAAGAACAAAAATAAATTAAAATAATAACAAAAAGTATTATGAATAACAACAAGTATTGCAGCATGCCAACAGGGTTGCAAGTCTCCTATTTATTTGGATCTGTAGTACAAATGAATTCCAAATCACAAGATCTTTTTAAGAAAGTTTTGTCCCAGCAATTAAGTACTGCTGAGAAGCAACATGTCGCTACTGGTTTTAGCTCTTACTCAATAGAGAGAGATATGACTACCAGAATCATAAATGGTGTAAAGGGAATCTTTTTTACTTAATGAACCTTTGAATGCAGGACTAAAGGCATAGGAGATTATACCTGATAGAGGAAATTATATGTAAAAGTATAATTTTATGTAAAATTATGTTAAATATATGCCTGTATATGACTTTCTTATTCTGCTGGGAAGACATATATAATCTCTACAAAGTGACAGCTCTAGTAGTGGGAGACAAGGAATTTGCAGGGACTAGGAAGGGACTTGATCGTACCCTCTAATAAGAAAATATTTGACGTAGTTTGCACAGTAACTTGGATATCTGAGCATATTGACCAGGTACACTAATCCAGCAGTTAGCAGAGTAATGGAGAAAGAGCTATGAAAAAGAAGGATTAGGTATTAGAAATCTTTCACCTACTCTGCATGATTGGATCCTCAGCTCCAGAAGACCATCATGCAACACAGAGCAATGAGATAGGGTCAAAAAGAAGGACATTAATCCCCAAAGGAAGAGAAAATAAACAACACAATGTAGAGGAAGAAATCATGGAAACACAGTGTAAGTAAGTCAGTCATAATTGGAAAACCTGCATGAACATTTCAAAAACAACAAAGTGTGGAAAGTAGAATAGTAGAAATTTTATAGTGAGAGTGCAGAGGTGAAGTAGACCATAAAAGTTATCATTGTGCACCTGACTCATTGTTCTGTAACATACCTCCGACTCCAAACATTATGGGAAATCCATAACCTGACAAGGGGAAAGAAAAGAAAGATTCTTAGGTTTCTAGATGCTAGCTATGCCTGCAAGTTCTTTATCTCAGACAGCAGTGTTTTAAATTTCCATATTTACTTCAGTACCTCTTTCTATACTGTGCCATTACTGTCCAGGCCTTGATGGTATCCTGTGTCAATGCATTCCACAGATGAGCCACTTAGTGGTTGACACAATTTGTTTTAGCTACAAATGGTGTGTACTTCATAAATAGAAATTTCAAATCTACCTGTTTTATAACATATATATTTCCTACTTCTCTCTAAGCATATCTCTTTTTATTCCTGTCCTTTATCTCTGTCTGGCTAGGGCCTCTGTCTGGCCCTAGCCAGACTTTAATATTTTTATCTTGATCACATAAACCTACCACCACCATAATAGTTCAAAGTTCAAAGAGTCCTTTCTGACACTACTTAACAAGTGCATAAGATCAGAAAACTCTAAGAAAACAAGATACTTCATACTGTACAGTTTTCTCTTCGGGGAAACAAAGGAAAAAGTGTGGTCAGTGATCTGAGCTAGTCAGATCATATCATTTAGCTTTATCTACTAGAAGATACTAAAACTCTACAGTGATGGGAAGAGGAAACAGCCAATTAAAAAACAATCAAGAAGAAAATTAAACAAACAAACAAACAAAGACCAATCCACATCAGACTTGCCCACTTTATAATCTTCCTATCCTGGCTCTGTGTCACAACCTGCAAACTAGAGATATTTCTCTAGTTCTGTGAACTTCACCTTTTATGATCATGAACTGCAACAAATCCCATCCGTCCTAGCAGCACGTGACAGCTCGGTCGATCTGCATAGAATTCAATACCTGATTTGGTCTGATTTTGACCTGAAGTGTCATGGGACATTACTGAAAAGGCATGTGACATAGATCATGCCAGATGTAGTACAGGTCTAACACACCTCAGGAGATGAAAAAAATGAATCAAACTAATCAAGTTGATCACAGGTCCACTGGAAATAAATCTCCCTACAAGCATGTGGCTGCCACAGCTGTCTGGACAATTGCTTCAGTTTTTGGTGATGTAGTTTCTTTGCTGCAGGTCATGCACAGTAGTACTGCCTGAGATCTGACACCAACAGTGTTCCACAAAGTGGGTGACCCACAGATTGCCCTTCAAGTGCCTAGCAAACAAGAGTACCCAGTGATTCACAATCTACCTGCATATCCATCTTGGCTGTGGTGGGCCTGCAATAAGCCATCAAGGCTTACTTGGTTTTCAGTATAGTGGCCTGTGCACCATTACTACTCTTGATCAAGGACATCTATCTGACTTGCCTCTTTCCTAGGGAAAGGTTTTTCAAATATACAGTGTGGTGTCCTGACAGCTGGAAAAGTACAGTGCAGCTATAATCATTCATATTGGGGTGTCTTAAGCAGACCTATAGGACCAAGCCCTTGCCTTCTGGCAACAATCTTGTCTCAAGGTTGCCTAAGGTTTACGTCAAGTATAGCTGGACCTAAATTCTGTGGCTATAAATTGAGGTGTGAAAACAAGCTTACGCCCACTCTCAGTAGACAGTAGCTTGTTGCAGCTGCTGATATTGATGATTCAATGGTAAAAAGACATCTGACACAGAGGAGTCCCAAATGTGAATCCTGGCTTAAGCAAAACACATGTTTCTCAGTTAACAATTTGTTAATAAACAAATGTAGCATCTGTCTCCTTGAAATATTCAGAAAAAGGAGAAAAAAATATATTTTCCTGGGGGTCCTTCTTGTTTGCATCACTTTCCTTGATTCAGATACAAAATAATTTTTTTAAACATATCTATTTGTGTACATCATTTTCACACAGCTTTGGTGCTCAGTTTTCTCACTCACAAACTATCCTCTGTTTCTCAGTTTCAGATTACATCTCCAACTTATACACCATGAGTAGTCCTTTGGATGGTGTATCAGAACTCATCACTTCAATTAATGAATGGATTGAGAATATAGGAAGAAAACACTTTAGGGGTGCGGACGATATTTAACACAGACTGCTAACAGTCTAGTAACATCTTGTCTGTAGTAGAGAATCAGCACTGTTTAAATAAAAGCTTCTGAGGAGACCAGTTACTTGCAATTAAAAGGTGGAGGTTTTTAGAGAAGAATGATGTCAGAGACAGAGAGTAAAAGCATACATTTTTCTTGTTGTTTTCAAGGACAATTTATCAATCTCATATAAACTTCATCTGATTTTTCTTTCAGAGAAAAGACCAAGTTTAGTGACAATTAAATCCTCAACAAAGCTTTAACTTCTCTTTGTTGCAAATAAAATTGCAATTCTGTCCTTCATTCTTATTCAGCAGATCTATCTGCTCAGCTTACATCTATGCTTCCCAAAAGCAATTTTTCTTTTCATTTTGTGATCAGTTAAATTTCTTGACAAGACATACATTTTCATAAGGGAACACAATGGTGCATTTAAATATATTTTTGTCTGGAAGTACCTTAAGTTGGCTTTTCTTATAATACGCCAATTTCCAGAGTTATCAACTAGAAACTGAATGTCAGCTCAGAGATTAATGACATATATGTTGCAAAATAACAATAATATATATTTTTAATTCCTCTTTAGAGACATGTGATTAAAATTCCACAGGCACCTCAAGAAGAAATTGGGTTTCTATTTTCTTTTACTTTACTCCTACTTACTTGCATAAAGTATATATCTCAAGCAGGTTTGCTATACATCTTCATCCTTTTTTTCTCTCCCCTCTTCTGTTGTGACTTATACTGTCAAGATCCTATAGCCACATACTGTATTATTATGTATTTCAAATAATACAGTTTATTTTTATTCCTGCCCCCTAGGCTTTATAAGATGAAATCAGGAGTGAATATTACTTTAAAGAAGGGAAATCATTTAAATCTGAAGCTATGTAGTGGAAATGTTACAGTGGATGCCTTGGACTGATTAGATTGTTTCAAAGCTTCCCGGTGACTTTGACTGGTTGATTATGCCAATGGCATTCCTACTGATAATGATACCGTGTTTATTTAAGCAGCAAGTAACTTAAGGATAGACTGGGTATGTTAACTTTGAATTTTCTAGTTTTTATCATCTTATCATTTTCCCTTGGTTCTATTTGAGACTACTTTCAATATGCTTTGCGTAATATTTATTGACATTTCAATTTACTTATTTTTTCATATTTTAATTTTGCTGCATACTTTTTCTAAAAACATGTGTATACTATTCATGTATTGGGCATTCCGTAGATCTGCCAAGACACTAAAATGATTTTGGCAGCAAAATGACTTTTTAGAGCAGATAGCCCTCTGAGCTTCTGCTCCCCACAAGATGCTGTCAAGCAGCAGAAAGCCAAGGCGACTTGTAAGGAAAAAGATAAGGAGAGATCTCAGTCTCTGGATAAAATGTTGATCAGTCTGTGGGACTTGTCACCGCTTGACAGTATGGCAACTTGTCATTGTACAAAGTCACCCAGTCACTCTCTGTAGTAAAGTATTTCCCCTCTTCAGAGAGTATTTCTCATACCTCCATATGGCTTCATTGCTCCTTCTGGGATATATAGCAGCACAGAAACCTGTTTCCTCTTTCCTGTGGGTGAATTTTCCCAAAGTACAGTACATTTGCTTTGCTTTGTCCTACATTTCTTCTGGGTGCCCACGAGCTTTGGGATTTAGCTCCTTAGTCATCCCTGTTCTTTTACGTTGTTAAGAGACAGTAACCTTTTACTTCTGTGATACTACAATGGTTTTATTTCTATTTAGAGCACTCCTTTTATAACTTTCTTTATTTGCGGCACCCACATAGATATCTCCTCTCTTGTAGTCAGCATGAGGCAAATAATAACCTACTGTCAGATATTTCCTATTCCAGTGAAACTATATATATATATTTTTTTTTCAGTTTGGAGAAAAAAATATATAAGTGTGTTCAGTTTTATAACCAAAAAAAAAAAAAAAAAAAGCCCTGATAATATAATATGATTGGAACTGAGGAAGGCTGACATGAGTTTTTCTACCACCAAGTGAAAACATGAAAATGAAGTTTTTGGGTGGATGCATGATCTGTATCACAAACAAAATAAATGCATGATAATATCCTTGATCATCTGGTCCTATATTCTGCCTTAAACTTCACTAGAGGAAAGAAGAAAGACTCAGTAAGTAAATATTTCTCAATAGACTCATCAGCAAAAATCTTTCCAGTGAGTTTACTACTTTTAACCTTAGATTTAACAAAGCTAATTCTGTTTGCTCTCTATGTGTATATGAGAGGAATCAATAGAGCATGACTGATACCTTAAAACAAGAAGTTAGGAGTTGTGGAATGACTTTTCCTCTGAAGGTAGCTACCTCTCTCATTACTTACAGAGGAAATTGAAGTGACTACACTAGGTAACTAACTTCTTTCTCTCTCCTAAGTTAGGTGACACATATCTCACTCCAAATTACTACAAACCTATCAGTCCAGGACAGAATATATTATTATGATTATGACACTGGAGTCTTATGTGCAAAATTTATCAAAACACACAAAATTGGAAGTTGCTGTGCATTAGAGAGAAAGGATACACATTTATAAAGTATAAAGATTTTATAAGAAACCTTTGTAACTTAAATCTTGTAGGATCTGTTTGGCAGATAAAATTCTGTAATTAAAATCTTTAATTTTACATCAACTGCAGTTGATTAGCTTTAATTATAGATGCAAAGATATTCTTGATTTCAGGGCTAGTTATACAAGGTCATTTACACACTTAACTCCAAAGTGGAACTCCAATAGTATAATGAGCACAATTTAAGTTTAGTCTTTGTAAATCAGCATCATTTGGAGAGCTTCTTATGAGGTTATTATCAGATAAACCCTGGGAGATCATAGCGACAATTTCCATTGTTTTAGGAATTTCCATTGAATAGGAATGGAAGTGTGGCATGCCATAAATTTTGACTCCAAAGTAGAAGGCCTGGTATATTAAGAATGAGTTGCTACCTGTGAATGTGTATATGCAAGTGTGCTCCTTCCCCAGACCAACCTGACTTTTCACACATAGTACTATTCAAGTGTTATCTGTGGTGATCAGAAAACCACATTATCTGATCTTGGTAGTTACCTCCCTGATTTCTTGCGCCACTCAGATCTTAACCATCAACAACAGTCCTGATGGTTGCATCCTGATGGAGAGATAAGGCTAATTGTGCATACACCTGCCAAAAGTCTTCTGAAATGAAAGAATGACTATCAGTCACTCATCCCACAAATATGGGGACAGCCCAAGAGCCCTTTGAGTTCTACTTGCATCGCAGTGGGCTGCAAGCCAGGACCTCCCCTTGAGCAGGGACACCTCT